>NW_022631177.1:1174569-1277094 GCF_010015895.1 Lontra canadensis | reverse complement strand
ATATATATATATATATATATATATATATATATATATATATATATACACATACATTACCCAGCCATCAAAAATAATGAAATTTTGCCATTTGCAATGGCATGGATAGAACTAGAGGATATTATGCTAAGCATATAATTCACTCAGAGAAAGACAAATACTGTATGATTTCACTCATATGTGGAATTTAAGATGGAAAGGAGATGGACTTGGGGTAGGGAAGGAAAAATAAAATAAGATGAAACATGGAGACAAATTCTCAAAAGGGACTCAACTATAGGAAACAAACTGAGGGTTGCTGAAGGGAAGGTGATTATGGGGCTGCAGTAACTGGGTGATAGGCTTTAGGAAGGCACTTAAAGTAAGGAGCATAGGGTGTTGTATGCAACTAATAAATCACTAAATTCTAACTCTGAAACTAATAATAATACAGTATATGTTAATTAAATTGAATTTAATTAAAAATAAAAAAAACTTTAAACAAATTTTTATTAACAGAGATTGTCATATAATTAGATTATTTTTCTACTTTAGACACAATAATCCTTACTCTCCACAGAAAGGCTGCTTCTCAATTTTCCATCTGGTGATGGCAATCACTAAAATCCGAAATTTAACAGAATAGTTGTAAAAATGCCTCAGTGATTTCAGTTGAAAGCAACACATTTGTTACATGGCTCTTGCATTTAGGTATCAGGAATGTACAAATGTGTTTTTATTAAAAAACACGAAATAGATTTTCTGTAGGCATTGACAAAGACAGCATTAAACAGTGATATGTTGTTAACTGAAATCAGCAAGTATTGGTTATAGTTATATTCTTAAACATCAGCCAGGCTTTTCTTCAGTCATTTCCTTCAGCTGACTTGTCTGAAGTTGTTAGTGAGAATCAACTTGGTGATTGGTGAGAATCAATTGCATTGAACTTCCTCTCTCAGTTTATCAATAAAATACTATTATAAGAATTAGGATATGCCACCTCCCATACTACATCCCATTCCACCCATTCTAGGTTCTTTAGGAATTTCAGTGACTAGATCTTCTCTTGTACTTGACAGAGAGGCCACTTTGGCAGTAACCAATAAAACAGTTCTTACAACCTTAGTTGAGTCAATTATTCCTTTTTCCATGATATTCACAAAACCTCTAAGCATAACATCATACCCATCTTCTGAGGAACTTTGCATAATTTTCTCAATTATTAGTGATCCTTCAGTATCTACATTCTTAGCAATGGTCATTGCAGGAATTTTGAGTGTTTAAATAATTTCTATGTCAGTTTTTTGATCTTCAGGATCTGGAATTAATTTTTTTTAAGATTTTATTTATTTATTTGAGAGAGAGGGAGAGAGAGAGAGAGAGAGCATAAGTGGGGGAGGGACAAAAGGAGAGCGAGAAGCAGACTGTCCACTGAGCATGGAGTCCAATGCAACATGCGGCTTGATCCTAGGACACTGAGATCTTGTTCTAAGCCAAACATAGCCGCTTAACCAAGTGAGCTACCTGGATACCCCAGAAGCCGGAATTATTGATTCCAAAGCTGGAATGCTTCAAAGCATGACACAATCCCTTCCCAGAACAATGCCTTCAACAGAAGCTCATGTAGCACTGAGGGAAACCATAGCTGTTTTTCTTTTCAATATCATTTGTCCCATCAACTTTCAGCACAGCTACTCTATCTGAAAGTTTGGGCAGACATTCAATCAGTTTTTCCTTTTCATGTTCACTAGTTGTGATATCTAACTGCTTGATGATTTCTTGAAGACAATTTTCAATTTGAGCCTTGTCACAATTTCTTTTCAAGATCATGGCATCATCTTTGGTCACAATGACCCCTCCAGCTTTTGCTAAGTCATGAGGCTGAATATTTCAAGACTTGGGGGAAATCGGAGGGAGAGATGAACCATGAGAGACTGCGGACTCTGAGAAACAAACTGGGGGTTTTGGAAGGGAGGGGGGTGGGGTGTTGGGTGAGCCTGGTATTAAGGAGGGCACGTATTGCATTGAGCACTGGGTGCGATGCATAAACAATGAATCTTGGAACACTGATAAAATAAAATAAAGTTAAAAAAAAAGATTTAGTGTCAATCCTTCTTTTCCAAACACTGCACCACCAATAGCAACTACTTTCTCTTTAGTCCGATTCTTTTCATTGTCACCAAAACCTAGCGCTTTGACTGCTACAACCAGAAGGCTAGTTTTTAGTCTATTCAAAATGAGTTTATTCAGATCTTCTTCATCAACATCTAGCGATTATGACCAAGGGTTAATGGGGAGCATTGGTAATTTCAGGAGCAGACACAGTGTCTTGGACTCTGGAAACTTTCTTTTCACCTCCATAGAATATAGAATAATGGAATTCACATTAGGACCTTTTGATGTATTAATAAAGTATGGAGAAATACAATTTCAATCAAATTTCATGCCCTGAATAATTTCTAATTCATCGTTTAGTGCTTTTCCATCCTTTACTATGATGACTCCCGTTCTTCTAGCTTTTTTTCATTGCATCAGAAATGATGTTACACATCTTTGTTTCCATTTGCAAAAATCGTAGAAATCTGAGCAATTTCATCAGGGGTTGTCACAAGTTTAGACTGGTTCTTAAGTTCAGCAATTATAGCATCAAGAGCTAACATCACACCTCTCCTGATTTCCACAGGATTAGCACTTTTGATAATCTCTAAGCCTTCCTTGGCAATAGAGTGTGCCAGGAAAATAGAAGTAGTTGTGCCATCACCAGGCTCTTTATTTGTGTTACTGACATCTTGAACAGGTTTAGTACCAATATTTTTATATTTATCTTTAAGCCAATGGACTTTGCAACAGTCACACCATCTTTTGATACTTTGGGTTTTTTTCCAACTCTTTCCAATAATCACTGTTCTTCCCTTTGGCCCCACAGTAAGAGCTATCAAGATCAACTAAAAGTCTACATATTGAAGCATTAAAGCTCAGGCATCTACACCAAATTTTACTTCTTTGGAATAAGCCTGAATGAGATGAGCTAATGTCCTGGACACTGGCCTAATTTCAGGAAGAACTGCAGGTAATCAAAGCATTTCTGTGGGGCAACAGCAGGGTGTGCCAGCACTCAGGCAAGTTGTAGGAAGCAAGTGAGAGGAAGATTTCCTCCTGTTGTGAATTTTAGTTGAGTTTTTCTTCTATCCAGTATCACTCACTCAGATGTCCTATTCATATAGTAACCTAATTTTCCAAGATATATTTAACTTCAAGAATTATTTCCCATTATCCTTCCAAGCCATCAGAGTGTTCAATAAGTTCCAGTTTTTTCAATGTCTGAAGTTACATCTTTTGGATTGCATCTGGTATGAAGAAGCAACACAAAAACTTTATTTATCGGATAGTATGGTCATATTTAAAGTTTGGGGAGTGTAGCTACCACACTACTAAAAGAAATATTCAGGGAATAGAGAAATATATAAGGCTAGTAAGTGGTGATAATGATGAGGACCTCCACAAACCTTTGTTAGGCCATACTTTGCTCCTAGGCCATGGTTTAATGCTCTAACTTCTAGTTGAGAAATATATTTTAAGATCTTAAAGTTATAAAATGATAATTTGTTATGTAATAATTCAGCATTTTAAATTTTTCAGAAAGATGATTCACTCATCTTGAGGTAGAAGGGAATAAGTAAGAAGGTTCAAGGCTAGTTTTATCCAAGTGTTTTTCTTGTTTCTGCCAACTTGTAAACTGTACGTGTGACTTTTTAGTTAATATGACTGCAAGTGAACTAAAAAATAGAAAAGTCTCTCTAAGGTGGAAATATACATTCCAGGTGTTTAGGAAAATTAATATTTATTATAAATTGTAGTCCTTTAACATTTATGATCTTCACTTTGCATAGATCATCAAGAAGGAATAGTAATACTTAATCATCAAACTGTACATAAGAGCCATCTGGAAACATTCTGCTACTTAATGAAGAGTGTAGATAAAGTAGCTCTCCTTGAATTCACTGTTCATATATATTTTTCTTTAGTGTGTGTGTGTGTGTGTGTGTGTGTGTATACAGGTAATTTGGCTATGGTTCTTTTGGATTGAGTCTTATCTGTAGTCACAAGATAAGTTCACTTAGGCCTATGGAAGATTCTGAGTCAATATATATAAAATAGAGCTTCCCAATGACCCTGCAATTGCACTACTGGGTATTTACCCCAAAGATACAGATGTAGTGAAAAGAAGGGCCATCTGTACCCCAATGTTTATAGCAGCAATGGCTACGGTCGCCAAACTGTGGAAAGAACCAAGATGCCCCTCAACGGACAAATGAATAAGGAAGATGTGGTCCATATACACTATGGAGTATTATGCCTCTATCAGAAAGGATGAATACCCAACTTTTGTAGCAACATGGACGGGACTGGAAGAGATTATGCTGAGTGAAATAAGTCAAGCAGAGAGAGTCAATTATCATATGGTTTCACTTATTTGTGGAGCATAACAAATAGCATGGAGAACAAGGGGAGTTAGAGAGGAGAAGGGAGTTGAGGGAAATTGGAAGGGGAGGTGAACCATGAGAGACTATGGACTCTGAAAAACAATCTGAGGGGTTTGAAGCAGTGGGGGGTGGGAGGTTGGGGGAACCAGGTGGTGGGTATTAGAGAGGGCACGGATTTCATGGAGCACTGGGTGTAGTGCAAAAACAAGGAATACTGTTATGCTGAAAATAAAAAAATAAAATTAAATAAAAATTAAAAAAACACCTCTGATTAGCACAAACATTGAAAAGAACTATCAGTCTTTGAGATCAAAATATTCTGCTGTCCTGACTGTCGTACTGAACTGGGTAAAATGTGTTTCAGAGAATGATTTATTGAATTCTTACCATAGGTTTGCCTTCTGCTTATGTAACTCTATTGGAATCTCTCATTCCATGGCTTTGGATTATTTTTGACAATTCTGACTCAGCATCAAAGGATAAAAGCCATGATATGATGAATAAGCCACACAAGTAAGAAATACTGATGTGGACTATAGACCTCCAAGGAAGAATTGAGCTGGTCGAGGATATATGCCAGATATTGGAAATGTTAAGAGGTAGGTACTTTGCTGATTATTGTTGTTGAGGGGTGTGTGTGTGTGTGTGTGTGTGTGTGTGTGTATTAAAGCAGAATATTGCAAGAAGATTGCCATGATCTGTGTAATAGCTGTGACTATTTTTATAAGGAAATTAAGATTACTTTCAGAAAATTAAAACTGTCAAAGTGGTAGTGAAATCTGAAAAGCTTTTTAGGCTTTTTAACAGGAAATAAACTTAGGAGGGAGTAAATGAAAATGAACTATCATTTATTGAGCTTTACTAATCAAGTACCAAAATATGTGTTATCCCATTTAATCTTCATAATAATTCTATGATGTATGTGCTATTATCTTCATTTTACACATATAAAACAGTCTTAAATAGATTACTTGATTAACAAAAACTGTGCAACTATTAAGTTCAGGGTTGTATTTTAGACACAGGACTATCTGACTTCTAACATTGTATGTAGAGAGAACAAAATATTTAAGAGAAAATTATTGCTGTACAATTTTATGGTTTTCTTATGAAGAATTAAACATCCATTTAATTTTAATTTTCTGAGGAAAGTTTTTTACATAGTATATTCAGAAAATTCTTAAGCAACTCCAATATATGCACCTGAAGAAAAAAGCAATGCTAGAGAAAGAAGCAACTATTCTAAGCAATGAAATAGCTATGATTCTGACACTCTTCCTTTTTATTTATTTATTTATTTTTTGAATTTCTTCAGATAGTATGTAAATGCAAACCAAATTTTCTAGGGCAGGTATATGTACCTAGAACAGGTAAGTGTAGAAATGTAGACTTCTATTATGAAATCTGTTAAATTTATTTAGCTGAATCAACAGGTTAACATTTATTTCAACTGATTGTAGACTCATGTCACATACTTTTGGACACTTGATCACTCTAAGGAATTAAAGCCTCTCTTATTTTTATAATTTAGAAATGTTTATGTTTCCTTCACTGTGAAGAAGTTTTTTGTCTTCAAGAAGTCACAATAGTTCATTTTTTCTTTTGTTTCCCTTGTCTCTGGTGACATGTCTAATATGAAGTTGCTAGGCTGAGGTCATAATTTTCAAGAAAAGTGGAAATATTGATTTAATTTTATTAAACTACAGCCTTTATAAGTTCTTCCACATGGTGTTTAAACTTTTAATTACATCTTTAATATTCTTTTTATAATTTACTAAGTATGTAAAAAATTGTTGGGAACTGTGGCATTGTGGCAAGATCATTTGATTTACAGACAAAATGAATTTGAATTTTAGTTCTGCCTCCTATTTACAAGATAAATTTGGGTAATTCATTTAGCCTCACTGAGCCTCAGTTTTATTTATTAAGTTTTTTTTTATTATGTTCAGTTAGCCAACAAATAGTAGTACATCATTAGTTTTTGGTGTAATGTTCAATGATTCACTAATTGCATATAACACCCAGTGCTCTTCACAACACATGCCCTCCTTATTAAGTTTTTTTAAAATTTTAATTCCAATATAGATAACATACAGTGTTATATTAGTTTCAGGTGCACAATATAACAATTCAAGAATTCTGCACATTGCTAAGTGCTCATGATGATTAATGTACACTTTAATCCCCATCACCTATTTCACCCATCCCCACCACCCTCTTCTCCTCTGACAACTATCAGTTTGATCTCTACAGTAAAAAGTCTGTTTCTTCATTTCTCTCTCTCTCTTTCTCTTTCTCTCTCATTTTAACTTTGATCATTTGTTTTCTTTCTTAAATTCCACATATGAGTGAATTTTGTGGTATTTTTCTTTAACTGACTTATTTTACTTAGCATTATACTCTCTCGCTCCATCCATATTTTGAAAATGGCAAAATTTCATTCTTTTTTGCATCTGAGTAATATTCTATTGTATATATACCATAACTTCTATAGCCACTCATCTATCTGAACTTCAGTTCTCTCATCTCTAATATGGCAGAAATAATCCATATCTCATATAGTTTTGTGTGAATAACTTGATATAATAAACGTGAATGTACTTTATAGACAATAAAATTTCATCATAATGTGAGGGAAAAGGAAATATTTTCCCTTTTAGGGAACACTAAAGGACTGAGGAACTGTTTCTTTGAAAAAGATCAATAAAATTGATAAACCCGTAGCCAGACTTAATCAGAAAATAAGAGAAAGGACCCACATAAATAAAATCATAAATGAAAGAGGAGAGATCACAACTGACACTGCAGAAATACAAATAATTACAACAGAATATTATGAAAAATTGTATGCCAATAATTCAGACAATGTGGAAGAAAAGGATAAACTCTTAGAAACATATAAATCACCAAACTAAAACAAGTAGAAAGAGAAAATTTAACAGACTAATAACTAGTAAAGAAATTGAATCAGTAATCAAGAAACTCTCAACAAACCAAAGTCTTGGGATGGCCTCACAGGCAAATTTTACCAAACATTTAAAGAAGAATTAATACCATTTCTTCTCAAACAGTTCCAAAAATCAGAAATGGAAATAAAACTTCCAAACTCATTCTATCAGGCCACCATTACCCTGATTCCAAAACCAAAGACCCTCACTCAAAAAGAGAACTATGGGCCATTATCCCTAATGAACATGGATGCAAAAATTCTCAGCAAAATACTGGCAAATTTAATCCAACAATATATTATAAGAATAATTCCCCATAAGATGGGATTTATTCCCGGAATGTAAATGTGGTTTAATATTTAAAAATTGATCAATATGCTGCACCACATTAATAGAAGAAAGTATAAGAATCATATTATACTCTCAGTGGATTCAGAGAAAGAATTTGATAAAGTAAAACATCTATTATTGCTAAAAAAAATCCTCAACATAGTGGGGCTATAGGGAGCATACCTCAACATCATAAAGGCTATATACAAAAGACCCAGAGCTAATATCATCCTCGATGGGGAAAAACTGAGATAAAAAGGTAAAAACTCTTCTGGAAAGCAAAGGAAACAATCAACATAATTAAAAGTAACCTTTAGAATGGGAAAATGTATTCACAAAGGACATATCTGATAAAGGGCAAATATCCAAAACATATAAAAAACTTGTCAGTATCTACATACTCCAAGAAAAAAAAAATCTAGTTAAAAGATGGTCAAAAGACATGGATAGACACTTTTTTTTCCCAAAGAAGACATCTAGATGACTGATAGATACATGAAAATATGCTCAACATCCCCCATGATCAGGGAAATACAAATCAAAACTACAATGATATACCACTACATACTTGTCAGAGTGCTTAAAACTAACAAGACAAGAAACCACAAGTGTAGGTGAGGATGTAGAGAAAGGGAAACTCTGTTATACTGTTGGTGGGAATGCAAACTGGTACAGCCACTATAGAAAACAGTATGGAGGTTCCTCAAAAAGTTAAAAATTGAGATACCTTATGACCCAGCAATTGCACTATAAGTATTTGCTGAAAGGATAAAAGAAGACAGATTGGAAGGGGTACATGAACTGCAATGTTTATAGCAGCATTATCAACAATAGCCAGACAATGGAGAGAGCCCAAATGTTCATCAACTGATGAATATATAAGAAGATGTGGCATATGTATATGTAATGGAGTATTCTCAGACATCAAAAAGAATGAAATCTTGCCATTTGCAATAATGTGAATGGAATTAGAGAGTGTTATGTTAAGGAAGATGTCAGTCAGACAAAGATAAACACCATATGATTTCATTCATGTAGAATTTAAGAAACAACAAACCATAAAGCTTATTCTTAAGTATAAGTAACACACTGGAGGTTGCTGGAGGAGAGATAGGCAGGGAGATGTGTTAAATGGGTGTTGGAGATGGAGGACTTTTTGTGTGTGTGTGATGAGGACTGGATGTTGTATGTGATGAATCACTAAATCCTATACATGAAACTAATTTTACACTGTATGTTAACTAACTGGAATATAAATAAATACTTGGAAGAGGAAAACAAGAAGCTAAGGCTCAAATATTATAATAAAGTAAGAGCTTCAAAATACCTTTTCTAAAAATATTGAGGCTGAAAAATTTGCAGAAAGTCACATAGCTAATACCTGGTATAACCAGAAATCCAAGTTTGGACTGTGTGTCTCTAAGCTCAATATTCTTTCCACAACACTAAGCTGCCTAGGTGATTGTATCCAGCCTTACAATAAGTGGATTAAATGTATGAAATGAATTCAATGGAATAATTACTGAGAGAGGAAGATGGTTGCAGATTAGGAGGACCCTGGGCTTGCCTGTCCCACTAACACAACTAGATAACTATGAAATAATCTTAAAAGCCCCAGAAATATACCTCAGTTGGTGGAGCATATGACTCTTGTCATGTGTTTGAGCCACACGTGTGGTGCAGAGATTACTTAAATAAACAAAACAGGCATTTGTAGTAAAAGATGTATATTACATTCTTTAATATAATCACAAAAGGGACAAATTCAACAAGAAGATCTAACAATTTTAAATATTTATGAACCTAAAATTAGGGCAACCAAATATTTTAAAAGTGTGAATAACAAATATAAAAGAGCTAATCAATAATAATACAATAATAGTAGGGGACCTTAATACCTCACTTACATCAATGGACAGATCATCTAAATGGAACGTTAGCATAAAAACAATGGTTTTAAAAGACACACTGGACAAAACGGAGTTAACAGATTTATTCATATATATATATATATATATATATATATATATATATATATATATATAGTTTTTTTTTCTTTTCTTTCATTTTATGTATTTATACATTGGTGGATAAAGATGTTTTTAATTTCTTTTCAGTGTTCCAAAATTGTTCATGCACCACACCCAGTGCTCCATGCAATACGTGCCCTCCATAATACCCACCACCAGGCTCACACAACATCCCATCCTTCTCCCCTCCAAAACCATTAGTTTATTTCTCTGGGTCCACTGTCTCTCATGGTTCATCTTCCCCTCCAATTGTCCCCAACTCCCTTCTCCTCTACATCTCCCCATGTCCTCTGTGCTATTTCTTATGCTCCACAAATAAGCAGAGCCTTTTGATAATTGACTCTCTCTGCTTGACTTATTTCACTCAGCATAATCTCTTCCAGTCCCGTCCATGTTGCTACAAAAGTTGGGTATCCCTCCTTTCTGATGGAGGCATAATACTCCATTGTATATATATATGGACCACATCTTCCTTACCCATTAGTCCGTTGAAGGGCATCTTGGTTCTTTCCACAGTTCGGTGACCATGGTTATTGCTGCTATGAACATTGGGGTACAGATGGCCCTTCTCTTCACTACATCCGTACCTTTGTGGTAAATACCCAGTAGTGCAATTGCAGGGTCATAGGGAAGCTCTATTTTTCATTTCTTAAGGAATCTCCACACTGTTTTCCGAAGTGGCCGCACCAACTTGCATTCCCACCAACTGTAAGAGGGTTCCCCTTTCTCCACATCCTGTCCAACACATGTTGTTTCCTGTCTTGCTAAATTTAGCCATTCTAACTGGTGTAAGGTGGTATCTCAGTGTGGTTTTGATCTAAATCTCCCTGATGGCTAATAATGATGAACATTTTTTCATGTGTCTGTTAGCCATTTGTATGTCTTCTTTGGAGAAGTGTCTGTTCATGTCTTCTGCCCAGTTTTTGATGTGATTATCTGTTTTGTGTGTGTTCAGTTTGAGGAGTTCTTTATAGATCTTGGATATCAGCCCTTTTTCTGTAGTGTCATTTACAAATATTTTCTCCCATTCCTTGGGTTGCCTCTTTGTTTTGTTGACTGTTGCAGATAATTTTTTTAAAATACTTCATTTATTTGGGGGAAGAACAGCAAAGGGAGAGTAGGAGAAAGCCTTAAGCAGACTCCATGTTGAGCATAGAGCCTATGTGGGACTTGACCTCACAACACTGACATCATGATCTCAAGCCAAAACCAAGAGTCAAATGCTTAACTGACTGTGTTACCCAGGCAGCTCAGGATGAAGATTTTATTTTTTTTTTATAAGCAGAACAAAACACACCCAGAATCTAGTTTAGGGGGCCTTGGTTTTTTTTTTAATTTTTCTTTGTTGTTTTGTTTTGTGTTTTTCTCCCCCCCCCCCCTTTTTTTTTCTGGACAAAAATATGAGACAGAGAAAGTCACTCCAAAAGAAAAAAAATGGGAAGTATAACTCAAGGCCAGGGATTTAATCAATAAAGATACAAGTAAGATGTCTGAGCTAGAACTTTTTTTTGAAAGATTTTATTTATTTATTTCACAGAAAGAGACACAGTGAGAAAGAGAGAACACAGTGGGGGAGTAGGGGAAGGAGAATCAGGCTTCCTACTGAGGAGGGAGCCTGATGTGGGGTTTGGTCCCAGGACCCCAGGATCATGACCTGAGCCAATTGCTTAATGAATGAGCCACCCATGTGCCCATCTGAACTAGAATTTAAAACAACACTTATAAGAATTCTAGCTGTGTTTGGAAAAAGCATAGAAGACACTAAAGAATCTCTTAGTGCAGAGTAAAAGAACTAAAATCTAGTAAGGCCAAAATTTAAAATGCTATAACCAAGATGCAATCCTAAATGGGGGTCATAAAAACAGTAATGCATGCAGTAGAGTAATGAATCAGTGATACAGAAGAGAAAACTGTGGAAAATACTGAAGCCAAAAAGAGGGAGAAAAAGTAATGGGCCATGAAGGCAAACATAGGGAATTTAGCAACTTCTTAACACATGATAACATTCATATTATAGAAATCTGAGAGGCAGAAGTAAGAGATAAAGGGGCAGAATGTTTATTCAAATAAATTATAGCTGAAAAAAATTCCCTAATCTGGAGAAGGACACAGGCATCTAAATCCAAGAAACAAAGAGAACTCCCATTAAATTCAACAAAAGCCAGCCATTGCCAAAGGTATATTAGTCAAATCCACAAAATACATAGACAAGGAAAAAATCCTGAAAGCAGCTAGGGAAAATAGACTTTACTTACAAGGAGGCAAAATCAGTTATATAACAGCTTTTTCACAATAACTTGACAGGACAAAAAGAAGTAGCAGGAAATATTCAACATGCTTTTGGAAAATATATGCAGCCAATAACTTCTTATCCAGCAAAATTACCATTTATAATAAGAGAGATAAAAATTTCCCCAAGCAAAAAAATAAAGGATTTCATAATCAGTAAACCAGCCTGGTAAGAAATTTTAAGACGAACTCTGAGTGGAGAAATTAAAGACCAAAGGCAACAAAAACTAAACACGAACTCTACAGGTAACACAATGGCACTAGATTCATATCTTTCAATAATCACTGTGAATGTAAATGGACTAAGTACACAAAAGACATCGGGCATCAGAATGGATTAAAAAAAAAAGATCTGTCTATATGCTGCCTATAAGAGACTCATTTTAGACCTAAAGACAATTGCAGATTGAAAGTAAGGGGATAGAGATCTATCTATCATCTGATGGATGCCAAAAGAAAGCTGAAATAGCCATAGTTATATCAGACAAACTAGATTAAAAAAAAAAAAAGACTGTAACCAGAGATGAAGAAGGGTATTATAATGAAAGGATCTACCCATCAAGAAGATCTAACATTTGTAAATATCTATGCCTCAACTTAAGAACACCCAGATATATAAATTAGCTAATAACAATTATAATAAAGAAACTCATTGATAATAACACAGTAATAGTAGGGCATTTAATATCCCACTTACAACAATGGACAGATCATCTAAGAAGAAAATCAAGAGGGAAAGAATGGCTTTGAATGACACACTAGACCAGATGGACATCACAGATATATTCAGAAGATTTCATCCTAAAAAAGCAGAATACACATTCTTTTCCAGTGCACATTGAACATTCTCCAGAATAGATCACATACTGGGTCACCAATAATTCCTGAACAAGTACAAAAATATCAAGATCATACCATTCATATTTTCAGGCCACAATGCTATGAAACTTGAAGTCAACCAAAAGAAAACATTTGGAAAGACCACAGATGAATGGAAATTAAAAAACATCCTACTGAGCGCCTGGGTGGCTCAGTGGGTTAAGCCGCTGCCTTCAGCTCAGGTCATGATCTCAGGGTCCTGGGATCGAGTCCTGCATTGGGATCTCTGCTCAGCAGGGAGCCTGCTTCCCTCTCTCTCTCTCTCTCTCTCTGCCTGCCTCTCCATCTACTTGTGATCTCTCTCTGTCAAATAAATAAATAAAATCTTAAAAAAAATCCTACTAAAGAATGAAGGGTTGACCAGGAAATTCAAGAAACAAATAAAAACCTAGAAGCACACGAAAATGAAAACACAACAGTCCAAAGCTTTGGGATGAACCAAAGGCAGTACTCAGAGGGAAGTGTATTGCAATACAGGTTTACCTCAAGCAGCAAGAAAAGTCTCAAAGACACAACCTAAACTTATACCTAAAATGGCTAGAAAAAGAAGGGCAAATAAAGCCTAAATCCAATAAAAGAAGGGAAATAATAAATACTGGAACATAAATAAATGATACAGAAACAAAGAGATGAAAAAAAGCCCAAAGTAGAACAGATTAATGAAACTAAGAGCTGGTTCTTCAAATGAATTAATGAAATTGGTAATCACCTAACCAGACTTATCAAAAAGAAAAGAGAAAGGACCCAAATAGATAAGACCACGAATGAAAGAGGAGAGATCACAACCATGCCACAGAAATACAAGCAATTCTAAGAGAATATTATGAAAAACTATGTCAGTAAATGGAGCAACCTGGAAGAAATGGTCTAATTTCTAGAGACTTACAAATTACCAAAACTGAAACAGGAAGAAATAGAAAATTTCAGCAGACCAATAACCATCAAAGAAGTTGAATCAGCAATCAAAAATCTCCCAATAAATAAAAGTCCTGCACCTGATAGCCTCTCTGGGGAATTCTATCTGACATTTAAAGAAGAATTAATACCTATTCTTCATGAACTGTTCCAAAAAATACAAATGGAAGAAAAACTTCCAAATTCATTTTACAAGACCAGTATTACTTCAATACCCAATTCAGACAAAGATCCCACCAAAAAGGAGAATTATAGACCAATATCTCTGATGAGCATGGATGCAAACATTCTCAATATGAATCTAGCAAGTCAAATTCAATAGTACTTTAAAAGAATTATTCACCACAATCAAGTGGGATTTATTCCTGTACTGCAGGGGTGGTTGAATGTTAATCAATGTGACACAACACATTAATGAAAAAAAAAAGAGAAGAACCATATGATCCTGTCAATTAGTGAAGAAAAAGCATTTGAAAAATATATCTGAAAAATATAAGACACCGATGAAAGTAATTGAAGAGAACACAAAGAAATGGGAAAACATTCCATCTCATGGATCAAAAGAACAAATATTATTAAAATGTCTATACTAAACCCTGAAAAAGTAAAGTTTAAAAAAAATGTCTATACTACCCAAAGCAATCTATGCATTTTTCACAGATCCAGATCAAGCAATCTTAAAATTTGTATGGAAGGGCAAATGACCCTGAATTGTGAAAACAACTTTAAGAAATAATAGCAAAGCTGGAGGCCTCACAATTCCCAGACTTCAAGGTACATTGCAGAACTGCAGTAATCAAAACAGTATACTACTGTCATAAAAATAGATACATAAAACAATATAACAGAATAAAAAACTCAGAAATAGACCCACAATTATATGGTTGATCAATCTCCAACAAAGCAGGAAACAATGTCCAATGAGAAGAAGATAGTTTTCTCAAAAAAACCGTGCTTGGAAAATTGGACAGCAACAGGGAAAATAAAGGAACTGGGTCTTTTTCTTATACCAGACACAAATACAAATTCAAAATGGATTGAAGATCTAAATGTGAGACCTAAAATGTTAAAAATCCTAGAGGAGAACCCAGGAAGTAATGTCTTTGACATCAGACATAGCTACTTCTTTCTAGACGTGTCTCTTGAGGCAAGGGAAACACAAGCAAAAATAAACTATTTGTACTTTATCAGAATAAAGTTTCTACACAATAAATGAGAAAACCAACAAAAGTAAAAGACAACCTATGAAATGAAGGAAGATATTTGTAAATGGCATATCTGATAAAGGGTTAGGATCCAAAATATATAAAGACTTATAAAACCCAACACCCAAAAGATGAATATGCCAATTTATAACCAGACAGAAGACATGGAAAGACAATTTTCCAAAGAAGACTTTAAGAACACTACAATGAAAAACTATGCTGGCTAACTGAACATAAAAAAAGACATCCAGATAGCCAACAGACACATGAAAATATGGTCAATATAACTCATCATCACGGAAATACAAATCAAAAATACAATGAGATATCACCTCACACCAGTATGAATGGCTAAAATTAACAACACAAGAAACAATAGGTATTGTTGAGGATGCAGAGAAAGGCGAACCCTCTTACACTGTTGGTGGGAGTGCAAACTGGTGCAGCCATTCTGGAAAACAATACAGAGGTTCCTCAAAAGTTAAAAATAGAACTATCCTATGATCCAGCAATTGCAGTACTAGGTTTTATCCAAAGCATACAAAAATATTAATTCAAAAGGATACATGCACCCCAATGTTTATAGCAGCTTTATCTATAATAGTAAAACTATGTACTACCCAAGTGTGCGTTGACTGATGAATGTAAAAAGAATATTTGTTATGAGGGAAATTAGTGAGAGAAAAACAAATACCATATGATTTCACTTATATTTGGAATTTAAGAAACAAAACAAAGGAGCAAATCAAAAAAATAATGAGAAGTCAACTAAGTACTCTTTAATTGTAGAGAACAAACTGTTGATTATCAGAGGAGGTGGGTGAGGGGATGGGTTATGATGGTGATTAAGGAGTGCATTTGTTATAACGATCATTGGGTTTTAAGTGGATGTTTTCAATCACTGCATTTTATACCTGAAATTAATATTACATTGTATGTTAACTAGCTCAATGTAAATACAAACTTAAAATTTCTTCATATTTGAGACTGATACTGCTAACCATATTCAAGCAATTGCACAAATAGAATATAAATGCTTCTCTCATAGCCCTTTGGATTATGAAAGATTAAGGAAATAGTATTTGTAACACATTTAAGATCATTGGAAGAAACTGACTACATAAGCATAATATTTAGGCATATCACCCTCATACATTCAACAAATATCAAGAAATAAGTGATGGTATATATGAAGATATCTATTTGTCTAGGGATTATGTATCACATTTACTGTGTTGGTATAGACTTTTGCAGCAACTTCTGTACTCCCTCCTTTTCTTTTCCTATGTTTCTTCCACTACCTCCCCAATAAATATGCTGCAGGCCTTAAAGATCTTAAAGGGAGTTATCTCTGTCAGTGAATGGAGTGGCTGCTTATTATAAGTTTCACAGCAACAGCAAAAGCCACCAATGGAGAGTTCATGTTTAAAATAATTATTAATGATAATTACAGAAAATGGGGGAGTTTAAGAACTAAAATAAAAAATTCAATTTCTCTTATAAATAAATGGTTTGTGAATTGCTATTTATAAGCACCTAATTTGCTAATTTTCATGTTAAGTTTTAATCAGATCCTGCAAAAGAGATTTAGGAATATTAGATTCAAAGGCTTGGACAATGAGCATTAAGAAGAAGCCTACTGTCACAAAAACATGCATTCCAACACTTTCCACTCCATGGAAAAGTAGGTATCAGATATTTACTATGGATACAACTCTGTTGAGAGGCAACAACAGTTAAAGATATGGGCAATGACCTCCTGGGGATTACAGCCTGATGGGGAACATGGAGAGATAACTTCATCTACTATCTTATTTGACAAGGAAAACTAGCTTGTGAGGCAGGGAATGTTATTCACATTTCACAGATAGGGTAACTCAGGTTCAGAGAACTTAGGCATCTTGCCCAAAGTCACACAGCTGGGTCATGGCTAGGTCAGGACTCAAACTCATTTTTTTGGATTTTGATGGTTAAAATCTATGTATTTATTTATACAACACAGATGGCTGTGTTGTAAAATGCATATAACATACTTTAGTAGTAAAATGCATATAACATACTTTTAGTGTAATAGGAATTCGGAGTAGTAAATGCATATAATATACTTTTTTTTTCCAGTTAATGCCTTTTATTTACATTTTGGGTGTCTGTTAAGAAAATTAAATTCTATTCACCAATATGGCCTGAGAAAATAGAAGTTAGACATAGTCTATGCCCTGGGTAATACACACCCCAAAGAAATGGCTAGATGATAAGACGAAAGAAAGAAACAGATCCATTGTTATCATATATAGTGGAACCGTATGGATGCACGCCCTTCTTTATCATAAGCTCACCGAAGATCCTGGGCAAATCCATTTTAATTTTTGTGCTGTATTTCTTCTTTGTTTTGTCTTCTGAGGCTTAGAGAAGATAAAATGGGACAAGTACAATGTATTGAGGCCTCCTCATAAATGAAGTATTCTAATAATGTACTTGGACATGAGCATTTTAAAATGGTCATATACCCCAAATCAAACAGAATCCTGTTTGAGATTTGCTGATTGAGCTCTTACAACAAGAATTCAGCACTTCACTGTCATCTAATGGCATCCTATCTTAAAAAAAAAAATCCTACCTTCTATTTATTTACTTCTCAGTTTGAATTTTCAAGTGCACATTCTTTTTTTTTAATTTCTTTTCAGCGTAACAGTATTCATTTTTTTTGCACCACACCCAGTGCTCCATGCAATCCGTGCATATAATATACTTTAAGTGCAATAGGAATTCAGAGAAAAGTGTTCTGAATTCAAATTTTGTCTGAAACAGTCCATGTTTTCCTCATGAATGATCTGGTTCCTCAGATAGGTCTTGTAGATTGACTAATTAGATTTTAAAAGGGAATGAATAAGCCTGTCTCTGAATCCAATTCTTCATTTGTAAAACAGGGATGATGCTATCCCTTTCCCCCCCGTATCATTGCTATAGTTGAATAAAGTGATATATGTAAAATCTTTTAGTAAGTTAAAAAGCAATCAAGTACTGGTTGGGCTTGTGAAAGGATCGACATGCCTTTGGATAAAGATTTACTACACCTGTCCTTGGAAGAATTAAAAAAAAAAGAAACAAAAAGAATTGGCAAGCTCAAAGCCCAGATTCCTATTTTATGAACATAGAATGTCCAGGTCGCTATAAAATTACTGGTTTTCAGCCGTAATTGTGTTTCTTTGTGTAGGCTGTTCAAAAATGTTGTGCCAGCCAATAGGAGGAAAGGCTAGACTCACAGAAGGATGTTCATTAAGAAGAAAGCAACACTAATGATCTAAACAACCTCCTAAATTTGTGTTATATGGCAGAAAGCCTTATCAGTTCAATAATTCCAGTTAATCTACCAAGATAATGTAATTAATTTTGTAAGGTATACAACAATGATCTCCTATATTTAGTGTCAGTTTTTCAATAACATTTAAATTATTGGCAAAAAAGGCATTAAACAATGTAAACTGTTCTTACTACTTACTATAGTGCGAAAGTGTAAGTGCATGTGATTGATGTGTTTACATAGAGCTGACAGTGAAGATATGGTTTTAAGGATGGACTAAAATCTCAGGGCAAAGAGGGCTCTCAAAGTTCTTCTGATCTAACCCCCATCTGATGCTTGTTAAAAAGGAATCTTGAGCAGAAAATAGTCTGGTGTTTTCTAACAGAACTTAATCTGTATCTTATATAGTTATTTATTTCTCAAATTCTGTTAATCTTAGACAATAGTGCCACAGATTTTTCATTATTCTTATAAATTGACTTGAATTAATCTTTTCATTAACTTTTAGAGTTTTTAATAATGTTGATTGAAATAAAAGTGTTATATTTATTTCAATGCAAACTTATTCTGGCAACTGGAAGATTAGAAGACAATTTGCTCAATTCTGCTTATTGTTTCTGAATTATGCTCCTAAAAGCAGAGTCGATGTTCTTTGCATTCCTAAATATAAAACACTAATTCTTGGGGCGCCTGGGTGGCTCAGTGGGTTAAAACCTCTGCCTTCGGGTCAGGCCATGATCCCAGGATCCTGGGATTGAGCCCCACATTGGGCTCTCTGCTCGGCAGGGAGCCTGCTTCCTCCTCTCTCTCTCTGCCTGCCTCTCTGCCTACTTGTGATATCTCTGCCTGTCAAATAAACAAATAAAATCTTTAAAAAAACACTAATTCCTCTGGGAAGATGTTTTAACTGAAAGTACAAAAAAAGGGGGGAGGGGAGGAGAAAAGCATTATCTTTTGGCTCACTTATTCTGGATGTGTATCTCTACCTAGATGTTACTTTATCTCAGGGAAGGTCATGCCACTAACTTGAATAAGGTTAGACTTTATAATAGGTAATTATTACAAGGCAGTCCTCACTATATATGACTTAATTCTAAGGGTAATGTTAGTTTTCTGTAACTCTAAACATAATTTCCCACCAAAGCTGGGGGCATCACAATGCCTGACTTCAAGCTGTGATCATCAAGACAGCATGGTACTGCCACAAAAACAGAGACATTAATTAATGGAACAGAATAGAGAGTCCAGAAATGGACCCTTAACTCTATGGTCAACTAATCTTCAAAAAAGCAGGAAAGAATATCCAATGGAAAAAAGACAGTCTCTTCAATAAATGGTGCTAGGAAAATTAGACAGCCACATGCAGAAGTATGAACCTGGACCATTCTCTTACACTATACACAAAGATAAATTCAAAATTGATGAAAGACCTAAATAGGATACAGGAATCCATTAAAATTCCAGAGGATAACACAAGCAGCAACTTCTCTGATCTTGGCTGCAGACACTTCTTGCAAGACACATCTCTAAAGGCACAGGAAACTAAAGCAAAAATGAACTATTAGGACTTCATCAAGATAAAAATCTACACAACAAAGGAAACAGGCAACAAAATTAAAAGGCAACCTATGGAATGGGAGAATATATTTGCAAATAACATATCAGGTAATGTCCTAGTATCCAAGATCTACAAAGAACTTCTCAAACTCAACACCCATAAAACAAAGAATCCAGTAAAGAAATAGGCAGAAAGCATGAACAGATATTTCTCCAAAGAAGACATACAAATGGCCAACAGACACATGAAAAATGCTCAACATCACTAGCCATCAGAGAAATAGAAATGAAAACCACGAGATACCACATTTTACCAGTTAAAATTGCAAAATACAACAAGACAGGGAAAAACAAATGTTGGTGAAGATGTGGAGAAAGGGCAACCCCTCTACACTGTTGGGAATGCAACCTGATACAGCCACTCTGGAAAACAGTAAGGAGGTTCCTCAAGAAGTTAAAAAATAGAGTTACCTTATGATCTAGCAATTGCACTACTGTGTATTTACCCTAAATAAAGTGAAATGAAGGGGCAATTGCACCCCAATGTTCATAGCAGCAATGTCCACAATAGCCAAATGGTGGAAGGAACCAAGATGTCGTTTGGCAGATGAATGAAGAAGATGTGGTTTATATATACAATGGGATATTACTCAGCCATCAGAAAAGATGAATAGCTACCATCTACATTAACAGGAGTGGAACTGGAGGGTATTATACTAAGTGAAATAAGTCAGTCTGAGAAAGACAATTATCAGATGATTTCGCTCATGTGGAATATAAGAAATAGCACAGAGTATCATAGGGGAAGGGAGGGAAAACAGAATGACAAAAAATCAGAGAAGGAGAAAAACCATAAAAGATTCTTAGCTATAAGAAACAAACTGAGGGTTGCTGGAGGGAAAGTGGGTGGGAAGATGGGATAATTGGGTGATGGGAATTAAGGAGAGCATGTGATGTGATGAACACTGGGTGTTTTACATAACTGATGTATTATTTAACACTATATCTGAGACTAGTGATGTATTATATGCTGGCTAATTGAATTTAAATTAAAAAAAACAAGAAATATACTTTCCAAGGAAATAATATTATAATGATCGCTAATCAAAACATCAAAAGTAATCATCCTTAGATGAAAAAATACAAGTGACATTTCTTTCCTTATTTCTTTAAAAGATTTTATTTACTTGAGAGAGAGGCAGGTAGTGACAGAGATAGCTAGAGAGAGCACAAGCAGAGAGCAGAGAGAGAAGCAGGCTCCCACTAAGCAGGGAGCCCGATGCAGGGCTTTATCCCAGGACTCTGTGGTCGTGACCCCACCTGAAGGCAGACACTCAACCACTTGAACCACCCAGGTGCCCCAATATGCTTCTCTGTTTTCCAATTTTTCTATAGTAAACATTATTACATATACAATTCTTAAAAAATAATTTATTGAGGTGAAATTCACATAACATAATAGTAACCATTTTAAAGTTGAGTAATTCAATGTCATTTAGTAAACTCAAAATGTTGTGCAACTCTAGCTGGAAAATATTCCCATCCTTCCAAGGTAAAACACCTAACTTATGAAATAGATTCTTTGCTTTATCTATACTAAATATTTCAGGTATAACCCAAATATTTCATATATGTAGAATCATACAATGTATCTGACTTATTTCACTTAGCATAATGTTTTGAGATTCATCCACATTGTATTATGTACGTAACAGTACTTCATTTTCTTTTATGGCTGAATAATAATCATTTCCTTATCCATTCATCCCTTGATGAACATTTTGGCGGTGGCCATCTTTTGGCTAATGAGGTCATATGGTAGTTCTATGTTCAGTTATTTGAGGAACTGCCAAACTTTCCTAGAGTGAGTGAGTGCTTTTGCATTTCCACCAGCAATATTTTTCCATATCCTCACCAACACTGGTTATTTTCATTTTTTATAAACAGTGTAGGTTTTTTTTTAATTTTTAATGTGTTATTTTAATTCCAGTTAGCTAATATATGGTGTTACATTAGTTTCAGGACAAATGTAGTCCTTATCTTATCACCTATTTAACCCATCCTCCTTCTCCCTCTCCCCTCTGGTAACCATCAGTTTGTTCTTTATAATTAAGAATCTGTTTCTTGATATTTTTTCCTTTTGATTTTTGTTCTGTTTTGTTTCCTAAATCCACATATTAGCGAAATCATATGGTATTTGTCTTTCTCTGGCTTATTTCACTTAGCATCATACACTGTAAGTCTATCCATGTTGTTGCAAATGGCAAAATTTCACTCATTTTAAGGCTGAGTGATATTTCAGAATGTGTGTGTGTGTGTGTGTGTGTGTGAGAGAGAGAGAGAGAGAGACATCTTCCTTCATCTTTTTTTTTTCTTCCTTCATCTTCTTTATCCTTTCATCTGTCAGTGGACACTTGGCTTGCTCCTCTATCTTGGTTATTGTATAAAAAAAAGAGGCTTTAATAAACATAGCTGTGCATATCTCTTCTAATTAGTGTTTTGGTTTCCTCTGGGTAAACGCCCAGTAGTGGAACTACTGGATCATATGGCAATTCTATCTTTTTTTTTTTTTTTAGGAATGTCCATACTGTTTTCCACAGTGTCTGCACCAGTTTCCATTCCCACCAACAGTGCATGAGGTTTCCTTTTTCTCTGCATCCTTGCCAACACATTATTTCTTGTCTTTTTTTTTTAATTCTTGCAATTCTGATAGGTGTAAAATGGTATATCATTGTGGTTTTAATTTGCATTTTCCTGATGATGAGTGATATTGAACATCTTCTCATGTATCTGTTGACCATCTGCATGTCTTCCTTTACCCATTTTTAATTGAATTATTTGTTTTCTCAGATTTGAGTTGTATACATTTTTTATATATTTTCAGTATTAACTCCTTATTAAGTATAACATTTGCAAATATCTTCTCCAATTCAGTAGGTTGTCTTTTTTTTTTTGGTGGCTTCCTTCTCTGTGCAAAAGCATTTTAATTTGGTGCAGTCCCAATAGTTTAATTTTGCTTTCATTTCCTTTGCCAGAAGAGACATGTCTAGAAAAATGTTTCTATGACCAATGTCAAAGAAATTATTGCCTGTTTTCTTCTAGGAATTTTATGGCTTCAGATCTCACAAAAGGTCCTTATTTCATTCTGAATTTTATTTTATGTATGATGTAACAAAGTGGTCCAGTCCCTTTCTTTTTCATGTAGCTATCCAGTTTCCCAATTCCATTTGGTGAAGAGACTCCTATTTCCACCATTGTATATATTTGCCTCTTTTGATGTACATTAATTGACCATAAAAATATGAGTTTCTTTCTAGACTCTCTACTCTGTTTCATTGTTCCATGTGTCTTTTTTGTGTCAGTAACCATAGTTCTGTCATTAGCACAGCTTTGTAGTATATCTTGAAATCTGGGATTGTGATACCTCCAGCTTTGTTCTTCTTTTTCAAGATTTATTTGGCTATTTGGGGTCTTTTATGGTTTTATACACACTTTAGGATTGTTTTGTGAAAAATGCCTTTAGTATTTTGATAGGGGGTATATTATATCTGAAGAGTGCTTTGGCTAGTGTGGACGTTTTAACAATATTAATTTTTCCAATTCATGAGCGTAGAATATCTTTCCTTTTGTTCATGTCATCCTCAGTTTTTTCATTATTATTGTATAGATTTTCAAGCACATGTCTTTCACCTCCTGGGTTAAATTATTTTTAGATATTTTATTTTTCTTCAATTGTAAATGTCAATGCTTTATTTTTTTAATTAAATTAAATTTAATTAGATTAAATTTAATTTTTAAAATTACTTTTCAGTGTAACAGAATTCATTGTTTATGCACCATACCCAGTGCTCCATGCAATACATACCCTCCATTATACCCAACACCAGGCTCACCCAACCTCCCACCCCCCACCCCTTCAAAATCTTCAGATTGTTTTCAGAGTCCATAGTCTCTCGTTGTTCATCTCCCTCTCCAATTTCCCTCAACTCTCTTCTCCTCTCCATCTACCCATGTCATCCATGTTATTTCTTATGCTCCACAAATAAGTGAAACCATATGATAATTGACTCTCTGATTGACTTATTTCACTCAGCATAATCGCTTACAGTCCCGTCCACATTGATACAAAAGCTGGGTATCCCACTTTCTGATGGAGACATAATACTCCATAATATACATGGACCCCATCTTCCTTATCCATTTGTCCGTTGAAGGGCATCTTGGTTCTTTCCACAGTTTGGCGACCGTAGCCATTGCTGCTATAAACATTGGGGTCCAGATGGCCCTTCTTTTCACTACATCTGTATCTTTGGGGTAAATACCCAGTAGTGTAATTGCAGGGTCATAGGGAAGCTCTATTTTTAATTTCTTGAGGAATCCCCACACTGTTCTCCAAAGTGGCTGCACCAACTTGCATTCCAACCAAGGGTGTAAGAGGGTTCCCCTTTCTCCATATCCTCTCCAACACACGTTGTTTCCTGTCTTGCTAATTTTGACCATTCTAACTGGTGTAAAGTGGTATCTCAATGTGGTTTTAATTTGAATCTCCCTGATGGCTAGTGATGATGAACATTTTTTCATGTGTCTGATAGCCATTTGTATGTCTTCATTGGAGAAGCGTCTGTTCATGTCTTCTGCCAATTTCTTGACATGATTAACTGTTTTGTGTGTGTTGAGTTTGAGAATTTCTTTATAGATCCTGGATATCAACCTTTTGTCTGTACTGTCATTTGCAAATATCTTCTCCCATTCCTGGGTTGCCTCTATGTTTTGTTGACTGTTTCCTTTGCTGTGCAGAAACTTTTGATCTTGATGAAGTCCCAAAAGTTCATTTTCACTTTTGTTTCCTTTCCCTTTGGAGACATATCTTGAAAGAAGTTGCTGTGGCTGATACTGAAGAGGTTATTGCCTATGTGCTCCTCTAGGATTCTGATGGATTCCTGTCTCACGTTGAGGTCTTTTATCCATTTCAGTTTATCTTTGTGTACAGTGTAAGAGAATGGTCAAGTTTCATTCTTCTACATATAGCTTTCCAATTTTCCCAGCACCATTTATTGAAGAGACTGCCTTTTTTCCACTGTATATATTTTTTTTTTCCTGCTTTGTTGAAGATTATTTGACCATAGAGTTGAGGGTCCATATCTGGGCTCTCTCTGTTCCCCTGGTCTATGTGTCTGTTTTTATGCCAGTACCATGCTGTCTTGGTGATCACAGCTTTGTGGTAAAGCTTGAAATCAGGCAACATGATGCTGCCAGTTTTGTTTTTCTTTTTCAGCATTTCCTTAGCAATTCAGGGTCTCTTCTGATTCCATACAAATTATAGGATTATTTGCTCCAGCTCTTTGAAAAATACCCATGGAATTTTGATCGAAATGGCATTAAAAGTATTGATTGCTCTAGGCAATATAAACATTTTAACAATGTTTATTCTTCCAATCCAAAAGCGTGGAATGGTCTTTCATATTTTTGTGTCTTCATCGATTTCTTTCATGAGTGTTCTGTATTTTCTTGAGTACAGATCCTTTACCTCTTTGGTTAGGCTTATTCCCAGGTATTTTCTGGTTCTTGGTGCTATAGTAAATGGAATCGATTCTCTAATTTCCCTTTCTGTATTTTCATTGTTAGTGTATAAGAAAGGAACTGATTTCTGTGCATTTATTTTATATCCTGCCACATTACTGAATTGTTGTATGAGTTCTAGTAGTTTGGGGGTGGAGTCTTCTGGGTTTTCCATATATAGTATCATGCCATCTGTGAAGAGAGAGACTTTGACTTCTTCATTGCCATTTGGATACCTTTTATTTCTCTATGTTGTCTGAATCACTACCCCAGGCTTCTTTTGAGGTCCATTGGCATGAAAGATGCTTTTCCATCCCTTCACTTTCAGTCTGGTTGTATCCTTAGGTTCGAAATGGGTCTCTTGTAGACAACATATGGATGGGTCCTGTCGTTTTATCCAATCTTCAGCCATGTGCCATTTTATGGGTACATTTAGGCCACTCATGTTGAAAGTGATTATTGAGAGATACGTTTTTATTGACATCGTGTTACCTGTGAAGTCTTTGTTTCTATAGATTGTCTCCATATATTTCTGTTCAGTGATATTCTTAGTATTTTTCCTCTTTTATAGAACCCGCCTTAATATTTCCTGCAGTGTCAGCTTGGTGGTCACATACTCTTTTAAACCTTGCCGGTCTTGGAAGCTCTTTATCTCTCCATCCATTTTGAATGTCAGTCTTGCTGGATAAAATATTCTTGGCTGCATGTTCTTCTCACTTAGTGCCCTGAATATATCTTGCTAGCCCTTTCTGGCTTGCCAGGTTTCTGTGGACAGGTCTGATGTTATTCTGATGGGCTTTCCTCTGTACATAAGGAATTTCTTTGCCCTAGATGCTTTCAAGAGCTCCTGTCTACAATTAAGATTCACCATTTTACTATCAGATGTCTTGAGGTCTTTCTAGATTCTATGAATTTGGGGGGAGACCTTTCTGCCTCCAGTACATGAACGCTGGTTCCATTCGCCTGATTGGGAAAATTTTCATGGAAAATTTGTTCCACTATATCTTCAAGTCTTCTTTGTTTCTCCTCCCCCTCGGATTCCAATAATTCTGACGATGGAATGTTTCATGGCATCATTTATTTCCCTATTTCTGTTTTCACGGCTTCTAAGCTGCTTGTTCCAGGCTTCCTCTTGATCATTCTTCTCTATCTGTTTGTTCTCCAGATCACTAATTCTATCTTCTGCCTCTCTTACCCTAGCTTTTAGAGAATTTAGATTAGATTGGAACTCATTGAGAACATTGTGAACATCATCCCTGGTGGCTTTCACTTCTGCTCTAATAAATTCCATTTTGTCACCCATGGCTTTTTCCAACCTAACTATTGCCTGGATAATTGTTAGCCTGAATTCCCTTTCCACATATTGTCTATGTCCATACCCAATAGCTCTGTTGCAGCAGGCCCAGTCTCTGAATTTTTCTTCTGTTGGGCATTCCTCCGCCTAGTCATTTTGGTGAGAGCTGGCTGAATGGATGTGTAGCTGAGTGTATCGACTGTGATGCAGGCAAGGTGCAACCTGGAATGCTTCTGTGCAATCAAGAGTCCCCACCCAAAAGAAAGAAAAAAGAAAAAGAAAAGGGGAGGGGTAAGAAAGATAAAATAAAAGAGAAGGCCCAGCCCAAATGGGCCCCAAAGTAAGATTAATGAAGTATACAAACAAAAACAGAAAAAGAAAAAGACCGACAAAAGTAGATAAGAGAAACATAAACAATCAAATAAAAACAAACAAAAAAAGAACCTCATCAAGAAGAACCCTAGTATAAGATTTATATACTATCAGGATGAAAACAAATACACAGAAATACTGGCGGAAGAAAAGAATGGGAGAGTTGTTATAAATTCTCAGTGTGGGTGAGGAAGGTTATTTTGATTCTTCCTGGATGTATCTTGATATCTTTGTTAAAGGACTGAACTTTCCTAAGATAAAGAGAATTAAAAACTGGTTTACCTATAGGGGTAGCATTCATTGGGGGAAGGGGATTACCTTAAAGCTTAACTCCGCATGAATATTTAAAAAAAAAAGAATAAACTAAAATTGAGTTAAATTAAATTAAATTTAAAAAAATTAAAAAAACAGAAAAGCAAAAGAAAAACACAGGTATATGTATCAAAAATTTCAGGTTAGGTTTATAGCAGCAATGGCCACGGTCGCCAAACTGTGGAAAGAACCAAGATACCCTTCAATGGACGAATGGATAAGGAAGATGTGGTCCATATACACTATGGAGTATCATGCCTCCATCAGAAAGGATGAATACCCAACTTTTGTAGCAACATGGACGGGACTGGAAGAGATTATGCTGAGTGAAATAAGTCAAGCAGAGAGAGTCAATTATCATATGGTTTCACTTATTTGTGGAGCATAACAAATATCATGGAGGACAAGGGGAGTTAGAGAGGAGAAGGGAGTTGAGGGAAATTGGAAGGGGAGGTGAACCATGAGAGACTATGGGCTCTGAAAAACAATCTGAGGGTTTTGAAGGGGCGGGGGGTGGGAGGTTGGGGGATCCAGGTGGTGGGTATTGGAGAGGGCACGGATTTCATGGAGCACTGAGTGTGGTGCAAAAACAAAGAATACTGTTATGCTGAAAAAAAATTAAATTAAAAAAAAAGTTCAAGTTAAAAGATTATTTTGGAATTTGATGTACTGGACATCTCACTGTGATGGTAAATAGGTTAAAAAATTATAAAAAAAAAAAAGAAAAGAAAAGAACCAGAATAGTGGGAACAAATTAAAAATAAAAGTTGTATCTATGAAGTAGTGGTGGTTGTTCTCTTGTCTTGTTTTGTTTTTTTGTTTTGTTTTGTTTTGTTTTGTTTTGGTTGGCTTTCTGGGGGCGGGGCCTGCAGAGTGGGTTTTCAGGCAGTGTTCCCTGTGTTAAGTCCTCCTGCCCCCATGATGCGGTGGGCTCTGAGGAAACAGGTTTTTCAGGCTTTTGTTCTCTGGGGGTATTTTTGTTTGTTTGTTCATTTGTTTTCTCTCCCTTTGGCAGCTTTTGATCATTTTTGGAGGTTTAGAGAAAAGCAAACTGCACCCAGACCTCCCTCTCAGAGAGAAGCCTCAGTCTGTTCCCCTCCAGGTGCTCCAGAGTACATACATTCCCCCTCTGCTGCTGGCAGAGCACATTCCCAGTCACACTCTGGAGTCACAGTAACTCCCCCTTGTACCCAAAACCATGATAGCCATGGCTATTTGGGCAGCTGCAGACCACCAGAGAGGTCCCAAGCAGCAATAGCGCACTGAGATTTTTCCAGTGCCCTGGGCTGGGAGTGCTCAGACTCTTCAGGGTCTGAGAGAGCACCGATTGGTGCCTGCACACACCTCTCTCAGGGGAGGGTGTGAGGCGTGACTCAGACTTTGGTAGCATGGCACGTGCATGGAGAGTGCAAAAGGCTGTGGTTCTGCTGGCTGCCAAGGCTCCCTCACCCTCACGGGATCTGCCACCCAGAGGCTCTCAGGTGTGCTGGCAGCTCAGGGATTAAGACCTGGTTTCTTCGCTGCACTCTCTCTGGCTCAGCACCAGCGGTGGCTGTCCTAGGTTGGGGGACTTAAGCCCCTGTACCTAACTGCCCCGATTCACAGAATTTCCCCCCATGATCCTTTGCTCTTTTAGAGTATTTTCAACCAGACTCCATGTTAATGTTGGTTCCCAGTCACAGGGCACTTTCATATTGGGGTATTACTTTCCAATGTGTCGCTTCTGGTGGCTCCCTCCCCCTTTTGTTTATCTTCCAATATCAGTACGATGTTCCCACTCCACTTTACCTGCCCACTGGTGTCTTCTGCCCCCATAGAGATCCAGAAGTGTATAATTCTAATCTCAGGCTGATTTCATGGGTGATCAGAGTTCTTTGGTAAGTAATCAGCTCACTTTAGGGTACAGGTTGAAACGGTGTCTCCTCCTACTTCCCCACCATCTTGTCTCCCCCATGTCAATGCTTTCTTAATTTCTCTTTTTGCTACTTCATTACTGCATAAAACTGCAAAGGATATCTGTATGTTGATTTTATGTCCTGTGACCTTACTGAATTCATTTATCAGTTCAAGTATTTGTTTTGGTGGAGTCTTCAGGTATTTCTTCATCTATAAATCATTCATCTATAAATAGTGAAAATTTTATTCCTTCCTTAACAATTTGGATGCTTTTTTTGAGGTTTTATTTCTTTTTTAAAAAAATTTATTTATTTTTAAAATAAATTAAATTAAATTTTTTAAATAAATTTTTCAAATATATTAAATTAATTTTTAAATAAAATAAACTAAATTAAATTTATTTTGTTTATTTTTTAAATTTCTTTTCAGTTTTCCAGTGTTCCAGGATTCCACATCCAGTGCTCCATGCAATACATAATACTGACCACCAGGCTCACCCAACCTCCTGTCCCACTCCCCTCCAAAACCCTCTGTTAGTTTTTTATTCCTTTTTCTTGTCTGATTGCTGTGGCTAAGACTTCCAGCTGTGTTGGATAAAGTTGGTCTCATCTGATTCTTATTCTTTGTCTTATTCTTGATCTGAGAGGAAAAGCTCTCAGTTTTTCACCAATGAGCATGCTGTTAGCTATGTGTTTTTCATGTATGGCCTTTATTATGTTGAAGTATGTTCCCTGTAGAGTCACTTTTTGAGAGTTTATATCATGAATGGATGCTTTACTTTGTCAAAAGCTTCTTCTGCATTTGCTGAAATGATCATCTGATTTTTATCCTTTCTCTTGTTGATGTACATATTGCTTTGATTGATTTGCAAATATCAAAATACCCTTGTGTACCTAGAATATATCCCACTTAATCATGGTGAATAATTTTTTAAAGATTTTATTTATTTATTTGACAAAGAGAGAGAGAGAATACAAGCAAGGGGAGGCTTCCTGCTGAGTAGGAAGCCCCATGTGGGGCTTGATCCCAGGACCCTGGGATCATGACCTGAGCCAAAGGCACATGCTTAATGACTGAGTCACTAAGGTGCCCCAGATCATGATGAATAATTTTTAATGTGTTGTTGAATGTGGTTTTCTTATTTATGGTTATGGATTTTTGTATCTATATCCATAGGAGAGATGAGATATTCGCTACAGTTTTCTCCTCTCTCTCTCACTCTCTCTCTCTTTCTCTTTGGTAGTGTTTTTATGTTTTTTCTATCAGGGTGATAGTAGAATCATAGAATGAATTTGGAAGTTTTTCTTCCTTTTCTATTTTTTAGAATAGTTTGAGAAGAATAGGTATTAACTGTTATCTAAATGTATGGTAGAATTCACCTGTGAAGTCATCTGGTCTCAGACATCTGATTTTTGGGGAGTTTTTTGATTACTCATTCAATTTCATTTGTAGTATTTGGTCTGGTAAGCTTATCTATTTTTTTATGGTTCAGTCCTGTAAGGTTGTATGTTTCTATTTATCCTAGGTTGTCCTATATATTTTCATATAATTATTTACAGTACTCTCTTATGAGCTTTTTAAAAATCTCTTTTTTTAAGATTTTATTTATTTATTTATATGACAGAGAGAGCAAGAGAGCACAAGCAGGGGGAGCAGCAGAGGGAGTAGGAGAAGCAGGCTCCCCACCAAGCAGGGAGTCCAGTGAAGGGCTCAATCCCAGGACTCTGGGATCATGACCTGAGCTGAAGGCAGATGATTAACTGACTGAGCCACCCAGGAGCCCTTGGGCTTTTATATTTCTGTGGTAACAGTTTTATCATCTATTTTATTTCTGATTTTATTTATTTGAGATCACCTTTCTTTTTTTCTTGGTGTGTCTAACTAAAGGCTTGTCTATTGTGTTGATACATTTAAAGAACCAGCTCTTTACTTCTATTGATTGTCTATGTTGACTTTCTAGTTTCTATTTTATTTATTTCTCTTCTGATCTTTAGTATTGTTATCTTTGACCTTTATTTGTTCTTTTCTCTAGTTCCTTAAGATGTAAAGTTAAATTGTTTATTTGAGGTTTTTCTTGTGTCTTGAGGTACACATTTATCCCTATAAACTCTCCTTTATGTTTATCACATAAAGTATAAATATATCCTGTGATATAATAGCTATAAATAAATAAATAAATATGATAAATATATCACTATTTCCTTTCTTTTTGCTGCATCCCATAAGTTTTGGTAAGTTGTATTTCCTTTTTCATTTGTCTGGTAGTATTATTTTCCAACTTCTCCTTTAATTTTTTTTTAAATTAAATCCTTGGTTGCCCAATAGCATGTTGTTAAACCCCACGCATTTGTGAATTTTCCAATTTTTTTCTTGTAATTAATTTCTAGCTTTATACCATTGTGACTGGAAAAGATACTTAACATGATTCTAATCATTGTAAACTTTTAAGATCCTTTTTGTGGCTTAGCATATGATCTAAACTGCAGAGTGTTCCATGTGTATTCTGTGAAGGTGAATATATCTATATCTATATCTATATCTATATAGATATAGATAGAGATATATAGATATTTGTTTGGGGATGGAATGTTCTATACTAAATCCATCTGGTTTAACAGTTTACTTATAGCCAATGTTTCTTTATTTATATTCTGTTTGGATAATTTTCACTATTGATGTAAGTGGGACATTAAAATACCTTGTAATTGTATTGCTGTCTAGCTCTTCCTTCAAGTTTGTTAATATTTGTTTTATATATTTTGGTGATCCTTTGTTGAGTACATATATGCTTATAAGTATGTTTTCTTGTTGGATTGACTCCTTCATCCTTATGTAATGCCCTTCTTTGTCTCTCCTTAGAGTTTCTGTTTTAATGTCTGTTTTGTTGAACACTGGTATGGCTACTTCAGGTTTTTTTTTTTAATTTCTATTTGCTTGCAGTATCTTTTTCCATCCTTCACTCTCAGTCCGTATGTGTGCATACATCTGAAGTGTGTTTCTTGTACACAGCGTATAGATGGGTCTTTCTTTTAGTCCATTTAACTACTAGTTGTCTTTTGATAGGACAATTTAGTACATTTACATTTAGAGTAATTATTAGAAAGTATGTACTTCCTGTCATTTTGTTAACTTCCCTGCTTGTTTTGTACTTCCTCTGTTTCTTTTTGTCTTGTTCTTTTTGATTTGAGGACTTTCCTTAGTGGTATGCTTAAATTCCTTTTTCATTACTTTTTGTGTATATACTATTGCTTTGTGGTCATCATGAGACTTACATACCTGCATTTACATACTTACATTTATAAGTCTATTTTATGTTAATAACAACTTACATTTGAATGCATACATTTTTATGCCTCTCCATGTTTAATGTTTCTGATGTCATATTTTATATTTTTGTAATCTGTATCCCTGAAATAATTATTATAGTTACACTTATTTTTACTACTTTGTATTTTAACTTCTATACCAGCTTTGTAAGTGAATAATTCACTACCTTTACTATATATTAACCTTTACCAGTTTGATTCATAGTTTCATACACACACACACACACACACACACACACACATTTTGTTACTAGTTAGCATCTTTTCTTTTCAGCTTGAAGAAGCCCCTTTAACATATCTCATAAAACGAGTTTAGTGGTGATTAACTCCTTTAGCTTTTGCTTTTCTGGTACAATACCTGCTGGATAGAGTATTTTGGTTTGAAGTCTATTTTTTCTTTAACACTTTGAATATATTATATCACTCCCTTCTGGCATACAAATTTTCTGCTGAAAAATCTGCTTGTACTCTTATGGGGATTACCTTATATGTTATATGGTTTTTTGTTTGTTTGTTTTCTCTTGCTTCTTTAAAATTAATTAATTAATTAATTAATTTCCTTATTGCATGAGAGAGAGAGGTGGGGAGGGACAGAGAAGAGAATCTCAAGCAGACTGCACACTAAGCATGGAGACAGGTGCATGGCCTGATCTAACCACATTGAGATTATGACCCAAGTAGAAACCGAGAGTAGGACTCAGCCAATGAGCCCGCAGACACGCCTTTTGCTGAGTTTAGTATGCTCTCTCTATCTTAAATTTTTGACACTTTAATTATAAGGTGTATTGGTTGTGGATCTTCTTTCATATTATTTGGAACTTTCTGGGCTTCCTGTACGTATACATCTGTTTCCTCCACCAGATAAGGGAAGTTTTCAGACATTGTTTTTTCAAATAAGTTTTCTGTTCCTTTCTCTCTCTCTTCTTTTTCTGAGACTTCCCTAATGCAAATGTTAATCGGCTTGAGGTTGTCCTATAAGCCTCTTAAGCTATCATCATTTTTTTTTCTCATTTTTTGTTTTGTTTTGATTGGGTGAATCTCTCTGTCTGGTATTTGAATACGGAGATCTATTCTGTTTCTAGTTTGCTATTGAATCCCTCTAGTATATTTTTCAGTACAGTTTTGTGACTTCTGTTTGATACTTTCTTATACGTTCTATGTCTTTTTTAAACATTTTGTTTTGTTTTGTTTTGTTTTTTACTGTTTTAATCCATCCTTTTCCCAAGTTTGGTAAACATCTATATGAGCATTACTTTGAACTCTTAATCAGGTAAATTACATATCTTCATTTTATTAAGATTTTTTTCTGAGTTTTTATCTAATTTCATTGGGAACATATTTTTCTGTTTCTTTATTTTGCTTGACTCTCTGTGTTGATGTCTATGTATTAGATGAAATAGTTCTTTCCCAGTCTTGAAGGTTTGGCCTTGTCATTAACCCCTGTTCTGGCTCTTGGTTTTCTCTCAAACTTTTGCAATTATCCAAGCAGACTTCTAAAAATTATTATTAATATATGATGTATTATTTGTTTCAGGGGTTCAAGAAGCCTATTTTATTTTTCATAACTCCCTGTTGTTGAGGGTGTGTCAAAACCTGTTAGTGTCCCAGAGGGAAGGATCACAATCAGCACTTAGATTCAGGCTGACTGGGAGACAGACTCTCAGATGGTGGCCTTAAAAGTATGCAGATATATTGTAATTCCTGGGTGGCTCAGTCAGTTAAGCCTCTTCCTTTGACTCAGGTCAGATCCTGGGGCCCTGGGATTGAGCCCCATATTGGGTTCCCTGCTCAGCCAGGAGCCTGTTTCTCCCTCTTCCTCTGCCCCTCCCCTGCTTGTGCTCTCTCTTACTCGCTCTCATTCTCAAATAAACAAATAAAATCTTTAAAAAAATAACGTATACAAATATATACAGTCTTGTGAGAAATCTAACATCAGTCCCACTATCCATCAGAGCCATGCAATCTAGAAGTGTTCTCTGGTGGCAGTTGCAAAATTCATGCTCCACTGGAGTGCATAAACTCCTTTATTGGAGATACCAGTGAGCTGTAGGAAGATAAATGGAAAGCAAAAAGATGGATCCCTCAGTTTACATTCTCTGAGAGCATCTCTGTAGACTCTCATTATATGCTAAATCTGAAGCCTGAGCCTAATGCTGAAGCTCCAGAATGAGCAATTAAACCTCTTCCATAGAAAACTTTATGTACACTTCAGTCTGCTGTGTGTGCAGGGCTCTGTGTGTGGTGGCCTGTCCAAAATTGTCTCTACTATTGTTACAGTCCCATGGGACCCAGGAATGTAAGTTCACCTGGACATTAGAGCCAGGTAGTCAAAGACTATTGCCTGAGCAGCAACCACAAAAAACAAGAACCAAATGTATGTGTAAGTTCCTCTATAGGAGATACTGGTGCTCTGGAGCCAGAAGTAGGAAAATATGAAGATGGTATCCATTGACTTGAGTGAGGCATAAAGGGAGTGTAAAAATGGCACCTGTCAAAAAAGGGAAAAGAGCTAAAAAAAAAAAAAGAAACAGAAAATTAAAAGAGAAAATGAAAAAAAGAGTACCACAGCAGGCCCTGCCCCTCAGACCAAATTAGGAAACAAATCTTTCACATAATGTCTAGGCAGTTTTCAAAGGACTGCTTCTGTGCTGGGTTCTGAAGAAGGTGAGTCTGGGTTACAGCCTTTTAAGAGCCATTTATCAGTTGGCCATAGCCCCACAGATCTCATAGGCATGAGCCCCATTGGTTTTCCTTTTTTTTAAATCTAAATTCAATTAGCCAATATATAATAATACATCATTAGCTTCAGATATAACATACCCAGTGATGCACTTATCACATCACATGCCCTCCTTAATGCCCATCACCCAATTACCCCATGCTGTCATCCACCTGCCCTCCTATAGTTAAGAGTCTTTCATGGAAGGGAGTGAAAACTGAATGGGAAGTAATTGGAGAGGTTTTCAAAGTTAAATCTTTGAGGGCACTGTCTCTCCAGTTCATCTTAAAAGTTGGGGTGGCCACTGTGAGGTATGAACTTTTACTCCTCAAGGAGAAGCTCCAGGTTTTGAATTTCCTCCCAGTCATGGGTTGCTGCATCAGGGATGGGGTATATGGAAAGATTGTATCTCAGCCCTTCCTACCTGCTTTAATATTTTTTTTTCTCTTTTGCTCAGTGTGAATCAGGTCACTGTGCTAGAATTTAGGTAGAAATGTTCCTTATATAGCTGTAGATTTGGTGTGTCGGGGGAGTTTGGTGAGTTCAGGATCTTCCTATCTCTCCACTGTGAACTAGAACCTTCAGCTCTAATCTTTTGACCCTAATGGCTGCAGATTTTTCATCCACCTTTACAATATTTCCAAACTATGTCTTCCACTTTTCCACTCAGAGTTCCATGTTAGGTAAAACAAATATTAGCAGCTCGATTCAGGCTTTTTAGGTAGCCCTCAGACCAGTTAGAACAGGCTAACACAATAATGTACAAATGAGGTTTTGTCTGCTCTCTCTGCAACCAGGGGACAGGGTCAAACATATCTTCAATATCATAGCCGAGCTAGGAGGCGGTAGGGCAAGGATGGATAAAAACACAAGGATGAATCTTTTTAAAAAGATTTTATTTCTTTATTTGGCAGAGAAAGAGAGTAAGCAGGGGGAGTGGCAGGCAGAGGGAGAGGGAGAAGCAGATTCCCCACTGAGTGGGGAGCCTGATATTGTACTCAATCCTAGGACCAGGATTATAACCTGGGCTGAAGATAGGCACTTAACTGACTGAGCCACCCAGGCACCCAAATTTTCTACAAATTTTAAGTTAGATTTTTCTTGATTCTATGTTTGCTTGGTTGCTATAAACCTTTGACTGTTTTCCATAGTTTTGACTAGGGTAGTTCAGAGTTTCTACTTGTTTTTCAATATTTCCATGAAAGGATAAGAGTTTGCAGCTGCCTACTCCCTCATTTTAGTGATTTGACTCCATAATATACAGCATAATAAAACTAATTTCTAAATTACTGGCATAAAAATGATGGTTGGATTCCCAGGCCTGTCACTACTTTCCCATCACCACCAAAACCTAGTCAACCTATAAATATATTTGAATAAATTCATACCCTCAGGAAAATAATTGTGCATGATATATTTCTGTATGCCCAATTTCTATATAAAGTTGGTAACTGAAAGTGTTTAATAAATGCATTTTGAATAAATGAATAGTACTATAAAATCCAACCATTAGTAATAACAGTGATTACATAGAAAAGTGTGAAATTCTGGGAATACAGAATTGTATTGGCAATCACAGTTTATAAACATACACTCCACAATTTCCATGGTACATTCATATTTATTATCTTATCAGAGCTTCATAATTATTCTGTGAGCTAAGAATGATAAGGGCTTTAATCCCCATTTTATAAATCAGGTAGATTAAATGATGTTCTAAATCATCTAACTGTAACTGGCAGTGGCAGGAATTTTATCTAGGTCCGCTACACACAAAACCTCTCCTCCTTTCATTTTTATCTTTTGAGAATCATTATGGAAGAAAATAATTACCCTTTTCATTTGCTCCTCCTGAAAGAAGCAAACATTGCTCTTTTGGAAGTTTTGAAGAATACCAACTGCCAACAGCTACAGGAAACAGAATGATTCCCTACTCTAAATCATTTCAGAACAAGTGAATATGTGCATATGTGTGAGTGGTGGGACCTGAATTCTTGGAGGGAGAATAGAATTTTATTTACATGTCAGAGCACCAATACGCTAGTTTGAGGCACTTTATACAGGAGCAGAATGAGGCTGTGGGAAGGATTTGGAGTTCAGCCCAGGCACTGGGAAGATCAGGAAATGAGAAAGCAAAGACAGCCACAGGGGCATTAAGGCTTTCTTTCTTGTCTGATTTCCTCTCCTATCTCAACTGAAGAACTGGAGCCTGGGGTGAGAAGAATTGGGTGTAGAAAGAAGTAGGAGTAACTCTAGGCAACAGTGAAATCCATAGAGGTGAAAGAAAAAGAGCATATTATAAGTTATGACACACAGAAGCATTAGAGGGGTTCTTGTGGTTTCCCTAAGTGAAAGAAACAGTTCATGCTAAAGTTTGAATGTCTTAAAAGAAGTCATAAAAAGAATACTGCTTACAGAGTCTCAGGAGAACTCTCTATGTATCCTGTTTCTCAGCTGGAGATCTCATATTTCTTGTAAAGAAAGAAAAATGATGTAGATAAATGGAGTCAGTTAGACCTAAGTTCAAATCTAGACCAACTACCAGCTTTCTACTTGTGTGATTTCAACAATTTAATTCGGTTATCTTAACCAATACATCCAGATTATTCTGATGAAAATAGCAAAAAAACACAATTGGAGAAATGTTTCCCAAGCATGGACAAGTGATTCTAAAACTTACCTGGGGATTTTGTTGAAATGTATATTCTGAATTAATAAGTGTGGTGTTCAGTATTTTGTTCTTTTCTTTTGCCAACATATATTTTTTAATTTTTTAAATTTATTTTCAGCATAACAGTATTCATTGTTTTTGCACCACACTCAGTGCTCCATGCAATCCGTGCCCTCCCTAACCCACCACCTGGTTCCCCCAAACTCCCACCCCCCACCCCTTCAAAACCCTCAGGTTGTTTTTCAGAGTCCGTAGTCTCTCATGGTTCACCTCCCCTTCCAATTTCCATCAACTCCCTTCTCCTAACTCCCCATGTCCTCCATGCTATTTGTTATGTTCCACAAATAAGTGAAACCATATGATAATTGACTCTCTCTGCTTGACTTACTCCACTCAGCATAATCTCTTCCAGTCCCATCCATGTTGCTACAGAAGTTGGGTATTCATCCTTTCTGATGGAGGCATAATACTCCATCGTGTATATGGACCACATCTTCCTTATCCATTCGTCCGTTGAAGGGCATCTTGGTTCTTTCCACAGTTTGGCTACCGTGGCCATTGCTGCTATAAACATTGGGGTACAGATGGCCCTTCTTTTCACTACATCTGTATCTTTGGGGTAAATACCCAGTAGTGCAATTGCAGGGTCATAGGGAAGTTCTATTTTTAATTTCTTGAGGAATCTCCACACTGTTCTCCAAAGTGGCTGCACCAACTTGCATTCCCACCAACAGTGTAAGAGGGTTCCCCTTTCTCCACATCCCCTCCAACACATGTTGTTTCCTGTCTTGCTAATTTTGGCCATTCTAACTGGTGTAAGGTGATATCTCAATGTGGTTTTAATTTGAATCTCCTTGATGGCTAGTGATGATGAACATTTTTTCATGTGTCTGATAGCCATTTGTATGTCTTCATTGGAGAAGTGTCTGTTCATATCTTCTGCCCATTTTTTATATGATGATCTGTTTTGTGTGTGTTGAGTTTGAGGAGTTCTTTATAGATCCTGGATATCAATCTTTTGTTTGACCCATTCATTCCTTAGTAGTATGCTCTTTAAACTCCATGTATTAGTGTTCCTCCCAATTTTTTTTATTCTAGTTGACTTCAAATTTTAAAGCACTGTAGCCTGAAAATATGCATGGAATTAGCTCTGTTTTTGTACTATTTGATCCCTGTTTTATGACCCAGTATGTCATCTATTCTTGAGGATGTTCCATGTACCCTTAAGAAGAATGCTTGTTTTCTCGTTGCTTTGGGATGAATAGCTCTAAACAGATCAATGAAGTCCATCTGGTCCAGTGTGCCATTCAAAGCCCTTGTTTCTTTGTATATCTTCTGCTTAGATGACCTGCCCATTGCTGTGAGTAAGGTGTTAAGTCTCCCACTATTTTTGTATTATTTATTTATATTTAAATTCAATTAGCCAACATATACTACTTCATTAGTTTCAGATATAGTGTTCAATAACTTATCACTTGCATATAACACTCAGTTCTCATCACATCATGTGCCCTTCTTAATGCCCATCACTCAGTTACCCCATAATCCCACCCACCTCTCCTTCCACACCCTCAGTTTGTTTCCCAGAGTCAAGAGTCTCTCATGGTCTGTTTTGCGCTCTGATTTCTTTGCATTTAGTTTCCCTCCCTTCTCCTATGGTCCTTTGCACTATTACTTATATTCCACATATGAGTGAAAATATATTATAGTCTCTCTCTGACTGACATATCACTTGCATAATACTTGCAAGAAGTTGCTGTGGCTGAGGATGAAGAATTTGCTTCCCACGTTTTCCTCTAGAATTTTTTTTTTAATTTCTGTCCTCCAATTATGTCTTTCATCCATTTTGAGTTTATCTTTGTGTATGGTGTAAGAGAACAGTCTAGTTTTATTCTTCTGTATATAACTGTCCAATTTTCCCAGCACCAATTATTGAAGAGATTGTCTTTTTTCTATTAGATATTCTTTCCTGCTTTGTACAGGATTAGTTGGCCATAGAGCTGAAGGTCCATTTCTGGGTTGTCTATTCTATTCCATTGATCTATGTCTCTCTTTCTGTGTCAGAGCCATGCCGTCTTGATGGTCATGGTTTTGTAATGTAGCTTTTTTCCCCTTCCCTACCAATATGGGTAATAATTTATTCTTTCTTTCAACAAAACATCATCTAACATTCATTAAGTTTCAAGTTGTAATATAGCTTAAAGTCAGACATTGTGATGCTACCAGCTTCGGTTTTCTTTGTAACATTCCTCTGGCTATTTGGGGTCTTTTCTGGTTCCATACAAGTTTTAGGACTGTTTGTTCCAGCTCTGTGAAAAATGTTAATGGTATTTTGATAAGGATTGCATTGAACGTGTAGATTTCTGTAGGCAGCACAGACATTTTTAACAATATTTATTCTTCCAAATCTTGAGCAGGGAATGTTTTTCCATCTCTTTGTGTCTTCCTCAACTTCTTTCGTAAGTAAGTTTTCTGTAGTTTTTAGAGTACAGATTCTTTACCTCTTTGGTTTAGTTTATTCCTAGATATTTTTGGTGCAATTGCAAATGGGATGGATTCCTTGATTTCTCTTTCTTCTTCCTCATTGTTAGTGTATAGAAATGCAACTGATTTCTGTGTATTGATTTTATATCCTGCCACATTGCTCAATTCCTGTATGAGTTATGGCAATTTTGGGGTGGCGTCTTTCGGGTTTTCCACCTTAAAGTACCATGTCATCTGTAAAGAGTGACAGTTTGACTCCTTCTTTCCCAATTTGAATGCATTTTTTGTTGTTGTTGTCTGATTGCTGAGGCTAGGACTTCTAGTACTGTGTTGAACAACAGTGGTGAGAGTCTTCCTGATGTTAGGGGAAAAACTCTCAGGTTTTCCCCATTGAGAATGATATTTACTGTGGGATTTTCGTAGATAGCTTTTATGGAATTGAGGTGTGTTCCCTCTATCCCTACACTGTGGAGAGTTTTAATCAAAAAGAATGCTGTATTTTGTCAAAGGCTTTTTCTGCATCAATTGAGAGGATCATTTGGTTCTTGTCTTTTCTTTTATTAATGTGAAGTATCATGTTGATTGATTTGTGAATGTTGAAAACCCTTGTATCCCAGAAGTAAATCCCACTTGGTCGTGGTGAATAATCCTTTATATGTACTGTTGGATCCTATTGACTAGTATCTTGGTGAGTATTTTGGCATCCAAGTTTATCAGGGATATTGTTCTGTAATTCTCCTTTTTAATGGAGTCTTTGGTTTGGGGATCAAGGTAATTTGGCCTCATAGGACGAGTTTGGAAGTTCTCCTTCCATTTCTATATTTCGAAACCACTTTAGTAGAATAAGTCTTATTTATTCTTTAATTGTTTGGTAGAATTCCCCTGGGAAGCCATTTGGCCCTGGGAAGTTTTTCTTTATTCTTCAATTTCCTTGCTGATCATGGATCTATTCAGATTGTCTATTTCTTCCTGTTTCAGTTTTGCTAGTTCATAAGTTTCCAGGAATGCATACTTTCTTCTAGATTGCCTAATTTGTTGGCATATAATTGCTCATAATATGTTCTTAATTTTTTTTTTGTATTTCGTTAGCATTGGTTGTGATCTCTCCTCTTTTATTAATAATTTTATTAATTTGGGTCTTCTCTCTTTTGTTCTTGATAAGTCTTGCTGAATGTTTATCAATCTTATTAATTCTTTTAAGGAACCAGCTTCTAGTTCCTTTAATCCATTCTACTGTTGAGGTTTCTATTTCATTGAACTCTGATCTAGTCTTTATTATTTCTCTTTGGTTTGGTTTAGGCTTTATTTGTTTGTTCTTTCTCCAGCTCCTTTAGGTGTAAGGTTAGATTGTGTATTTGAGATTTTTCTAATTTTCTGAGTGAGGCTTGTATTGCAGTATACTTCCTTCTCAGGACTACCTTTTGTGTATCCCAAAAGTTTTGAGCAGATGTGTTCTCATTCACATTAGTTTCCATGAATTTTTAAAATTCTTCTTTAATTTCCTGGTTGACCCATTCATTCTTTAGTAGGATGTTCCTTAACCTCCAAGTGTTTGAGTTCCTTCCAATTTACTTTTGTGATTGAGTCTAGTTTTCAAAACAATTTGTTCTGAAAATAATGCAGGGAATAATCCCAGTCTTTTGGTACCAGTTGAGATTTGATTTGTGACCCAGCATGTGATCTATTCTGGAGAAAGTTCCATGTGCCCTTGAGAAGAATGAGTGTTCTGTTGCTTTAGTTTGGAGTGTTTTGTAATTATCTGTGAAGTCCATCTGGTCCAGTGTGTCATTCAAAGCCCTTGTGTCTGTTGATCTGCTTAGATGATCAGTCCGTTGTGAGTGAGGTGTTAACATCCCCTACTAGTATTATATTATTATCAGTGAGTTTCTTTAATTTTATTATTAACTGGTCTATATATTTGGTGTTCCCATGTTAGGGGAATAATTATCTACAGTTGTTAGATCTTCTTCTTGTATAGACCCTTTTATTATGATATACTCTTCTCCATCTTCTATTACTGTCTCTGATTTAAAATCTGGTTTTTCTGATATAAGGATGAGTACTCCACCTTTCTTTTGACGTTCATTCACATGATAAATTGTTCTCCACCTCTTATTTTTAATTTGCAGCTATCTTTAGGTCTAAAATGAGTCTTTTATAGGCAGCGTATAAATCAGTCTTTTTTTTTATCCATTCAGACACCACGTGTCTTTTGGAGTGTCTAGTCCTTTACACTCAAGGTAATTGTTAATAGATATGTATTTATTGCCATTTTACTATTTCTTTTGTCATAGTTTCTGGAGATTTTCTTTGATCCTTTCTTGTCTTTGTCACTTTTGGTCTCTTCTTAGCACTCAAAGAATCCCCTTTAATATTTCTTGCAGGGCTAGTATAGTGTTTTCTAACTCCTTTAGTTTTTGTTTGTCTGAGAAGGTCTTTATCTCTCCCACTATTGCTGGATAGAGTCTTCTTGCATGCAGATTTTTCTCATTCAGGACATTGAATATATCATTCCTCCTCTTTCTATATTGCCAAACTTCTTTTGGGAAATCTCCTAGCCTTATGTGTTTTCCCTTGTAATTATAGGACTTCTTTTGTCTTTCACTTTTTTTTTTGTTACCATCCTTTTATTTTTTTTAATCATTTTTTAAAATGTATTTTCAACATAAGAGTATTCATTGTTTTTGTACCACACCCAGTGATCCATGCAGTCCATGGCCTCTCTAATACCCACCACCTGGTTCCCCCAACCTCCCACACCCCACCTCTTCAAACCCTTCAGATTGTTTTTCAGAGTCCATAGTCTCTCATTGTTCACCTCCCCTTCCAATTTCCCCCAACTCCCTTCTCCTAACTCCCCATGTCCTCCATGCTATTTGTTATGCTCCACGAATAAGTGAAACCATATGATAATTGACTCTCTCTGCTTGACTTATCTCACTCAGCATAATCTCTTCCAGTCCCATCCATGTTGCTACAAAAGTTGGGTATTCATCATTTCTGATGGAGGCATAATACTCCATAGTGTACATGGACCACATCTTCCTTATCTATTCGTCCATTGAAGGGCATCTTGGTTCTTTCCACAGTTTGGCAACCGTGGCCATTGCTGCTATAAACATTGGGAAACAGATGGCCCTTCTTTTCACTACATCTGTATCTTTGGGGTAAATACCCAGTAATGCAATTGCAGGGTCATGGTCCTCTCAATTGATGCAGAAAAGCATTTGACAAAATCCAGCATCCGTTCCTGATTAAAACGCTTCAAAGTACAAGGATAGAGGGAACATTCCTGAACTTCATCAAATCTATCTATGAAAAACCCACAGCAAATATCCTCAATGGGAAAAAGCTTGCAGCCTTCCCGTTGAGATCAGGAACACGACAAGGATGCCCACTCTCACCACTTTTATTCAACATAGTATTAGAAGTCCTAGCAACAGCAATCAGACAACAAAGAGAAATAAAATATATCCAAATTGGCAATGAAGAAGTCAAACTCTCTTCACAGATGACATGATTCTTTATATGGAAAACCCAAAAGACTCCACCCCCAAACTACTTGAACTCATACAGCAATTCAGTAACGTGGCAGGATACAAAGTCAATGTACAGAAATCAGTGGCTTTCTTATACACTAACAATGAAAATACAGAAAGGGAAATTAGAGAATCGATTCCATTTACTATAGCACCAAGAACCATAAGATACCTGGGAATAAACCTAAAAAGAGGTAAAGGATCTGTACTCGAGGAACTACAGAACACTCATGAAAGAAATTGAAGAAGACACAAAAAGATGGAAGACCATTCCATGCTCTTGGGTCGGAAGAATAAACATTGTTAAATTGTCTTTCACTTTTAAGAATTTTTTCTTTATTACTATGTTTTGAAATTTTAATTACAATGTTTTTTTCTGTTGTTCTGCTTTTGTTTATGAGAATTCTCTACTCCTCCTGGATCTGGATATTTGTTTCCTTCCTCAGATTTGAGAAGGTTTCAGGTATTATTTTTTCAAATAAATTTTCTGCCCCCTTTACTCTCTCTTCTTATTGTGGGAATTCTATAATATGAATATTATTACATATGATGGAGTCAGTTCCCTACATCTATTCTTGTCTTGCAGACTTCTTCCTACTCTCTTTTGTTCAGTTTCATTGCTTTCCATTACTTTGATGTCTAGGTCATTAATTTGTTCCTCTACTTTCCAGTCTGCTGTTCATTGCTTCAAGCCTGTTTCCAATCTTTATTGTACTTTTCATCTCTGATTGATTCTTTTTAAACTCTTTTACCTATGTTAATGATCTCACTTGGTGTCTTCCATTCTTTTCTCAAGTCCAATGAGTATCCTTACAATTGTTGCTTCAAATTCTCCACCAGCCATGTTACTTATATTTCCTTCACTTAGATCTCTGGTCAGCACCTTATCTCATTCTTTCATTGGGGATAAACTCCATTGTCACATTTTCTCTAAGTCTATGTCTTCTTCTCCTTGTTATAAAAGCCAATTATGTCTCCTGCCCCTGAAAATAACAGTCTTATGAACAAGAGGTTACATAGTGCCTAGGGCCTAGTGTTTCAGGGATTAACTCTGGTGTGTGCTGCATGCACTCTGCTGTTATGTTTTGGCTGCTCTATCCTTCAGGCCAGCCTTCTGCAGAGGCTCTCCTTGGCTGATGAGGGCAGTGTTTGGTCTCTGGCCTGAGTGTGGTGAATCTTAACTGGGCATACTTTGATCTCGTATTGTGAAATACGAGCTGACACAACCTGCACCAGTACAGAGGCCTACAGACTCTCTGGTCTGTAGACATGGTGTAGGTGGGGTTTGTGCTGGTCCTCTTGGGGAGAGACCTGTATTGCTGGGACTGATGCAGATTTGTGTGGGAATGGCACCCTGTCATAACACATGGGACTTGGGGTTGGTGTATGCAAGTTAGACAGCTCCACTCTGTGCTGCACTGTTTCCCACAGGTGGTTCTGTGTTATTGTTACTGGGCAGGGGAAGGAAATGGTGCCAGATAGCAGCTTTGTTCCCAGATAGGCATCACTTTTCACTGCCTCTCAGAGACATACCACCAGAAGAGTGAATATTCTCCCCACTGTATGCCACAAGCATTCTTCAGAGACATGCTACAAGAAGAAAAAATAACCTCACTGTGTGCCCCAAGCATTCTTCAGGTGGCTGTTTCCAGGATGCCTACACCTGGGGTTGTTTTCCTGCCTTCTCTCAAGGAACAGTGTAGGGCCCTCTGTACTCTCTCCCACTGACACCCATTGACCTTTAGAACTGCATGTTTTAAGCCTCGCTAGTTATCAGAACTCACAAAATTCATCGTCTCTTTTTTTCCAAGCAAATGGTTTTCGGAAAACATTTTCCTTTCATGTTCTCCTGTGTGCTCTTCTTTCTTTCTCTTCTCGCAACCACAGCCCCCTTTCCTTGCAGCACTCCTGATCCACTTCTCCACTAAACTCCACCTCCACACTTCTACCTTCTTCAATGTGGCCTCTTCTTTCACTTTAGTTGTGGAGCTTTATCAGTGGTCTTCAGGACTATTTCTAAAGTATTTAGAATGATTTGATATTTATCTAGTTGTGTTAAGTGAGGCTGGGCTCCTCCAACTTCGCTGCCACCTTCTAAATGACATTTTTAAAATTTTATTTTGCAATTGTTCATTGTTAGTGTTTGGAAATACAATTAATTTCTGTATATAGTTCTTGTATCATACAATACTGCTGACTTGTTTATTTATCATATTAATTAATTTATTAATTCTAAGAAATTATTTGTATGTTCTCTAGTGTTTTTAAAATATTTGTTAATTTATTTGAGAGAGAGAGAGAGTGAGCACAAGCAGAGGGAGGTGCAGAGGGATTGGGAGAGAGAGAATCCTCAAGCAGACTCCCTGCTGAGTGTGGAGCCTGAGGACCCTGAGATCATGAGCTGAGCCAAAACCAAGAGGAGCGGGTGTTTAACTGACTGAGCCAACTGGTGCCCCAAGTTCCCTAGTACTTTTTACATAAAATATACCATCTGTAGATGGTAAACATCCTTTACAGTTTTTTGGTTTTGTTTTTTGGTTTCTTCATTGACTAATTGGACTGGCTTTAGCTTTAATAATATCATTGATTGGAATTATCAAGAGTATTCAGAGGGTTGAGTTACGATGGCAGAGAAATAGGGGAACTTGAAGCTTTCCTCACCCTTTCAATGAGGCTGTTTTGAGGTCCAATCACTTGGAAGAGCCAGGGAATTTATCTGAGGATTGGAAGAAGGAGTTCCACCAGTTGGAGGGAGATAGTGTGAAAGGTACAATGTGCATGGAAGTGAATTGGGGGAGAACATTTTCCATGGGGAAAGAAAAGGAAGAGTAGGGTTGAGTAATGCAGTGTTCACTGGCTTCACGCAAGAACAAAACCTCCGGACCACAGACTGGCGAGATGGGGGAACTGAGTGGGCAGGGTTTTTTGTTTTTTTTTTTCAGACAGTGAATGTAGCTCAATTTTGGAAGTGCACGACTTTCACCAGAGCTGAGCTGTAGTGGCACTCCTAGAGAGGACAGCTCTGGGTACTCAGTGTGGTGTAGGGATCTCCTGGACCACACTGGAAGATACCACTCTCCTTCCTTGAGTATATCTGGAAGAAGGACAAAACACCCTGCAGACACCAGCAAATGGAAAGGCCTGGGCAAGGCTGGATAATCTGGTAACTGTTTTTTTGCTCTCTATGCCATAGATTCTGTGCATCATGCAGGCATAAGACTGTTTTTGTGAAACAAATGGCAGTATTCAGAGCTCTATTCTGGAGGAGGGAACAGAGATCCAGGGGGTGCTGGCTCCTAAAGGATTGGCGTTCTGAATCCCAGCCAGAGCCAAAGATAAAATGCAGGAGAGTTGTCATGCTGGGCATGCTGATGGCCCTTGTCTTTCTGTGAGGGGCTTCTAAACAGCTGGGGTTGTGAGATCTCCTGTCTCTGGGGGTAATGCCATTTTTCCATTGATACTAACACCAGTGGATTTCAGAGAACAGCACAGCAGCCTCCAGTGGAAGTAGGAGCTACTTACATCAAACCCCACAACCCTGTGCCTGGCAAGCACTTTTTTTTTTTTTAACTGGGGCAGCATTGACTCTGTGCTAGCACAGCAGGCCTCTCCCCTAGAGGAGCAACACAGGCAGCATGCCACAAATACCAAGTCTACAGATCATACGGTGTGTCCCCTTCAGTTCTGGTGGAAATAAGACCTGGTTATATGTTTTTTTTTTTTTTCATTTTTTTTCCTTTGGAATAGCCTGGCAATTTTGTTTGTTTGTTAGATTGTTGTTGTTTCTTTTATTTGCTACTCTCTCTCTCTCTTTCTTTTGCACCACGTTTCTTTTTTCTTTTTTCCCTTTCTTTTTCTTTATTGATTTTTCCTTTCATTTTCTTTGAAATCAGGCTTATAGGTTTTTTTTTGCTTGTTTTTTGTTGTTGTTTTGGTTTTTATCTGTTTGCTTGGGGTTTTATTTTTGTTTTGCTTTTAATCTGTTTGATTTATTCATTGTTCATTTTCCTTTTTTTTTTTCTTTTGTTGGATCAGGCAGGCCTTGTTTCTTTTTTCTCTTTTCCCTCTTTCCTTCTTTTTCAAGCTTTTTTCAACAAACAAATCAAAACAAACCTAGATAAAGTCCCAAACATGCCCCACTGCAAGCAAGGAGGAACTCTGGAGAGGATGGACCAGTGGCAAAGAGCAGCCAAAACACAACAGTGGAGTAAACACAGCATAAACCAGAAACACTTATTGAGGTGCCAGACCCTAGATACTGCATGACCTTTTTAATATAACATTACTCTGAGTTGCAGGATATAGAACAAGCTTTCATAAAAGCAAAAGAAAGAAACTTGGCTTAAATGACAGGTTGGAGGAATTCTCCCCAAAAGAAAGCTCAGGAAGATATCACAGCCAAGAATCTGCTCAAAGCAGATGTAAGAAGTATATCTTCATGAGAATTTAGTTCAACAGTCTTAACACTACTAGGTGGACTTAGAAAAAGCATAGAAGATACCAAAGAAACATTCACTGTAGAGATAAAATACCTAAACAGTAGTCAGGCTGAAATGAAAAGTGCTACAACTGATATACAAGATAGACAATATAACGGCTACAAGGAATGAAGAAACAGAGGAAAGGATAGGTGCCATAGAAGATAAAATTAGGAAAACAAGAAAGCTGAAAAGAAGATGGAAGGAAAACCCATTTAGATTACAAGATAGAGTTAGAGAACTCAGGGATTCCATAAAGTGAAATAATATTTGTATCACAGGAGTTCCAGAAGAATAGCAGGAAAAAAAAAGTAAAAGGTTTATTTGAACAAATTATAGCCGAGAGCATCCTTAATCTGGAGGAGGAAATAAGCATTCAAGTCCGGGAAGCACAGAGGAAACCCCCTTAAAAATCAACAAAAGCAGGAGAACACAATGACATAACATAGTGGAACTTGCAAAATACAAAGATAAAGAGAGAACCCTGAAAGCTATTCTGGAGAAAAGTCCTTACCTTACAAGGGTAGACTCATAAGGTTGGCAGCAGACCTGTCTACATAGACTTGGCAGGACTGAAAAGACTGGCATGACATATTCAACTTGCTAAATAGGAAGAATATTCAACTAAGTTTGCTTTTTCCAGCAAGGCTGTCATTCAAAATAGAAAGAGAGATAAAGAGCTTTTAAGAGAAACAAAAACTAAAGTAGCTTGTAAAGACTAAACCAGCCCTGCAAAGAATACTAAAGGGTGATGCTTTGAGCAGAAAGACAGCCAAAAGTAAGAAAAAAAGACCAGAAAGGAATAGAGAAAACCTATAGGAACAACAACTTTACAGATAATACAATGGCACTAAATTCATATCTTTGATTACTTACTCTGAATGTAAATGTGTAAAATGCCCCATCAAAATACATGGGGTACCAGAATGGATAAAAACAAAAACAAACAAACAAAATAAAACAAAACAAAACAAAAACAAACAAAAAACATGGTCCATCTATCGATCCAAGAGATTCATATTAGATTCAAAGTCCCTTCCAGATTGAAAGTCAGTGGGTGGAGAACCATTTATCGTGCCAATGGACATCAAAAGCTGAAGTAGCCATCCTTATATCAGACAAACTAGTTTTAAAAGAGAGATTGTAAGAAGACAAGAAAAAGGACACTGTATCACAATAAAAAGGACTGTCCAACAAGAAGATCTAACAATTGTGAATATTTGCCAAATATATAAACCAATTAATAATAAAATTAAAGAAACTCATTGGTAAGAATACAATAATAATAGGGGACTTAAACACCCCACTCACAGCAATGGACAGATCATCTAAGTAGATCAACAAGGAAGCAATGACTTGAATGGAACACTGGACTGGATAGACTTCATAGATATATTCAGAGCCTTTTATCCCAAAGCAGCAGAATATACATGCTTCTTGATTACACATGGGACATTGTCCAGAACAAGTCACACAGTAGGTCACAAACCAGGACTCAACCAGTACAAAAAGACTAACATCATACCATGCATATTTTCAGACCAAATGTTATGAAACTTTTTTTTAGAATTTATTTAGCTGACAGAGAGAGATCATAAGTAGACAGAGAGGCAGGCAGAGAGAGAGAGAGAGGGAAGCAGGCTCCACACTGAGCAGAGAGCCTGATGCAGGACTTGATCCCAGAACCCTGAGATCATGACCTGAGCTGAAGTCAGAGGCTTAAACCACTGAGCCACCCAGGTGCCCCTGTTATGAAACTTTAAGTCAATCACAAGAAAACATTTGGAAAGTCCACAAACACATGGAAGAGCATCCTATTAAAGAATAAATGTGTCAACCAGGAAATTAAAGAAAAATTTAAAAGATACACAGGAGAAAATGAAAATGAAAACACAGCCATCCTGGAGGGCAAAACGTGTTGGAAGAGTAAGGAACTTTATTTCAACCTGTCCCCTGAATTTAGCTGAATATTTACCAAAATATTCTGAACATCCACAAAATCAGCCTGAGATGTAAGAATATACATCTGGATCTCTATAGACAGAATATCTCCAGCAGTCTCAAAGTGTGAAACATGGAGCCATGATTCTGCAGGCTGATATTGGAAGATAAACAGAAGGGGGAGGGAGCTGCCATAAGCCGGCTCTGAGAAAGTGATACAACAATGGAGTGCAAAAGTGTCCGTGCTGGGGACTGGACACAGACTTGCTGACTGGTAGCAGTGGGGAAAAGTCTTCAGTCCAGCCCCCAACAGGATCCAGGAGTTGTGGATATGTGCATGCAACCCAGGGGCAGTTCTTGGTTTTAGAAGCACAAAGGGCAGATATGTGTCTTTGTGGCAGATATGTGGCACTCCCAGGATCCACCCCTGGGAGTGTTGCTGCAGACCACACAACCAGGGAGGCTGTGGACTTCAGCAGTGCAGAAAGAGAGAGAGAGCTCAGTGAAGAGCAGACTGTGATTTCTCTGTTCAGAGACAGAGGTTTGAATGTGGACACTTCTATTCTGACTCTCAGAAGAGATGCAGAAAGCTCCCTGGGAAAGCTGACAAATAACAAAGCCTCCCAAACTGGTTCTTACTGAACCCCACCCCCCCAACAGGAAGTAGGGCAACTCTGCCTAAGCAGGATTGCCTGAGTAACAGTGTGGCAGGCCCCACCCCCAGAACACAGGTTGAAAGAAAAAGAGGTTGAAAGAACAACCTTAAGGTCCCTATAAAACAGATGCATCTTGTTTAGGCTGTGGTCAATAACTTGGACTCTGTACATTCCCTCAGCCACCCATGAAAAGAATGTCTGAGAGGAGGAAACCACAACATAGTAAAGACTCAGAGACTGTGACCTCTGCCACAAAACTAATGTATATGGATATAAGCAAGATGTCAGAAATAGACTTCAGAGTAACAATTATGAAGTTGATATCTAAGATGGAGGAAAATATTAGCGGCAATATAGAATCTCTAAGGACAGGAATGAGATCTAATCAGATATAAGGATAAAATGAGATCTAATGAATCTCTAAGGACAGAAATGAGATCTAATCTAAAATGCTATAAATGAAATACAGTCTTAACTGGATACTCTAACTGCCAGGGCAAACAAAGCAGAAGAACGAATTAGTGAACTAGAAGATAAGATGATAGAGAATAAGGAAACTGAAGAGGCCTGGGGGAAAACAGGTTAAAAGTCCAAAAGATCAGACTGAGAGAAATTAATGATGTCATGAAATGCTCCAATTTCAGAATTATTGGTATCCCTGAAGGGGTGGAGAGAGAGACAGGTCCAGAAGATATATCTGAGCAAATTTTAGCTGAGATTTTCCCTAATTGGTAATGGAAACAAGCATTTGTGTTGGCAATTGACAATGTAAATAGAACAATAACCAGTTACAAAATTGAAGCAGTGAAAAAAACCTTCCAAGAACAAGAGTCCAGGCCCTGATAGATTCCAAGGGGAAGTCTACCAAACATTTAAGAAGAAATAATACCTATTCTCCTGAAGCTGATTAAAAAAATAGAAACAGAAGGGAAACTTCCAAACTCATCGTATATGAGGCCAGCATTACCTTGATCCCCAAACGAGACAAACACCCAATCAAAAAGGAGAATTTCAGACCAATATCCCTAGTGAATATGGATGCTAAAGTTCTCAACAAGATCCTAACTAATAGGATCCAATAGTACATTAAAAGGATTATCCACCATGACCACGTGGGATTTATCCCTGGGATGCAAGGGTGATTCAACATTTGCAAATCAATCAGTGTGATAGAACACATTAATAAAAGAAGAGACAAGAAGCATATGATCATCTCAATTGATGCAGAAAAAGCATTTGACAAAATACAGCAACCTTTCCCAATTAAAATTCTCCACAGTGTAGGGATAGAGGGAACATTCCTTAATTTCATAAAATCCATCTATGAAAAGCCCACAACAAATATCATTCTCATTGGGGAAAGGAACACAAAAAGAATGCCCACTCTCACCACTGTTGTTCAAGACAATACTAGACGTCCTAGCATCAACAGTCAGACAAAAAAAAAAAAGTATTCAAACTGGCAAAGAAGAAGTCAAACTCTCACTCTTCATAGATGACATGATACTTTAAATGGAAAAAACAAAAGACTCCACCTCCAAATAACTAGAACTCACACAGCATCTCAGTAATGTGGCAGGAGACAAGATTAATGCACAGAAATCAGTTGCTTTTCTATACATTAACAATGTAACTGTAGAAAGAGAAATTAGGGAATGAAAGCAATTTACAATAGCACCAAAAGCCATGAAATAACTAGGAATAAACCTAACCAAAGAAGTAAAGGATGTATACTCTAGAAACTACAGAACACTTATGAAAGAAATTGAAAAAGACACAAAAAGATGGAAAACCTTTCCATACTCACGGATTGGAAGAATAAACATTGTTAAAATGTCTGTGCTTCCCAAAGAAATCTACACTTTCAATGCCATCCTTATCAAAACACAATTGGCATTTTTCAAAGAGCTGAAACGAATAGTCATAAAATTCGTATAGAACTAGAAAAGATCCCAAATTGTCAAGGAAATGTTGAAAAAGAAAAAGCTGGGGGCATCACATTGCCTGATTTCAAGCTATATTACTAAGCTATGATCACCAAGACAATGTGGTACTGGCATCAAAACAGACACAGATCAATGGAACAGAATAGATAGCCCAGATATGGACCCTTAACTCTATGGTCAAATAATCTTGACAAAGCAAGAAAAATATTCCATGGAAAAAGGACAGTCTCCTCAACAAATAGTGCTGGGAAAATGGACAGCTATATACAGAAGAATGAATCTCAACCATTTGCTTACACCACACAAAAGATAAACTCAAAATGGATGAAAGACCTCAATGTGAGATAGGAATCCATCAAAACTGTAGAAAAGAACACAGACAGCAATCTCTTCAACATCAGCCACAGCATCTTCTTTTAAGACACGTCTCCAAATGCAAAGGATACAAAAGTGAAAATGAACGTTTGAGACTTCATCAAGATAAGAAAATTACGCACAGAAAAGGAAACAATCAATAAAACAAAGAGGCAACCCACAGAATGGGAAAATATATTTGCAAATGACATTACACATAAAGAGCTGGTATACAAGATCTATAAATAATTTATCAAACTCAACACACACACACACACACACACACACACACACACACACACAATCCAGTCAAGAAATGGGAAGAAGACATGAAAAGACACTTCTCCAAAGAAGATATATGAACAGCTAAAGACACATGAAAAAATGTTCATCATCATTAACCATCAGGGAGATTCAAATCGAAACCACATTGAGATACCACCTTACACCAGTTAGAATAGTAAAAATTGACAGGACAAGAAACAACAAATGTTGGAGATGATATGGAGAAAGGGGAACACTCTTACACTGGTGATGGGGCTGCAAGTTGGTGCAGCCACTTTGGAAAATAATATGGAGTTTCCTCAAAAAGCTAAAAACAGAGCTACACCATGACCTGGAAATTTCACTACTGGGTACTTACACCAAAGGTACAGGTGTAGTGAAAAGAAGGGACACGTTCACCCTAATATTCATAGCAGCAATATCCACAATAGCCAAACTGTGGAAGAAGCTGAGATGCCCTTCAGCAGACGAATGGATAAAGAAGATATTATTCATATATACAATAGAATATTATTTAGCCATCAGAAAGGATGAATACCCACCATTTGCATTAACATAGGTTGATCTGGAGGTGATTATGCTAAGTGAAATTAGTCAAGCAGAAAAAGAAAATGATCATATGGTTTCACTTATATGTGGAACATAAAGAATAGCATGGAGGACATTAGAAGGAACAGGAAAATTAGGGGGTGAATCAGAGGAGATAATCCATGAGAGACTCTGGACTCCAGGAGAGAATCTGAGGATTTCAGAGGGAAGGGGTTTGGGAGGATGGGTTAGCCCAGTGATGGGTGTTAAGGAGGGCATGTATTGCAATGAGCACTGGGTGTCATATAGAAACAATGAATCATGGAACACTACATAAAAAACTAATGAAATACTGTATGGTGACTAATATAATAAGAAAAGAAAACAAAGCTGTCCAAATTGGGATGCAGCAAAAGCGATCCTAATAGAGATATATATATAGCAATATAGACCTTCTTTAAGAAATAAGAAAAGTCTCAAATACACAACCTAACATTATACCTAAAGGAACTGGGAAAAGAAAAGGAAGAAAAGCCTTGATCCAACAGGAGAATGGGAAATAATACAGATTAGATATAGAGATAAAAATTAGAACAGATAAAAAAAGGAGTTAATTCATTAATAGAATTATCAAAATTGATAAAACTCTAGCCATACTTATCAAAAAGAAGAGAGAAAGGATCCAAATAAATAAAATCATGAACGAAAGAGAAGAGATCACAACAGACAGGAAAAAATAGAAACAATTATAAGAGACTGCTATGAGCAATTGTATGTCAATTAAGTAGGTAATCTGGAAGAAATGGATAAATTCCTAGAAACTTAAAGTAATCAAAACTGAAACAGGAAGAAATAGAAAACCTGAACACACCCACAACCAGGAAAGAAATTAAAGCAGTAATCAAAATTCTCCCAACAAACAAGAGTCCAGGGTTGGATGCGTTCCCAGGGGAATTCTACAAAACATTTAAAGAAGATTTAATACCTATTCTTCTGAAACTGTCCCTAAAAATAGAAGTAGAAGGAACCTTTCCAAATTCATCCTGAGGCCAGTGTTACCTTGATCCCAAAACTGGAAAAATACCTCACTAAAATGGATAATTATAGACCAATATCTCTGATGAACATGGATACAAAAATTTTCAAGAAGATAATAGCAAAGCAAATCCAACAGTACATTTAAAAAATTCACCACAATCAAGTGGGATTTATTCCTGGGCTGCAGGGATGGTTCAACATCCATAAGTCAATCAACATGATTCACCACATTACTAAAAGATAGGTTAAGAGCCTTATAATCCTCTCCATAGATGCAGAAGCATTTGACAAAATATAGAATAATTTCTTGATAAAAGCCCTGAACATTCCTCCTCCATTCTCTTACACCATATACAAAGATAAACTCAAAAAGGATGAAAAACCTAAATGGGAGACAGTAATCCATCCAAATCCTAGAGGAGAGCACAGGCAGTAACATTTTCAACCTTGGCTGCAGCAACTTCTTCCAAGATACGTCTCTGAAGGCAAGGGAAACAAAAGCAAAAAATGAACTATTGGGACTTCCCCAAGATAAAAAGCTTCTGCACAGGAAAGGAAAGAATCAACAAAACTAAAAGTCAACCTACAGAATGGGAGAAGATATTTGCAAATGATGTAACAGATAAAGGGCTGATATCCAAGATCTATAAAGAACTTCTTGAACTCAACACCCAAAAAACAAATAATCAAGTCAAGAAATAGGCATAAGGCATGAATAGACATTTCTCCAAAGAAAACATACAAATGGCCAACAGAGACATGAAAAAAATGCTCCACATCACTTGCCATTAGGGAAATGCAAATCAAAACCAAAATGAGATACCACCTTATGACAGTCAGAATGGCTAAAACTAACAAGACTGGGAACAACAAATTTTGGAGAGGATGTGGATAAAGGGGAAACCTCTTACAATGTTGGTGGGAGTGCAAGCTGGCACAGCCCCTATTGAAAATAGTATGGAGGTTCCTCAAGAAGTTAAAAATACTGCTACCCTACAACCCAGCAATTGAATTACCTAGTATTTACTTCAAATATACAGATATAGTGAAAGAAGGGGCACATGAACCCCAATGTTCATAGCAGCCATCAGAAAGGATGAATACCCACCGTTTGCCTCAGCATGGATAGAACTGGAGGGGTTCATGCTAATGAAATAAGTCAAGCAGAGAAAGACAATTATCATATGGTTTCACTCATATGTGGAATATAAAGAATAGTGCAGATGACCATAGGGGAAGGGAGGGAAAACTGAATGGGAAAGAATCAGAGAGGGAGACCAACCATGAGAGACTCTGGACTCAGGGAAATAAATTGAGGGTTGCTGAAGAAAAATGGTGTGGGGGTATGGGGTAACTGGGTGATGGACATTAAAGAAGGCATATGATCTGATGAGCACTAGGTATTATATACAACTAATGAATCATTGAACACTACACCCAAAACTAATGATATGTTTGCTAGTTGAACTTAATTAAAAAAAAAAGATAAAAGGCACAACAAAAGAAATGGTCAACAAAAGTGAAAGGCAACCCATATAATGAGAGAAGGTATTTGCGATTGACCTATTAGATAAAGGATTAGTACCCAAAGTCTATAAATAACTTATCAAACTCAAAACCAAAGAACAAATAATCTGGTCAATAAATGGACAGAAGATAGGAAGAGACATTTCTCCAAAGAAGACCTGAAGGCCAAGAGACACATGAAAAATGCTCAACATCACTCATCATCAGGGTTATACAAATCAAAACCATGATGAGATACCACCTCACACCTGTCAGAATGCCTAAGATTATCACCTCAAGAAACAACAGATGTTAGCAAGTTTGCAAAGAAAGTGGAACCCTCTCATATTATTGGTGGGAATTCAAACTGGTGCAGCCACTTTGGAAAAGAGTATGGAAGTTCCTCAAAAAGTTAAAAATAGAGCTACCCTATGATGCAACAATTGTGCTAATAGGTATTTACCCAAAGGATACAAAAATACAGGTTCAAAGGGATACATACACTCTGATGTTTATAGCAACATTATCAACAATAGCCAAAATATGGAAAGAGCCCAAATGTCAATCAATGGATGAATGGATAAATGGATAAAGAAGATGTGACACGGAATATTATTTATAATAAAATATTTACTCAGCCACCAAAAAGAATGAAATCTTGCCATTTGAAACAAATGGATGGAGCTAGTTTATTATACTATGCAAAATAAGTCAGTTAGGGAAAGACAAATATCATATGATTCCACTCATATGTGGAATTTAACTTAAAAAAACCTGATGAACATAGAAAGGAAGGAAAAATAAAATAAAATAAAAACAGAGAGGGAGGCAAGCCAGAAGAGACTTTTAACTATAGGGAACACACTGAGGTTTATTGAAGGTGAGGTGGGTGGGTGGATGTGGTAATTGGGTTATGTGTATTAAGGAGGGCATTTTATGCAGTAAACACTAGGTGTTCAATGCAACTGATGAATCACTAAACTCTACCCCTGAAACTAACAATACACTATATGTTAACTAACTTGAATTTAAATTAAAGGAAAAAAAGAGTATTCATACTTTCTTTTTTCCTGGTCTTGGGGGAAAGTTTTCATTTTATCATCCTTACTTACAATATTAGCATGAGTTTTTCTCAGATCCCCTTTATGAAGTTGAGGAAGTTTCATTTTGTTCCTAGTTTGTTGTTCAATTTTATCATGAAAGGATGTCAGATTTTTATCAAATGCATTTTCTATATGTACTGAAATTATGTGATTTTTGTCCTTTATTTGGTCAATATAGCATATTACACTAAATTTCATATGTTGAACCAACCTTTCATTCCTCAGATGGTTCACATTTGATCATGATGTATAATTATTTATTTTTACATTCATGGATTCATTTTGCCAGTAGTTTGTTAAGGATTTTGCATCTGTATTCATAAAGTACATTGACCTGTAATTTTCTTTTCTTGTGATATCTTTGCCTACTTTTGGTTTCATGGTAATACTTCTCCTATATGGGGAAATATTTCCTCCTACTTTACCTTTGGAAGAGGTCTTAGACATTTGATAGCATTTGTCAGTGAAATTATATGAGTTGGGTTTTTTAATGGGATGTTTATTATTGTTATTGTTAACAATATTACTATTTTACTTATTGTAGATATGTTTCTGGTCTTCTATTGCTTCGTGACTTAGTTTTAGTAGTTATGTTTTTTATGAATCTGTCTTGCTCCAACAAACATATTTCACTTAGCACTATACTTCCAGTTCTACCCATTTCATTGCATATCACAAGACTTCCTTCCTTCTTTTTTTATAGCCTTTTTTTTAAATTCTTTTCAGAGTTCCAGAATTCATTGTTTATGCACCACACCCAGTGCTCCATGCAATACATGCCCTCCATAATACCCACCACCAGACTCATTCAACCTCCCAACTCCCTCCCCTCCAAACCCTCAGATTGTTTCTCAGAGTCCACAGTCTCTCATGGTTCATCTCCCCCTCCAATTGCCCCCAACTCCCTTCTCCTCTCCATCTCCCCATGTCCTCTGTGTTATTCCTTATGCTCCACAAATAAGTGAAACCATATGATAATTGACTTTCTCTGCTTGACTTATTTCATTCAGCATAGTCTCTTCCAGTCCTGTCCATATTGATACAAAAGTTGGGTATTCACCCTTTCTGACAGAGGCATAATACTCCATAGTATATATGGACTACATCTTCCTTATCCATTCGTCTGTTGAAGGGCATCTTTGTTCTTTCCACAGTTTGGCGACTGTGGCCATTGCTGCTATGAACATTGGGGTACATGTGCCCCTTCTTTTCACTATATCTGTATCCTTGGGGTAAATGCCCAGCCGTGTAATTGCAGGGTCATAGGGAAGCTCTACTTTTAATTTCTTAAGGAATCTCCACACTGTTTTCCAAAGTGGCTGCACCAACTTGCATTCCCACCAATAGTATAAGAGGGCTCCCCTTTCTCCACATCCTCTCCAACACATGTTGTTTATAGTCTTGTTAATTTTGGCCATTCTAACTGGTGTAAGGTGGTATCTCAATGTGGTTTTGACTTAAATCTCCCTGATTACAAGTGATAATGAATATTTTTTTCATGTGTCTGTCAGCCATTTGTATGTCTTCATTGGAGAAGTGTCTCCTCATGCCTTCTGCCCATTTTTTGACATGATTATCTGTTTTGTGTATGTTGAGTTTGAGGAGTTCTTTATAAATCCTGGATATCAGCCTTTTGTCTGTACTGTCATTTGCAGATATCTTCTTCCAGTCTATGTGTTGCCTCTTGGTGTTGTTGACTATTTCTTTTGCTCTGCAGAAGCTTTTGATTTTGATGAAGTCCCAAAAGCTTATTTTCGCTTTAGTTTTCTTTGCCTTTGGAGACATATCTTGAAAAGAGTTGCTGTGGCTGATGTCGAAGAAGTTACTGCCTATGTTCTCCTTTAGGATTCTGATGGATTATTGCCTCACATTGAGGTCTTTTATCCATTTCGAGTTTGTGTATGATGTAGATGGAGAGAAGGGAGTTGGGGGGAATTGAAGGGGAAGATGAACCATGAGAGACTGTGGACTCTGAGGAACTAACTGAGGGTTTTGGAAGGGAGAAGGTGGGAGGTTGGATGGGTCTGGTGGTGGGTATTGTGGACAGCATGTATTGCATGGAGCACTGGGTGTGGTGCATACACAATGAACTCTGGAACACAGAAAAGAAATTTTAAATAAATAAAAATTTTTTAAAAAGATATACTTGTAGTGAAAAGAGGGTCCATCTGTACCTCAATGTTCATAGCAGCAATTACCACAGTAGTCAAACTGTAGAAAGAGCCAAGATGCCCTTCAACAGATGAATGGCTAAAGAAGATATGGTCCATATATACTATGAAGTATTATGCCTCCATCAGAATGGATGACTACCCAACTTTTGTATCAAAATAGATGGGAATGGAGGAGATTATGCTGAGTGAAATAAGTCAAGCAGAGAGTGTCAATTATCATATGGTTTCACTTACTTGTGGAGCATAAGGGATAACATGGAGGACATTAGGAGAAGGAAAGGAAAAGTGAATTGGGGGCACTCAGAGGGGGAGACTAACTGTGAGAGACTGTGGACTCTGACAAACTGAGGGTTTTGGAGGGGAGGGGTTAGGTGAGCCTGGTGGTGGGTGTTAAGGAGAGCATGTATTGCATGGAGCATTGGGTGTTGTGCATAAAAAAATGACTCTTGGAACACTGAAAAAGTAAAATAAAATTAGAAAAAAATAAAGAATGAAAATAAAGAAAAGCAAATGTACATGGAAATAAATGAAAATGAAAACACGACTGTCCAAAATTGGTTGCAGCAAAACTGTTCTAAGATGGAAATTCACAGCAATATAAGCCTACCTCCAGATTCCAGAAAAATCTCAAACAACCTAAGCATAGACCTAAAGGAACCAGAAAAAGAACAACAAAGGAAGCCTAAAGCTAGCAGAAGGAAGTAAATAAATATTAAAATAGAAATAAATAATATGAAAACAATGGAACAGATCAATGAGATCAGGAGTTTGTCTCTTTGAAAAAAAAATCAACAAAATAAATAACCTCTACCTAGTTCCATGAGGAACTCATGAGGAGAAAAGAGAAAGGACTCAAATAAATTAAATCACAAATGAGAGAGGAAAAATAACAACCAACACCACAGAAATACAAATGACTGTAAGAGAAAATTATGAAAAACCATATGGCAACAAATTGGACAATCTAGAAGATATGGATAAATTCCAGGAAACATATAAACTACCAAAGTTGAAACAGGAAGAAATAGAAATCTTGAACAGACTGATTATCAGCAAAGAAATTGAATCAGTTATCACAAAATTCCTAACAAACAAAAGTCCATGAACAGATGGCTTCACAGGTGAATTTGTCCAAATATTTAAAGACTTAATACATATTCTTCTAAAGCTATTCCAAAGATAGAACTGGAACTAAAACTTCCACATACATTCTATGAGGCCAGCATTATGCTAGTACCAGAAAGACACCACTAAGATAGAACTACATGCCACTATACTTGATAAACATACATGCAATCCTCAACAAAATACTAGCAAACTGAAGCCAACAATATATTAAAATAATCATTCTCCACAATCAAATGAGGTTTACTCCTGGAATGCAAGTATGATTCAATATTCACATATTAATCAGTGTGATACATCACATAAATAAGAGAGATGATTATAACATTATGACCATTTCAATAGACACACAAAAAAGCATTTGACAAAATGTTTCAACAAAGTAGGTTTAGAGAAAACATACTTCAATGTAATAAAGACTGTATATGAAAAGCCCATAGGGAACATCATCCCTGATGGAGAAAAACTGAGAGACTTTCCCCTAAGATAAGGAATAAGACAAAAATGCCCCCTATCACCTCTTTTTTTTTTCAGGGTTTTTTTTATCATTTTTTAATTTATTTTCAGCATAACAGTATTCATTGTTTTTGTACCACACCCAGTGCTATCACCCCTTTTATTCAACATAGTCTGGAAGTCTTACCCACAACACTCAGACAATGAAAAGAAATAAATATCATTGAAATTGATAGGGAAGGAGTAAACCTTTCACTATTTGCATATATATAGTATATATAGAAAACCTGAAAGACTCCACCAAAAACTTCTAGAATTGATAAACAAATTCAGTAAAGATGCAAGATACAGAAATCTGTTGCATTGCCATACACCAGTAATGCAGCAGCAGAAAGAGAAATTAAGAGAACAATCTCATTTAAAATTGCACCAAAAGTAGTAAGGTATTTAGTAATAAACCTAACCAAATAGGTGAAAGACTTGTGCTCCTAAAACAAAAAACACCATTGAAAGAAATTGAAGAGGTTACAAACAAATGGAAAGACATTCCATTCTCCTGTACTGGAAGAGCAAATATTGTTAAAATGCATATACTACACCAAACAGTCTGGACATTTAATGCATTCCCTATCAAAATACCAACAGTATTTTTCACAGAACTAGAACAATCCTAAAATTTCTATGGAATCACAAAAGACTCTGAATAGCCAAAGCAACCTTGAAAAAGAAAAGCAAAACTGGAGGCATTATAATTTCAAACTTCAAGCTATATTACTATGCTGTAGTAATTTAAGTAATATGGTACTGGAAAAAGAATGGACACATAGATCAATAGAGCAGAATAGAAAATCCAGAAATGAATCCACAATTATATGTTCAGTTAATCTTTCACAAAGCAGGAAAGAATAGGAAAACGTCCATTAACTGATGAATCGATAAAGAAGATATGATAGATGATGGATAGATAGATGATAGATGGATATATAGATAGATGATAGATGGATATATAGATATATGATAGATAATTGGTAGATAGATGATAGACAAAGAGATATAGAGTGATATATAATGGAATATTACTCAGCCATATAAAGGAATGAAATCTTGCCATTTGCAATGACATGGCTGAAGCTAGGGAATACAATGCTACATAAAATAAACCAGTCAGAAAAAGACAAGTACCATATCATTTCACTCATGTGTGGAACTTAAGAAACAAAACAAGTAAACAATGGGGAAAACAAAAGAGAGAGACAGAGACAGAGAAACCAAGAAACAGACTCTTAATTATGGAGAACAAACTGATGGTCACCAGAGGGGAGATATGTGGGGGAAAATGTTAAATAGGTCTAAGGAATGCACATCTTATATTGAGCACAGGGTGATGTATGGAAGTGTTGAGTCACTATATTGTACACCTGTAACTATATAAGACTCTAGGTTAACTAACTGAAATTAAAATTTTAAAAATGACACAGAGCTCTAGTAAATGAGAGAATGAAAATTTGTACCCAGATCTCCTGACTCCAACCTCAAATGCAAAAGTTTTCCCACTATGTTTAATCTTGCATGTCTTGGAATCTTGAGAGGTCACCAGCACCTTAAGCTCATTGGGGCAGCCAGGAGATTGTCCATGACATAACATGGTTAAGTATTAATTAAGAAAACATACATTGCATTATCAACAATTTATTAAGTTGAAAGCTTAACACCTATTTGTTTTAATATGTAAAAATTATCTCTTATGAATGTTACTGGCTACAGAAGTATAGCTGCTACTGAGATAGAACAGAGCAACTTTAGAAAAGAAAAACAAAACCAAAAAAAAAAAAATATATATATATATATATATATAAAACTGCCTGAGGAAAGAGTTAAAAACAATAGAGTATTAGTTGAAATAAGGGGAATTAAGATTTATGAAGGTCTAATCACCTGTAGGTCATTCCATTCCTCTTTCTTTTTCTCCCACTCCAATCTTCCTCCTAATACATTTTTAATTACCTCTTGGAGATCTTTGGAACTAATGGGTCTTAAGCCAATGACATCATGTCTTCAGTTCTGCAGCTATGTCTCGAAATTGTTTTGATTGTTGAGTCATTTCTCATTGTAGTCTAATGATTGAATAAGAAGAAAGAAAATAGGATATACCCTATTTCACTCATTTTTCAAAGCAACTGAATTGGAAAGAATGAAGAAAGTCAAGTTCAGCATTATTAATGGGATGTTTAAGATACATTTATTGCTATTAAAGTTATAAGACAGGCACTATTTTTTTTTCGTTTACTTCCTCTCTTTAGTTTTTTTTTTTTTTCAGCATAACAGTATTCCTTGTTTTTGCACCACACCCAGTGCTCCATGCAGTCAGTGCCCTCTCTAATACCCACCACCTGGTTCCCCCAACCTCCCACCCCCCGCCCCTTCAAACCCCTCAGATTGTTTTTCAGAGTCCATAGTCTCTCATGGTTCACCTCCCCTTCCAATTTCCCCCAACTCCCTTCTCCTAACTTCCCTTTTCCTCCATGCTATTTGTTATGCTCCACAAATAAGTGAAACCATATGATAATTGACTCTCTCTGCTTGACTTATTTCACTCAGTATAATCTCTTCCAGTCCCGTCCATGTTGCTACAAAAGTTGGGTATTCATCCTTTCTGATGGAGGCATAATACTCCATAGTATATATGGACCGCATCTTCCTTATCCATTTGTCCATTGAAGGCACTATTTTTTAACATACTATTAGTAGGATGACACAATCACATTTCCTCACAATGTATGACAAAAAGACACTGGGGGTGGAGTGTGTGGCAAAGAGGAAAAAAAGAGAAAATGAAGAGGAAGGAGAACAAAAAGAGAGGGGGAAAACAGGAGAAGAAAGCAAAAGAAACAAAGAATCTTTACCAATGAGTCATGGAAGTGGCCATAATTTCTGGAGAAAACGCTTTTATAACTGCTCCCCAGCTATCACTAGTGGCCAGACAACACACATTTACTGCACAGTTACTCTAACAGATGCCTTCTCCAGTAAGGTATGATGCAGTTTCTGCACACGAATTTCAACTGATCTCTCTTTAGACATTCTTTATATAGAAAGGAAAAAATAGTAAGTATGTAACCCACAATTTCTTTGTCCTTCTAGGAGACTGAGAATTAGAACTGCTTTTTTAATGGAAGATTAAATTCAGTATAACTTAATGGACATTGCTGCTATGAACATTGGGGTACAGATGCCCCTTTGTTTCACTACATCTCTATGTTTGGGGTAAATACATAGTAGTGCAATTTCTGGGTCATAGGGTAGCTCTATTTTGAACTTCATTTACCAGTGTGTTTTTAGTTCATTTGGAAAATCGACTGTGTATAGAGCAGGATGTTTTACATGTGCTATGAAAGTCTTCCCTAATGAAGTAAGTGATGGTAGAAGATAGCAGAAAAATGATCCCCAGTTCAAAATCAAAGAATAATGGGTCTTGAAATCAAATTGTCTGTCTATTATGTTTAAAAACCTGGAAGGGGGATGCCTGGGTGGTTCAGTTGGTTAAGCCGCTGCCTTCGGCTTAGGTCATGATCCCAGCGTCCTGGGATCAAGTCCCACATCAGGCTCCTTGCTCAGCGGGGAGCCTGCTTCTCCCTCTGCATCTGCCTGCCATTCTGTCTGCCTGTGCTTGCTCTCTCTCCCTCTCTCTGACAAATAAATAAAATCTTAAAAAAATAAAAAAAAATAAAACCCTGGAAGGACAAATGGATATTGAAAGTCAACAGACTGTTACTTTCCTATAAACATTTTGTCTAAAGCTTACACATTTGATGAGGGGACAAGGTATAAGACTTGAGGCTGCTTAATCATGCATAGTTAAGAAATGAAATCCAAAATTTTTAATAGCTCAGTTGTGCTTACCTCTGCTCATGACAATTTTTGGTGTGACATGCATCGTTTTGGGAATGCACTGAAGCTCAAAAAATTTTTTAAAGAAAAAGCCAATTTTGTTTTAGAGTTGTGTAAGGACAGGCTGAGAAGCATGTTCTTATTACTTGAGAAAAATCCTATGTTTATAAAACACATAAAATCTGATATTTCTTATACTTATTTCTTTGTTAAGTATTACAACCTAAAAACCATTCAAGATCACATAAACAAGTGGGTGTAATTAGAGGTTGAAGAAGCAGGAAAACAAGTCTTTACCTCTTTTCTGATATAATTACTGTGTGTAATAGATTTAATATAAATTAAAATGAGAGGATTTGGATCTTGAATTTTCTCAGATCATTTTCATGTGAACCTTTTTCATTTTGAGAATCAGTAAAGGTTTCTAACCTCTTTCCCTCTCAATCATTGAGAGAGATTACATTTTATGTTTCTCCCTGGGATTTTTGTAACTTCTTTACCTGATGTACTTGACATAGGGAATTGAAAGGTGAGATATATAAGAAATAAGAATCCAAATTGGGGTTATGTAGGTAATGATGTGACCTGGTTGATTTAGAACATGTATGTGAAAGCACACAGGAAACTCTAACAGGTAATGTAAATGTAAATAAGTATTTATATATTATCATTATTACTAAAGTTTCATAACTATTATATTCCACTTTTTAAATTTAAATTCAATTAGCTAATATGTAGTACATCATTAGTTTTTAGTGTAGTGTTCAATGATTCTTTAATTGCATATAACACCTAGTGCTCATAACATCACATGCCCTCCTTAATATCACCCAGTTACCCCAACTCCACACCCATTTCCCCTTCAGCAACTGTCAGTTTGTTTCCCAGAGTCAAGAGTTTCCCATGGTTTGTCTCCCTTTCTGATTTCTTCGTATTCAGTTTTTCCTCCCTTCCCTTATGATCCTCTGCACTGTTTATTATATTCCACATATGAATGAAACTGTAAGAATTGTCTTTCTCCAAATGAATTATTTCACTTAGTACAATAAACTGCAGTTCCATCTATGTGGATGTAAATGATAGTTATTCATCCTTTCTGATGGCTGAATAATATTCCATTATATGTATATACCACATCTTCTTTATGCATTCATCTGTCAAGGGACATCTCAGCTCCTTCGACAGTTTAGCTACTGTGGATATTGCTGCTATGAACATTGGGGTACAGGTCCCCCTTTGTTTCACTCTATCTGTATCTTTGGGGTAAATACCTAGTAGTGCAATTGCTGGGCCATAGGGTAGCTCTATTTTGAACTTCATGAGGAACCTCCATACTCTTTTCCAGAGTGGCTGTACCAGCTTGCATTCCCACCAACAGCATAAGAGGGTTCCCCTTTCTCCACATCCTCCCCTACATTTGTTGTTCCCTGTCTTGTTAATTTTAGCCTCTCTGATAGACATAGGTGGTATCTCATTGCAGTTTTGATTTGCATTTCCCTGATGCCAAATGAAGTGAAGCATTTTTTTCATGTGTGTGTTAGCCATTTGCATGTCTTCTTTGAAGAAATGTCTGTTCATGTCTTCTGCCCATTTATTGACTTATTTATTTGTTTTCTGGGTGTTGAGTTTGAGAAGTTCTTTATAGATCTTGGATACCAGCCCTTTATCTGTTATGTTATTTTCAAATATCTTCTCCCATTTCTTAGGTTTTCTTTTCATTTTATTGACTGTCTCCTTTGTTTTTTCTTTTGAAGTCCCAATAGTTCATTTTTGCTATTTTCCACTTTTTAAAAGACCTATTTATTTATTTTAGAGAAAGGGAGGACATGAGCAGGGGGAGGAGAGGGAGAGAGGATCTCAAGCAGACTCACTGCTGTATGCAGAGCCCCACACAGAGTTCTATCTCATGACCCTGAGATGATGACCTGAGCCAAAATTGAGAAGGATGCTTAACCAAGTGAGCCACCCAGGTGTCCCTTATTTTCTATCTTTAAAGTAAAATATTTTGTCTTCATATAATACAGATTTGTATTATTTCTCCTTAAAGTTAATTCTAAAAACAGTGGTACAGTTCAAAGTGTAAGAACCAAGAAAAGAACTTAGTTTCTTATGATGACTGAAATATGGTCACTTCTCAATTTTCTAGGCCCTATCAAAAATCATGCATAGTAGATAATTTTTGATATATGTAATATCCTTGAGGATGCCTATTATGAAAAAAAAAACGCTAGACGGGAAAGAGAAGGGTAGTTTTCTAACAAGATGTCCTTGTATCTCTCTCATAACATGCCTCCCACAGCACTGATTGAAATTTAACACTTTCACAAAAAATAAAGTGGCTTAGCCACATGTAGATCATTGAAAATTTAATATTTTCTTCTTGATTTGGTTGCAGCTGGACAGTTCTGTCCTACATAACTACTGAGTTTGTCTTTTTTTTTTTTTTTTTACATTTTCAGTGGTTCTGGGAAGGATGAAGTGGAGTTTGTAGTAAAACATGAAGACTGATCTCGGAATTTTGTTCTGTCTAAATGCCATACAAGTGAACTGTATTTCATATTAAAAAGATGGGAAGGAGGATGTGAATGAAGAAAGTAGAGTAAGCCAACTGAATGGGAAAGAGAACACTTTGTTTTCTTGGTAATAATTCTCTGAGGTCAATGTTGGTACTTTTTACTTGCAGACAGTTATCTGCCTTTTAAGTTATTTATATATTTATTTATTTATTTATGTTATAATTGTTCTATTATTGTTGTTCTCAATCTCTTATGGTTCCAAATTTACAAATTAAACTTTGTCATAGTTACATATTTACAGGATATATATATATATATATATATATATATATATATATATATATATAACATGGGGAGTACTAAATATATATATATATTCAGTACTCCCCATGGTTTCAGGCATCCATTGAGAATCTTGTAACATATCTACCATGTATAAAGGGGGACCAAAGCATCGTTAGTTGGACAAAAATTTTTGTCTGTGAACACATGGTTGCCTCTAGTGAGCACTAATTCCCTTTTTAAGAACTCATAAACCATCCCTTTAGTAATTTCTTCTAGTCATGATTTTATAGATTTGATAACTCATTTAAGTTCCTTGGTCCTTTTTTCTTTTTCCTCTCCCTCCCATTTCTTGTTGAATGGGAGCATCTGTATCCACCCTTTGGATAATTCTTTCTTCTTTGTCAAAAATTAGTTGACCATAGAGTTGAGGGTCCATATCTAGTTTATCTACCTGCTCCATTGATCTATGTGTCCGTATTTGTGCCAACACCATGCTGTCTTGATGATCACAGCTTTGTAAATATAGGTTGAAGTCAGGCATTGTGATACCACCAGCTTTGGTTTTCATTTTCAACATTCCTCTGGCTATTCAGGGTCTTTTCTGGCTCCATATAAATTTTAGGATTATTCGTTCCAACTCTATGAAAAATGTTGATGGCATTTTGATAGGGATTGCATTGAATGTGTAGATTACTTTGGGTAACATAAACATTTTAACAATTTTCTTCCAATCCATGAGCATGGAATTTTTTTCCACTTCTTTGTGTCTTCCTCAAATTGTTTTGTAAATATTCTGTAGTTTTCATAGTACAGATTCTTTGCCTCTTTGGTTAGGTTTATTCCTAGGTATCTTATGTTTTTTTGGTGCAATTGTAAATGGGATCAGTTTCTTAACTTCTCTTTCTGCCACCTCATTACTAGTGTAAAGAAACGCAAGTGATTTCTGTGTATTGATTTTATATGCTGCCACGTTGCTTAATTCCTGTATGGGTTATAGCAATTTTTGGAGGTTGGAGTCTTATGGGTTTCCCACATAAAGTATCATGTCATCTGTGATGAGGAAGAGTTTGATTTCCTCTGCCAATTTAAATGTATTTTCTTTTTGTTGTCTGATTGCTGAGACTAGGAGTTCTAGTACTATGTTGAACAACTGTAGTGAGAGTTATCATTGCCATTGTGTTTCTGACCCATTGTGAATGATATTCGATGTGGGCTTTTTGTAGATTGCTTCTGTGATATTGAGATATGTTCCTTTTATCCCTACAGTGCAGAGAGTTTTAATCAAGAAAGGATGTGGTATTTTTGTCAAAGGCTTTTTTTGCATCAATTGAGAGGATCATATGGTTCTTTTCTTTTCTTTTATTAATGTGATCTATCCCATTGATTTGTGAAAGTTAAACCACGCTTTCAGCCCAGGAATAAATTCTACTTGGTCATGATAAGTAATACGTCTGATGTACTGTTGGATCCTATTGGCTAGGATCTTGGTGAATATTTTAGTATCCAAGTTCATCAGGGATATTGTTCTGTAATTCTCCTTTTTGATGGGGTCTTTGTCTGGTTTTTGGATCAAGGTAAAGCAGGCCTAAGAGACTGAGTTTGGAAGTTTTCCTTCCCTTTCTTTTTTCTGAAATGGCTTCAGGAGAATAGGTATTATTTATTCTTTAAATGTTTTGTTGAATTCCCCTGGGAAGCCATCAGGCCCTGGACTCTTGTTTGCTAGATTTTTAGATTACTGCTTCAATTTCTTTGCTGGCTGTGGGTCTGTTCAGGTTTTCTATTTCTTCCTATTTCAATTTTGATAGTTTATAAGTTTCTAAGATTGGATCCATTTCTTCCAGATGGCCTAATTTATTGGCATATAGTTGCTCATAATATGTTCTTAAAGTTATATTTCTTTGCTGTTAGCCATGATGTCTTCTCTTTCTTTCATGATTTTATTAATTTGGGTCCTTTCTCTTTGCATTTTGATAAGTTGGCTAGGGGCTTGTTGATGTTATTAATTCTTTCAAAGATCCAGCTTCTAGTTTCATCAATCTATTCTACTGTTTTTCTGGTTATTATTTCATTGATTTCTGCACTAATCTTTATTATGTCTCTTCTCTTGCTTGGTTTAGGCTTTATTTTTTGTTCTTCCTCCAACTTCTTCAGGTGCAAGGTTAGCTTGTGTATTTGAGACCCTTAGTTTTTTTTAGAAAGGCTTGGATTGCTATGTACTTCCCCCATAGGACAACCTTTGCTGTTTCCCAATGGTTCTGAACAGTTGTTTTCATTTTCATTTGTTTCCATGATTTAAAAAATTATTTTCTATCCATCTTCTTCATTCTTATTTTTTTCTTATGTCCAGTTAGCCACAATATAGTTGACCCACTCATTCTTTAATAAGATGGTATTTATTCTCTAAGTGTTTGAGTTCCTTCCAAATTTCCATTCATGATTGAGTAAAAGTTTTAAAGCATTGTGGTCTGAAAATATGCAAGGAATAATCCCAATCTTTTGGTATTGGTTGAGACCTGATTTGCAACTCAGTATGTGATCTATTCTGGGGAATGTTCCATGTACACTCAAGAAGAATGTCTATTCCGTTGCCTTAGGTTGGAATGCTCTGTTTATATCTGTGAAGTTCATCTGGTCCAGTGTGTCATTCAAAGCCCTTGTTTCTTTGTTGATCTTCTTCTTAGATGATCTGTCCATTGCTGTGAATGAGATGTTGAAGTCCCTTATTACTTTGGTATTTTTATCAATGTGTTTCTCTAATTTGTTATTAATTAGTTGATAAAATTGTCTGTTCCCAAGTTAGGAACACAAATATTTATAATTGTTAGGTTTTTGTTGTTGTTGTTGGATAGAACTTTTAAGTATGATATAATGTTTTTATTCATCCCTTACTACAGTCTTATTTGTCAGATATGAGTATTGTACTACAGCTTTCTTTTGAGGTCCATTAGCATGATAAGTGGTTCTCCATCCCCTCACCTTCAATCTGGAGGTTATCAAGGCTCAAAGTGAGTCTCTTGTAGACAGCATATCAGTGGGTTTTGCTTTTTTATCTAACATGATACCCTGTGCCTTTTGATTGGAGCATTTTGCCCATTTACATTCTGAGTAACTATTGAAAAATATGAATTTAATGTCATTTTATTTCCTGTAGAGTCCCTGTTTCTGTAGATTGTCTCTGTTTCTTTCTGGTCTATGTTACTTTTGGGCTCTCTCTTCACTTACAGGATCACCATTATTGCAGGCTGGCTGGTGGCACAAATTCTTTTAGTTTCTTTGTCCTGGAAGTTCTTTATCTCTCTTTATGTTCTGAATGATGGTCTGGATAAAGCATTTTGATTGATAGCTGAACAAAGTGTTCTTGGCTGTATGAGTTTTTCTCATTTACTATCCTGAATATATCATGCCAGCCCTTTCTAGCTTGCCAAGTCTCTGTTGCCAGCCTTATATTTCTATGCCTGTAGGTTAAGAACCTCTTGTCTCAAGCTGTTTTAAGGATTTTCTCTTTATCTATGAAATTTGAAATATTTTGTAAATTCCTATATTTTGGTGTGTTGATTTATTTGTATTGATTTTTAGTGGGGTCCTCTCTTCCTTTTGGACTTGAATGCCTGTTTCATTCCCCAGATTAGGGACGTTCTTAGCTATGATTTGCTCAAATATACCTACTGTTCCACTCTCTCTGTTTCTTCTTCCTCAGGGACCCCAATAATTCTAATATTGTTTTGGTTTATGTTATCACTGATTTATTGAAGCCTCCCCTCATGGTTCATTAGTCGTTTTTCTCTCTTTTCCTCACCTTCTTTTCTTTCCATCAACTTATATGTCACTTACTCTGTCTTCTGCCTCATTTACCCTAGCTGTTAGAGCATCCAATTTAGACTGCATCTAAGTTAAAACACTTTTAATTTGAACCTGATTAAGTTTTATTTCTGCACTAAGAGATTCTTGAGCATCTTTTATGCTTTTCTTTTTTTTTTTAGCCCAGGTAGTAATGTTATAATCCTTATCCTAAATTCCAGCTCTGACATTTTATATATATCCATATCAATTAGATCTGTGGCAGAGATTATTACCTCTAGTTCTTTCTTTTGTTGTGAATTCCTCCTTCTAGGCCTTTTGTTCTGAGAAGAATGGGTGAAGAAGAGAACAAAATTAAAAATATCAACCATGACCCAAGTGAAATACACACTAGACAGATCTGAAAATGTCATAATCTAAAGACGAAAAGAAGAAAAAAAAAAGGGGGGGGTGATAATATAATCTCACTGGTGGGAAAAAAAAGGGTGATATACTTAGTTTTGGGTGTATTTTGGTCTGTTTCTTAGAACACACTAAATCCCAAAATTGTTAAAAAAGAAAAATGTTTATATATACAAACAAAGAAATTGAATACCATAAAAGGAAGCCAAAAATGAAAAATATACCTATAAAATATAAATATAAACAATGAAAGTTTTTAAAAGACTAAAGTAAACGATTGATAAAATAAGAAACTAGTTGAAAATGAAAAAAAGATAAAAGGAAAAGGAAAATAATAAACTGAAAGATAAACAAATCTTAAGATAAAGCCTTGAATTCTATGTATTGTTTTACCCTAGCCTTGGAGTTTTGCTCTCCTATGTGCTCTATAAACTTGGTATTCACCTGTTGTTTGAGCTGGTCTTCTGGGGGAAGGGCCTGCTGCACTGGCTCCCAGGTGTCTTTGCTTTTTGGCATTGCACTGCCCCTTGCAAGGGACCCAGGTTCAGTGTAAGCTGCTACCGGTTCCTCTATATGCCTTCCATTACCTGAAGGCTTTCTGCACCTTTTTTTTTATTCATTTATTTTTTTTATTATGTTATGTTAGTCACCATATGGTACATCATTAGTTTTTGTTTGTGTAAAACACCGAGTGATCCATGCAATATGTGTCCTCCTTAATACCCATCACTAGGTTAACCCATCCCCTCACCACCTCCCCTCTAAAGCCTTCTGCACTTCTTTAGAAGATCAAAATAAAGATGCTCATGTCCTGTTCTCCAGTCCCAGAGTTGAAAGATCCTGGTCCCTTCTCTTCAGTAAACACTCAGAGATAAGCAGTCTTCACTTTCGTTTGTGCCAAAATCTGCAGGCTCCTGTGGTTTGAACTCTCACTGACCCTCCACAGAGGAAGGCAGAGGGTTGCTTCATTTCTACTCTTTGAAGGGCCCCCTCATGAAGAATGGTCACTAGGTCATACCATGGTTCACAGTTTATGAAGGAGCTGAGAGCCCTTTCTGAAGTCACTGACCATGACCGGTTTCCCTGCTCCATTGGCTAAGGCATCCTGATTCTTTTTGTGACCCTGAAAATCCTGAGACCACACTGTCCCACCTAGGATTCTACCATGCTTTTCCACCTGGGCATGTTTCAGGCTTGTATGTTTCTTACTGGTGCATATTTCTAAAGATTCTGTTTTTGTGTTCCATGGTTAGTTATATCATTTTCTAGTAGCTGACTTACAGAGGCTCCCTCCTGCTCCCATTTATTTTTTAATATATTCCCTCAGATTCACTTCTCAACACCTCCTACTTTGCAAAAAAAAGTGGTCACTTTTCTATTTGTAGAAGTCCAGCAGTTCTTTTCTTACATCTCAGGTTGGATTAGAGATATTCAGAATGATTAGATAGTTATATAGCTAAATTCAAAGGACCAGATGAAACGAGGTCCTCTACTCTTCTGCCATCTAAACTTCCCTCTCCACATCTTGGTTATGCATTCATCTGTCAATGGATATTTGGGGTCTCTTTGGAGTTTGGCTATTGTTGATAATGCTGCTACAAATATTGTGGTGCATGAACTCCTTTTCATCTGTTTTTTTTTTTTTTAATCTATTGGGTAAATACCTAGTAGAGCAACTTCTGGGCCATAGGATAGTTATATTTTTATCTGTTTTAGGAACCTCCATAGTGTTTTCCAGAGTGGCTGCACCAGTTTATATTGCCACCATCAGTGCAAGAGGGTTCCCCTTTCCCCACATCCTCACCATCATCCATTGTTTCTTGTGTTGTTAATTTTAGCCATTTTTAAATGTGTGAAGTGGTATCCCATTGTGGTTTTGATTTGTATTTCCCTAATGATGAGTGATGTTCAATATCTTTTAATGTGTCTCTTAGCCCTCTATATGTCTTCGAAAAAGTGTGTATTCTCATCTTCTGCCCATTTCTCAACTGGGCTTTTTGGTTTTTGGGTGTTCAGTTTGCCAAATTCCTTATAGATTTTGGATAGAAAACCTTTATCAGATATGTCACTTTCAAATACCTTCTCCTATTCCATAGGCCTGAATTTTACTTTATTGATTGCTTACTTTGCTATACAGAAGATTTTTATCTTGATGAAGTCCCAAAAGTTGTTTTTGCTTTTGATTCTTTGCCTCTGGTGATGTATGTAGTAAGAAGTTGCTATGGCTGAAGTCAAGGAGTTTGTTACCTGTGTTATCCCCTAGGATTTTTATGGCTTCAGGTCTCATTTTTAGCTCTCTCATACATGTTCAATTTATTTTTGTCTGTTGTGTAAGGAAGTGGACCAGTTTCATTCTTCTGCATATTGCTCTCCAGGTTTCCCAACAACATTTACTGAAGAGACTGTCTTTTTCCTTTAAGGATTCATTCCTGCTTTGTTGCAGATTATTTGACCATATAATTGTGGGTCCATTTCTGGGTTCTCTATTCTGTTCCATTGATTTATGTATCTGTTTTTGTGCCGGTACCATACTGTCTTGATGACTAAAGCTTTACAATATAGATTATAGTCCTGAATCTTGATGACCAGCTTTGCTTTTTTTCAGGATTGCTTTTGCCATTTGGGGTCTTTTGAGGTTCCATACAAATTTTAGGATTGTTTGTTCTACCTCTGTGAAAAATCCTGGTGATATTTTTATAGGGATTTCATTAAATGTGTAGATTGCTTTGGGTAGTGTAGACATTTTAACAATATTTGTTCTTCCAATCCATGAGGATAGAATGTTTCTTCATTTCTTTGTGTCCTGCTCAATTTCTTTCACAAATGTTCTATAGTTTTTGGAGTACAGATCTTTTACCTCTCTGGTTAGGTTTATTTTGAGGTATCTTATAGATTTTTGCAATTGTAAATGGGATTGATTCCTTGATTTATTTTTCCCCTGATTCATTATTGGTCTGTAGTATTGCAACAGATTTATGTACATTGATTTTATATCTTGTAACCTTACTGAATTCATGTATTAATTCTAGCAATTTTTTGGTGGATTCTTTAGGTTTTCTATGTAGAGTATCATGTCATCTGCAAGTAGTGAAAGTTTGACTTCTTCTTCACCAATTTGGATGCTTTTTATTTCTTTTTGTTTTCTGTTGCTCAGGCTAAGACACTCAGTACTATGTTAAAATTTTAATGGTCAGAATGGACATCCTGACATTGTAGAACATCATCTTTGAAACTTTTCTCCCTATTTACCTTCTTTTTTGAGCAAAAGTAACTATTTTCCTTTATCCATCCTCAATGCTTTCATTTATTGCTCATTACCAGTAATATTAAGCATGAGATGTTAACTAAGGCACAGGGTCATATTAATGTTTATATATTTATAATTTAGAAAACTCTTCCTTGCCAGAAAATTGTTACTCTTTCCTTTAAGGCTTAACTGATACCTTCCTACTTTTTTTAAACATTTAATCACTTGTCATAATTTTTTAAAAGATTTTTTATTTATTTGTTTGACAGAAAGAGAGATCACAAGTAGGCAGAGAGACCGGGAGAGAGAAAGGGGGAAGCAGGCTTCCCGCTGAGCAGAGAGCCCAATGCGGGGCTAGATCCCAGGATCCTGAGATCACGATCTGAGCCGAAGGCAGAGGCTCAACCTACTGAACCACTCAGGCAACCCACTTGTCACAATTTTTAATTATCAATTATATATATATTTCTATTATTATCTGTCTCCACTCCCCACCATTACCACTATAAGACATTGAGATCAGGATCTATGTTTGGTTTTTATGTCCCCAGATCCTAACATGTTTCCTAGCACATAGTTAAAACTAAGTAAATGTTTATTAATTAATTTATTAGTCAGAAATTTAGTCCAAACATTATATCCTTGAATTCGTTCCTAATCTCTATAACCATTACCCTTATCTCTCATCCCATGGACAGAATTTAACATTCCCTCTTTTGTATGTGGGTGGAAATTTTCAAGTAACTTGAAAGACCAACCATACATCCATGTGTACCTGAGACATACCTATTTTTATGCCTAATGTTCTTTTTATTCTGATAAGTGTCTCAGCTTGGACAATAATAAATGGAAACTCTATAGAATTGTGTTTTAGCACTTACTAGAGCCATTTCTAGCCAATCTTTATTAATTTGTTAGTTCTTTGAGGGCAGAATCAATTCTGGTTTCTCTTTCTAGACCCTGGGCCTATTTCAGTATCTGGCATTCAGTGACTATTCTTTCAAATGAAAAGCATTCCTGCCATCTTTGCCTCAAGAAGTTTATATTGTTCAACAAAACAAACACAAAAAAACACATGACACCTACACCCATACACAAGTTTTTAGGACAGACTGTCAACATTTTTCTTAAAATCTTCTTTCTTAAGGCTTTGAAATGTAAATACAAGTTTATGTATGCTAAGTCATTTATTTCTCTTCTGCTTTACGTTATTGAGTAGGATATTTTCCCAATAAACACTAGTAATTACAGTGAGGATTTCTTTTTTTTTAAGATTTTATTTGTTTATTTGACAGACAGAGATCACAAGTAGGCAGAGAAGCAGGCAGAGAGAGGAGGAAATAGGCTCCCTGCTGAGCAGAGAGCTCAATGTGGGACTCGATCCCAGGACCCTGAGATCATGACCTGAGCTGAAGGCAGAGGCTTTAACCCACTGAGCCACCCTGGTGCCCCACAGTGAGGATTTCTTATGTGGGTTTTTTCCTGACCTTAAATTTGCTACTGCATATTGAACACATACTATATGTAACATGCAATTTATTGTATATATGAACATGATAAACGTACTCACAACAATGTTAATTTGGGCAGAGAAAATATAAGAAAATAGAGAAGAAAAAATATTCTATGGTCCAATAGCTAGGAACAGTCAAACCTGTCTTTTACAGGTATCTCTCATTTGCCAGTAAAATATAGTTAGTTTTATAAACAGTTGTTTTAAGTGACTTTTTAAAGTGACTTCTGAGCTTTGAATAAATGTAAGAGGAAAATCTCAAAGTCCTATGTGTACTAGAAATTATTTTGAAGAGAATAAAATGTAAATCAAATAGTAAATGAACTTATAAAGGAAACAGACTTCAAAATTTAAATGAGAGATTAATAGAGAAGTGAATGGATATCTATATATTAGCTAATTCATTAAGGGAATATTTTGAAGTCACAGTGGGAGTATAATCATTACAGAAGTCATATGTTACTGGGATATCTGTTCTGAGACGTCAATTCTGTGTGCATTCAGTGTTTCCATATGTGACTTTCCTAAATGCACACATGCAGTTATGCATATTATTGGTGACTTTCCTTCTTGTTTGTATAAATATTACTAAAGAGTAACTGGAAAACTCTAGTACATTGGTTACCTAGATAATCTTGTTTTAGATTAGTGAACAGTGCTGTTATCCGAAGAGCTTGTTAGTGCTCACAGGTCTAAACCCTTTGCCTCACTGTTAGACTTCTTTAAAAAAACAATATTTTGATGGTGTTTGTTGCAACCTTTACATATACTGAAAACCTATTATATGTTCTATTCACTTTTCTAAGCACTTTCCTTATTCATCTTACATAATCCTTACCTTGTGAGGTAAGTATCAATATTCTTATTTTATGTATGAGGACACTAAGCCTCAGACTGAGAAAAAATATTTGGCCAAGTTAGAACTCAAACCTGCAGAGACAGTTGCAGTACATGAGAGGAGGTGTTTATAAATAAAATTGTTTTTAATTCTTTTTTGTAATTAATATTCTTTTTTAACATCTTAATTTAATTTTATTTCTTTCAGTAATTAATATTCTTTTAAAAATGTTTTGGTTTATTGTTCAAGTTGACTTAATTTTCTCTTTACAGTACAATAAATATAATTACAATAAATAAAAGAGGATGCACATACAATTCATAAGTGTACACATGCACTTTAAAAAAACCTGGAGCAGATCTATCTACTTGTCACTTTTTACTCTACTTTCAATTGTTTGAAAGTAAATAATAGTTTTCTAGTCTGCCCAGGAGATAGAGTCCCTGACATTTTGCAATTAGTGGTGCTGAAGATGTTATGTTTTTCAGGAGTGGAACTCAGCTTTAGCAAGAAGGATCTTGTGTGAGATTTGGTAAAATTTAACTGAGATAAAGGAAAAGAATATTTTCAAAGATGTATATATTCTTGATCCTTGTTGAAATGTCATGTTTTTCTTTCTCAAAGCTGTTATTATTAGCAGTTAATTATAGCATGATTTATTTTGTGAGAGGGGAGGGGAATTGCAGTATTATTGCCACCACTGAAATTTTTATGCATAGAATTATTAAAGAATTAGAATCTCTCTCTTTTTTTTTATTGAGAGATGAGTCCAATCACCTGAATCACAAAAATTAAAGGTCATATAGGCTGTAGTTTTTTACAAAGAAACTGTTGCATTCTGAAGTGCTTTTCCAAAATTTTACTAAACATGACTGTGGTATGTTTGTTTATTTATAGGGACTGGTAATATCTGAACATATCAAACCAAACAGGGAAACGCTTGCTTCATCCCTACCACCACATTTTACCACAAAACAATGTAACTGTATGTGGATTCCAAGCAGGCTAAAAAGAAAAAGAGCTGATTAGACTTCAGACTGTCTCCTGAACGGGATGACGGCCACGGCTGCAGTGGAGACACAAAAAATGGAGAAGAATGCCTCCAAGGAAGAGAAACAACAGTCTAAGCAGGACAGCATGGAGAAAAGCAATGCTGACTCAGAAGAGTGGATGAACTCCGAATGTGACCCTGAACAGATGATCCTTAAGAGCAGCAACAATGACAATAGTTATCAACCTGGGGATGTTTACTTGAAAAAAAAGGAAATTCCCTCTAAGCCACACCGTCAGCTCTATAGATCACCCTGCTTAGATCATCCAAGCTTCTCCCAGAGCAGCATTCTGCAAGAGGGGAAGCTTGACTTGGAAAAGGAATACCAAGCCAAGATGGATTTTGCTCTAAAGCTGGGCTATGCAGAGACACAGATTCAATCAGTGTTGAACAAGTTGGGCCCAGAATCACTTATTAATGATGTATTGGCAGAGCTCGTCAGACTTGGGAACAAAGGTGATTCAGAAGGACAGGTCAGCTTGAATCTTTTAGTGCCTCGGATTCCCAACTCCAGAGAGATCACAAGTCCTGAACTGTTTCTCGAAGATGAAATAGACAGCAGTGAAAATTTGAGGCCAGTTGTCATAGATGGAAGTAATGTGGCAATGAGGTAAGTGTAAAATATATTTACTCTTTAAAAAAGAAAAAAAAAATCCCTGAGCTCATAGAAATCATCTTCCTTTGCTAAACACTATAAGAGGCCCCTGGTTGTTGTCTATGGCTTGTGCTCTTGTAGGTGGAGAGAGGCTAAAATGATCCCACCTTTGCCCTTTCTCCCTCCCTTAAAATTGTTGGCAATTTGTTTTCAGATACTCTAAAGTAGCTTAGACTTAAGTGATATTTCAGTAGAGACAACTCATTCAACCTTTGTTCCTCTTGGGGTCCCTTCTCCCACCTCTACTTGCCTGGACCAATCATCCTGAGAATGCTTTTATAACATCACTTGGAAGCTTATTTGGGAATGACCAGTAACTCCCAATTGCCATTCTACCAACTTTGGATCCCTCTGCCTGGTTTGGTGATCTGACCTTTCTCCCCTTCCATTTGGTTGTATTTTTCACACCTACTGCATTTACATCAGTTGTTTTAATAGCTTCCATGTAAATTATGATTTCTACCCCCATTGCTTGTGTTCATGTCATTCCTCAGCATAAGAGTGACCTCCTTGGGGAGCCTGGGTGGCTCAGTGGGTTAAGCCACTGCCTTCGGCTCAGGTCATGATCTCAGGGTCCTGGGATCGAGTCCCGCCTCGGGCTCTCTGCTCAGCAGGGAGCCTGCTTCCCTCTCTCTCTCACTGCCTGCCTGTCTACTTGTGATCTCTCTCTGTCAAATAAATAAATAAAATCTTTAAAAAAAAGAGTGACCTCCTCTTTATCTTCATACCCATCAAGATGTACTGCCTCCATAAATACCATCCTTACTTTTCTAATCCCAGTGATTATCTCTGAGCTACAGTACCTATGGTAGGTTGAATAATAGCCCCCTAAAGAAGTCCACATTCTAATCCCTGGAATCCATGAATAGGTTATCTTACATGGTAAATGGGACTTTGCTGGTTTAAGTTAAGGACTTGAGATAGGTGAAATTATCCTAGTTTATCAAAGTGGACTCACTAGAATCACAAAGTCCTTATAAGAGGGAAGAGAAGGAAGGAGGCAGCCAGATAAGAATGACTAGTAGGAGATGTGATGACAGAAACAAGAGGTCATGTGGTGTAAGAAAGAAGTCACGAGCCAAAGAATTTGGATATCCTCTGAAACTGAAAATGGCAAGGAAACAGATTCTCTCCTGAAACCTTCAGAAACAACACTATCTTGTCAGATAGAATTTGAATTTTAGAATTTTAGAATTCTGACCTGAACTAAAAATAAATAAGTTGGTGTTATTTTAAGACACTAAATGTGTGGTGATTCGCTACAGAACAATAGTAAATACATAACCACGAGTGCCTTCATACTTTATTCCATAATTTCTCAAATAATTTTTTATCTCACATAAGAGATCTTTAGGAACCCCTTCTTCCATTTTTTAAACAAAAGTAAACTATTAAAAATAGTTTTTAAAATATTTTTATCAAAATAAAAACCTCCTTTTATTTCCAAATGAGTTGTCATTCAGTTTAGCTGAAAAATTCTAAATGATTGGGGCAGCTGGGTGGCTCAGTCAGTTAAATATCTGACTTTCAGTTTTGGCTGAGATCATGAAATCAAGGTTGTGAGATCAACCCCCTGTCAGGCTCTACACTCAGCAAGTACCCTCTGTGCCCTTCCCCTGGCTCTCTGTCTCAAATAAGTAAATAAATTTGAGCTCTCTGTCTCAAATAAGTAAATTTTTTTTTTAATTCTCAAGGATCAGGAGCCTGTTTCTTAATGAGCCTATCATTGGTTGATGAATTCACTGGAATCTTAGACTGTACACAACCAGAACAAAAGTAAGAAGCTTTAGACTAGCAAGTATTTTATTCAATTATCCCATTGATCTGGAGGGCAGGGGTCTTGTTTTATGTCTTTCTTATATTCCTCACAGCACATAGCACACTACTGGATGCACCTAGAGAAGGAGCATGGATAGCAAAAGTCTTATGAACCATACCATTGTTCTATGCAGGAGTTTTTTAGCAGGCTATCTGGAGGTACATCTTAGTATATAGTTCTATATAATCCTCGCAACAACTTTATTTTACAGATGAGAAAAATAGAGTTCAACAAGGTTCAATGATTTTTTAATTAACATGTAATGTATTACTTTTTAAATTTTAATACATTGATTCATTACTCTTATATAATACCCAATGTTCAGTACAACATATAACCTCCCTAATGTCCATCACTGAGTTACCCCATTCCCCCACCCCTTCCCTCCAACAGCCCTCAGTTTGTTTCTTAAGTTTAAGAGTCTTTTATGGTTTGTCTCCCTCGCAAGTATAGTTTTGTTTCATTTTTTCCTTTCTTCCCCTATAGTCCTCTACCTTCTTTCTTAAATTCCACATATCAGGGGAGGGAAGAAAGATAGTGGAGGTATAGGAGACCCCATTTCAACTAATTCTCTGAATTTGGCAGTATATCTACCAAACTATTTTGGACACCTATGAAATCAGCCTGAGATGTAAGAATATATATCTGAATCTCTACAAGCTGAAAAGCTACTGCTTTTTGCAAGGTAGGATGTGTGCTGTCATGAATCTGTGGGGTGATATAGGAAGATAAACATAAGGGGGAGGGAGGCCCCATAAGCTCGTTCCTGGAAAGTGATATAACATTGGAGCACAAAATCAACCCTTAGAAATCTGCTCCAGTGAGAGACATCTCTCTCCTAAAAGGGTTCTGGAAATGAAAAGGCAGAATTCTAGGTAGGACAAGGAATTGTGGTCTCAGGATCTGAGGAGTCACAGAGCAAATGGGTAGATACTCTACCTGAACTGGTAGAGTGCCTGAGCAGTGAAATCAGGAAGCAGATTATGGTCAGTGAGTCCAGGAGGGAATTCTCAGCTCAGACCATCATAAACCATGAGTTGTGCTGGTTGATAATTGCTCTTCTCTTGAGAAGCCTGAAAAAGTCTGGAACCTGCACCTGACTAGACAAAAGCTCTCAGGGCAGTAGCAGCCCAGAAAGGACTTTAGAATGGCAACCAGACATGATCAAGGAGCTTCAGGTGTGCATGCATGAGCCCACCTTTACTCATGGTTTTGGAGTCAAAAAGGTCAGTGGCAGTCCCAGTCCCCTGGGACTACCTCTAAGAGAGTTTCAGTGAGCACCCCCCATGGGAGGCTGCAGTTTTCAGTGCATACAGAAATGGAGACTGTTTGTCCTGGAGGGTTTATTAAAGAGAAGACTGCAATCTTTCTGCTCTGGGCCAGAGGTTTGGGCACAGCCATTTTTGCTCTGACCATCTGAAGAGACATGGAAAGCCTCCAGGTAACAAAAACCATACAAAGGACCTGTTTGCACTGATCCCATTCCCCCTGAGAAGGGGAGGGACAACTCTTCCCAGGTGGGGATACCTAAGAAACACCACAGCAGGCCACTCCCCATAAAGTCTGAAAGAACAGATGGATGACAAGCCTATGGATCCCATAAGACTATAAAATTCCAATGCCATGAGCAAATAATGTATTGAGCTCCAGGTGTTGCCCCACGACTTATTTATTTTTCAGATAAAACTCTCTTTTTATTTTTCTTCTTTTTCTTTTTTCTTTTTACCTTTTACTGATTTCAACCAGATGCTTATTATACCAACTTGTATTTCATAGTCACATTTTAACTTGTATTTTCTCACAATTATCTTTTTTTATAGATAAATGCTTCATTTTACTCCTTTTATACTCTATTCTCTCTCTCTCTCTCTATATATATATATATATATGTATATATATATAACTTTTTTAGGATTTTATTTATTTGTCAGAGAGAGAAAGAAAGAGCAGCAGGCTGGGAGATAAACAGGGTCCCTGCTGAGCAAGGACCCTAATGTGGGACTTGATCACAGGACACTGGGATCATGACCTGAGCTGAAGGCAGACACTTAACTTACTGAGCCACCCAGACTTCCTATAAGGTTTACTTTTGTTGCAACTTTAGGATGTAGTGTCTTCTAACAAAATTCACCCAGAAACAAGTGGAACACCCTGCTTTGTCCACACTGCAAGATTATAATCTCTCTTCCCCTTCGCCCTTTTATTCAATTTTATTTTGGTGTTTCATTTTGACTTTGCTTTACTGTGGTGGCTTCTGACTACTCAGGATGTTGCTAGGGTGCAACATCCCAAACAAGATGTGGTTGATATTTTAGACTCTGTTCACTGGCCCACCCATCATTCTCTTGACAGAATGGTAAGAAAGAGGAACTCACCAAAAAAAAGGACCAGAGACTATTCTCTGGCACAGAGATAATAGATATGGATATAAGGAAGATTCATAGATAGAATTCAGGATAGCAATCATAAAGTCAATAGCTAGGCTTGAAAAAAAGCATTAGTGACAATATAGAATCTCTAAGTGCAGAAATGAGACTAATCAGGATGAACTTAAAAGTTCTATGAATGAGATGCTATCTAAACTGGATATTCAAACAGCCAGGGTAAATGAGGAAAAATAGAGAATAAGTGATCTAGAAGATAAGCTGATGGAAAGGAAGGAAACTGAAGAAAACAGAGATAGGTAGCTAGTAGCCCATGAAAAATGTGGAGAGATTAATGATATCATGAGTTTCCAATGTCAGAATCATTAGGATTCCTAAGTAGGTGGAGAGAGAGAGAGAGAGAGGGCTAGAAGGTATATATGAGTAAATCATAGCTGAAAACTTCACTAATCTGGGGAAAGTAACAAGCATTTGTGTCCAAGAAGTAGAGAGGACCCCTTCCAAAATCAATAAAAATAGATCAACACCCTGACACATAATAGTGAAGCTTGCAAATCATACAGACAAGGAAACTATCCTGACAATAGCTAGGGAGAGAAGGTTCCTTACATATGGATGGAGGAACATCAGAACAACATTAGACCTATCCCAGAAAGGTGGCAATCCAGAAAAGCCTAGGAAGACATATTCAGGGTATCAAATGAGAAGAACATGCAGACAAGAATACTTTATCCAGCAAGGCTGTCATTCAGAATAGATGGGAGATAAAGAGCTTCCAGGACAGGCAAAAACTGAAATAATATGTGATCACTAAACCAGCCCTTCAATAAATATTAAGGGGATTCCAGAAGCAAGGAGAGACCCCAAAAGTAATATATACTGGAAAGAAACAGAGACAATCATCAGAAACAGGGACTTCACAATTAATAAAATGACACTAAATTAATATCTTTAATTAGTTACTCTGAATGTAAATGGGCTGAATGTTCCCATCAAAAGACACAAGGTTGCAGATTGGATTAAAAAATGAGGACTCATCCATATGCTATCTACAAAAGACTCATTTCAAACCTAAAGTCACCTCCAGATTGAAAGTAAAAGGATGGAGAACAATTTACCATGCTAATGGGCCTCAAAAGAAAAGTAGGGTAGCAATCCTCATATCAGACAAATTAGATTTTAAACCAAAGACTATAGTAAGAGATGGAGAGGGACACTATATCATAGTTAAAGGATCTATCCAATAAGGCGATCTTACAATCGTAAATATCTATGCCCCAACATGGGATTAGCCAACTATATAAATCAATTGATAATGAAAATAAAGAAACATATTGATAATAATACATTAATAGTAGGAGACGTCAACACTCCACTCACAGGATTAGACAAATCTTCTAAGCAGAAGATCAACAAACAGGAACTTTGAATGACACATTGGACCAGATGGACTTCATAGATATATGCTGAACATTCCATTCTAAAACAACAGAATACTCATTCTTCTTGAGTGCACATGGAAGTTTCTCCAGATTGGATCACATATGCATCACAAATCAGGTCTCAATTGTTATCAAAAGTTTGAGATTATTCCCTGCATAGTTCAGACAACAAAGTTTTTTTTTTTAAGCTGTCCTGGTTACTTTTTTAAAGATTTTATTTATTTATTTGACAGAATGAATGAGAGAGCACAAGCAGGCAAATCAGGAGAGGGAAGGGGAGAAGTAGGCTCCCTGCTGAGCAGGGAGCCCAATGCAGGGCTCGATCCCAGGACCCTGGGATCATGACGTGAGCTGAAGGCAGAGGCTTAACCCACTTAGCCACCCAGGTTCCCCCAGACAACAAAGTTTTGAAACTGTTACTAAACTACAAGAAGATATTTGGAAGGAACTCAAACCCTTGGAGAAAGAGCATCCTGCTAAAGAATGAATGGATCAACCAGATAATTAAAGAAAAATTTAAACAATTCATGCAAACCAATGAAAATTAAACCTCATTGGCCCAAATCCTATGGGATTCTGCATAGGTGGGCTTAAGAGGGAAGCACATAGCCATCCATGCCTCTCTCAAAAAATCAGAAAAATCCCAAATACACAAGCTAAACTTACACTTAAAGGAACTGGAGAAAGAACAGAAAATTAAGTCTAAACCAAGCTGGAGAAGAGAAATAATAAAGATTAGAGCAGAAATCAATGAAGTAGAAACTAGAAGAACAGAACAGATCAACAAAACTAGAAGCTGGTTCCTTGACATAATTAATAAGATTGATAAACTCCTAGCAAGACTCACCAAAAGAAAAGAGAAAGGAGCCAAATTAATGAAATCATGAATGAAAGGGGAGAGATTATGACTAATACCAAGGAAATAGAGACAATCCTTAGAATTTTTTACCAGCAGCTATATGCCAACAAAACTAGGCAATCTGGAAAAAAATGGATGCATTCCTGGAAACTTATAAATTACTGATACTGAAACAGGAAGAATTAGATAATCTGAACAGACCAATAACCAGCAAGGGGAGTGAAGCAATAATGAAAAATCTCTCCCCAAATAAAAGTCCAGGACCAGATAGTTTCCCAGGGGGATTTTACCAAACATTTAAAGAAATAATACCTATTCTTCTGAGGCTCTTTCAAAAAATAGAAATGGAATGAAAACTTCCCAAGTCAGTCTATAAGGCCAACATTACCTTGATCCCAAAACAAAAGACCCCAGCAAAAAGGAGAATTTCAGACCATTATCCCTGATGAAAATAGATGCCAAAATACTCACCTAGCCAATAGGATTCAACAGTACCTTGAAAGGATTATCCACCAAGACCAGGTGGAATTTATCCCAGGGACTCAAGGGTGATTCAATATTTGCAAAACAATCAGTGTGATAGATCACATTAACAAAAGAAAAGAACCATATGATCCTCTCAGTTGATGCAGAGAAAGCATTTGACAAATTATAGCATCCTTTCCTGATTAAAACTCTTCAAAGTATAGGGATAGAGGGAACATACTTCAATATCATAAACACCATCTATGAAAAGACCACAGGGAGTCTCATTCTCAATGGGGAAGAACTGAAAGCTTTTTCCCTAAGGTAAGGGAAATGACGGGGTTGCCCACTCTCACCACTATTGTTCAACATAGTACTAGAAGACCTATCCTTAGCAATCAGACAACAAAAAGAAATAAAAGGTGGGGCGTCTGGGTGGCTCAGTTGTTAAGCATCTATTTCAGCTCAGGTTATGATCCTAGGGTCCTGAGATTGAGCCCCACATCAGGCTCTGTGCTTAGCGGGAAGCCTGCTTCTCCCACTCCCACTTCCCCTGTTTGTGTTCCCTCTCTGCTGTCTATCAAATAAATAAATAAAACCTTTAAAAACTGAGTGAAAAGCATTCAAATTGGAAAAGAAGCTAAACTCTCTCTCTTAGCAGATAACATAATACTTTATGTGGAAAACCCAAAAGACTCCACTCCCAAATTACTAGCACTCATTCAGCAATGCAGCAACATAGCAGGATATGAGATCAACACACAGAAATCAGTTTCATTTCTATACGTTAACAATGTCACTGAAGAAAGAGAAATTAACGAGTTGTCTCCATTTATAATAGCACCAAAAAACATAGATACCTAGGAATAAATCTAACTAAAGAGGTAAAAGATCTATACTCTAGAAACTATAGAACACTTATGAAAGAAATTGAGGAAGACATAAAGAGATGGAAAAACACTCCATGTTCATGGATCAGAAGAATAAGCATTGTTAAAATGTCTAGCTACCCAGAGAAATCTACACTTTAAATGCAATCCCTATCAAAATGTCATCAACATTTTTCACAGAGCTGGAACAAATAAACCTAAAATTTGTATAAAACCAGAAAAGACCCAGAATCTCTAGGAGAATATTGAAAAAGAAAACCAAAGCTGGGGTCCTCGGTGTTGGACTTCAACCTATATTACAAAGCTGTGATCATCAAGACAGCATGGTATTGGCATAAATACAGACACATAGATCAATGGAATAGAATAGACAACCCAGAAATGGACCTTCAACTCAATGATCAACTAATCTTCAACAAAGTAGGAAAGAATATTCAATGGAAACAACAACAACAACAACAGTCTCTTCATTAAATGGTTCTGGGAAAATTGAACAGACATATGTAGAAGAATGAAACTGGATCATTCTTTTACACCATTAATAAAGATAAACTAAAAATTAATAAAAGACCTAAATGTGAGACAGGAATCCATCAAAATCCTAGAGGAGAACACAGACAGCAACCTTTTCAACCATGACCACAGCAAGTTCTTGCTAGATATGTTTCTAAAGGCAAGGGAAGCAAAAGCAAAAATGAACTTTTGGGACTTCATCAAGATGAAAAAGTTCTATACAGCAAAGGAAACAGTCAACAAAACAAAGAGTTAACCCATGGAATAGGAGAAGATTTTTGCAAATGACATTGCAGAGAAAGGGTTGGTATCCAAGATTTATAAAGAACTTCTCAAACTCAATACCCAATAAAGAAATAATACAGTAAAAAGGGGCAAGAACACATGAACAGACATTTCTCCAAAGAAGACATATGAATGGACAACATACACATGAAAAAAATGAATGACATCACTAGCTGTCAAAGAAATACAGATCAAAACCATAGTGAGATACCACCTTACACCAGTTAGAATGGCAAAAATTAACAAGACGGAGGAAAACAAATGTTGTGGAGGATGTGGAGAAAGGGGGACCCTCTTACACTGTTGGTGGGAATGCAAACTGGTATGGCCACTCTGGAAAACAGTGTGGAGGTTCCTCACAAACTTAAAAATAGAGCTACCCCATAACCCAGTAATTTCCCTACTAGGTATTTACCCCAAAGATACAAATTTAGTGAAACAAAGGGGGCACCTGTTCTGCAATGTTCATAGAGACAATGTCCACCATAGCCTACTGTGGAAGGAGCTGAGATGTCCTTCAAGAGAAGAATGGATAAAGAAGATGTGGTTCATATATACGATGGAATATTATTCAGCTAGCAGAAAAGATAAATACCTACCATTTGCATCAACATGTATGGAACTGGAGGGGATTATTCTAAGTGAAGTAAGTCAAGCAGAGAAAGACAATTATCATATAGTTGCACCCATTTGAGGAACATAAACAATAGCATGGAGGACCATAGTAGAAGGGAGCGAAAACAGAATATGAAGAAATCAGAGAGGGAGATAAACCATAAGAGATTCTGGACTCTGGAAAAAAAACGAAGGTTATGGAGAGGAAGGGCATGGCGGGATGGGGTAGCCAGGTGCTGGATATTAAGTCAGGCATGTGTTTTGATGAGCGCTGTGCATTATGTGCAACTAATGAATTATTGAACACTACATCAAAAACTAATGATGTACTATATATTGGCTAACTGAACACAACAATAAGAAAAATCTTTTCAGATGTTCTGATAAATCCCTAGCATACAAAAAAAAGAAAAAAATCCACATATCAATGAGATCATATGATAATTGTTTTTTTCTGTTTGACTTCTTTCGCTTAGCATAATGCCTTCTAGTTCCATCCATGTTCTTGCAAATGGCAAGATTTCATTTTTTGATGTCTGCATAATATTCCTGTGTGTGTCTGTCTGTGTGTATACCACATCTTCTTTTTTTTTCTTTTTAAAAATTATTTATTTATTTTTAAAATTTCTTTTATTTTTATTATTTAATTTTTAATTTTTTAATTTATTTTCAGCGTAACAGTACTCATTGTTTTTGCACCACACGCAGTGTTCCATGCAATCCGTGCCTTCTCTAATACACACCACCTGGTTCCCCCAACCTCACAACCCCCGCCCCTTCAAACCCCTCAGATTGTTTTTCAGAGTCCATACTCTCTCATGGTTCACCTCCCCTTCCAATTTTCCCCAACTCCCTTCTCCTCTCTAACTCCCCTTGTCCTCCATGCTATTTATTATGCTCCACAAATAAGTGAAACCATATAATAATTGACTCTCTCTGCTTGACTTACTCCACTCAGCATAATCTCTTCCAGTCCATTCCATGTTGCTACAAAAGTTGGGTATTCATCCTTTCTGATGGAGGCATAATACTCCATAGTGTATATGGACCACATCTTCCTTATCCACTCATCCGTTGAAGGTCATCTTGGTTCTTTCCACAGTTTGGTGACCGTGGCCATTGCTGCTATAAGCACTGGGGTACAGATGGCCCTTCTTCTCACTACATCTGTGTCTTTGAGGTAAATACCCAGTAGTGCAATTGCAGGGTCATAGGGAAGTTCTATTTTTAAGTTCGTGAGGAATCTCCACACTGTTCTCCAAAGTGGCTGCACCAACTTGCATTCCCACCAACAGTGTAAGAGGGTTCCCCTTTCTCCACATCCCCTCCAACACATGTTGTTTCCTGTCTTTCTAATTTTGGCCATTCTAAGTGGTGTAAGGTGATATCTCAATGTGGTTTTAATTTGAATCTCCCTGATGGCTAGTGATGATGAACATTTTTTCATGTGTCTGATAGCCATTTGTATGTCTTCATTGGAGAAGTGTCTGTTCATATCTTCTGCCCATTTTTTGATATGATTGTCTGTTTTGTGTGTGTTGAGTTTGAGGAGTTCTTTATAGATCCTGGATATCAACCTTTTGTCTGTACTGTCATTTGCAAATATCTTCTCCCATGCTGTGGGTTGCCTCTTTGTTTTGTTGACTGTTTCCTTTGCTGTGCAGAAGCTTTTGATATTGATGAAGTCCCAAAAGTTCGTTTTTGCTTTCGTTTCCTTTGCCTCTGGAGACATATCTTGAAAGAAGTTGCTGTGACTGTTATCAAAGAGGTTACTGCCTATATTCTACTCTAGGATTCTGATGGATTCCTGTCTCATGTTGAGGTCTTTTATCCATTTTGAGTTTATTATTGTGTACGCTGTAAGAGAATGGTCGAGTTTCATTCTTCCACATATAGCTGTCCAGTTTTCCCAGCACCATTTATTGAAGAGACTGTCATTTTTCCACTGTATATTTTTTCCTGTTTTGTCGAAGATTAACTGACCATACAGTTGAGGGTACATATCTGGGCTCTCTACTCTGTTCCACTGGTCTGTGTGTCTGTTCTTATGCCAGTACCATGCTGTCTTGGTGATCACAGCTTTGTAGTAAAGCTTGAAATCAGGTAACGTGATGCTGCCAGTTGTATTTTTGTTTTTCAATATTTCCTTAGCGATTTGGGGTCTCTTCTGATTCCATACAAATTTTAGGATTATTTGCTCCAGCTCTTTGAAAAATGCCAGTGGAATTTTGATCAGAATGGCATTAAAAGTATAGATTGCTCTAGGCAGTATAGACATTTTAACAATGTTTATTCTTCCGATCCAAGAGCATGGAATGGTCTTCCATCTTTTTGTCGCTTCTTCAATTTCTTTCATGAGTGTTCTGTAGTTCCTTGAGTATAGATCCTTTACCTCTTTGGTTAGGTTTATTCCCAGGTATCTTATTGTTCTTGGTGCTATAGTAAATGGAATCAATTCTCTAATTTCCCTTTCTGTATTTTCATTGTTAGTGAATAAGAAAGCCACAAATTTCTGTACATTGACTTTGTATCCAGCCACGTTGCTGAATTGTTGTATGAGTTCTAGTAGTTTGGGGGTGGAGTCTTTTGGGTTTTCCATATAAAGAATCATGTCATCTGTGAAGAGAGTGAGTTTGACTTCTTCATTGCCAATTTGGATACCATTTATTTCTCTTTGTTGTCTGATTGCTGTTGCTAGGACTTCTAATACTCTGTTGAACAAGAGTGGTGAGAGTGGGAATCCTTGTCGTGTTCCTGATCTTAATGGGAAGGCTGCAAGCTTTTTCCCATTGAGGATGGTATTTGCTGTGGGTCTTTCATAGATAGATTTGATGAAGTTCACGAATGTTCCCTCTATCCCTACACTTTGAAGCATTTTAATCAGGAATGGATGCTGGATTTTGTCAAATGCTTTTTCTGCATCAATTGAGAGGACCATGTGGTTCTTTTCTCTTTTATTAATTTGTTCTATCACATTGATTGATTTGCGAATGTTGAACCATCCTTGTAGCCCAGGAATGAAGCCCACCTGGTCATGGTGGATAATCTTTTTAATGTGCTGTTGGATCCTGTTTGCTAGGATCTTGTTGAGAATCTTAGCATCCATATTCATCAGTGATATTGGTCTGAAATTTTCCTTTTTGGTAGGGTCTTTGCCTGGTTTGGGGACCAGGGTAATGCTGGCTTCATAGAGTCTGGAAGTTTTCCTTCTGCTTCAATTTTTTTGAAACAGCTTCAGGAGAATAGGTGTTATTTATTCTTTGAAAGATTGGTAGAATTCCCCAGGGAATCCATCAGGTCCTGGCCTCTTGTTTTTTGGGAGGTTTTTGATCACTCCTTCAATCTCGTTACTAGATATTGGTCTATTCAGGTTGTCAATTTCTTCCTGTTTCAATTTTGGGAGTTTATAGTTTTCCAGGAATGCGTCCATTTCATCTAGGTTGCTTAGCTTATTGGCATATAACTGTTGATAATAACTTGTGATGATTGTTTCTACTTTCTTGGTATTAGTTGTGATCTTTCCCTTTTCATTCATAATTTTATTAATTCGGGCTTTCTCTCTTTTCTTTTGGATTAGTGTGGCCAATGGTTTATCGATCTTATTGATTCTTTCAAAAAACTACCTTCTAGTTTCATTGATACGTTCTACTGTATCTCTGGTTTCTACCTCATTGATCTCAGCTCTAATCTTGATTATTTCCTTTCTTATGTGTGGAGTTGTTTTGATTTGTTGTTGCTTCTCCAGTTCTTTCAGGTGTAGAGACAGCTGCTGTGTTCTGGATTTTCCAATTTTTTTTGAGGGAGGCTTGGATGGCTATGTATTTCCCGCTTAGACCCACCTTTGCTGTATCCCATAGGTTTCAGACCAAAGTGTCTTCATTCTCATTGGTGTCCATGAATTGTTTCAGTTCTTTTTTGATCTCCTGGTTAATCCAAGCATTCTTAAGCAAGGTTGTCTTTAGCTTCCAGGTTTTTGAGTTGCTTTCGAACTTTTCCTTGTGATTGAGCTCCAGTTTCAAAGCATTGTGATCTGAGAATATTCAGGGAATAATCTCAGTCTTTTGGTATCGGTTGAGTCCTGATTTGTGACCCAGTATGTGGTCTATTCTTGAGAAGGTTCCATGTGCACTTGAGAAGAATGAGTATTCTGTTGTTTTAGGCTGGAATATATCTATGAGGTCCATCTGGTCCAATGTTTCATTCAATGCTCTTATTTCTTTATTGATTTTCTGCTTCGATGATCTGTCTATTTCTGAGAGAGGCGTGTCAAGATCTCCTACTATTAATGTATTCATATCAATATGACTCTTTATCTTGATTAACAGTTTTCTTATGTAATTGGTTGCTCCCATATTGGGGGCATAGATATTTACAATTGTTCGATCATCTTGGTGGATAGTCCCTTTAAGAATTATGTAGTGTCCTTCTGTATCTCTGACTACAGTCTTTAGTTTAAAATCCAATTTGTCTGATATGAAAATCGCTACCCCAGCCTTCTTTTGAGGCCCATTGGCATGAAAGATGCTTCTCCATCCCTTCACTTTCAGTCTGGGTGTATCTTTAGGTTCAAAATGGGTCTCTTGGAGACAACATATGGATGGGTCCTGTCGTTTTATCCAATCTGCAACCCTGTGCCGTTTTATGGGCGCATTTAGGCCATTCACATTGAGAGTGATTATTTAGAGATACGTTTTTATTAACATCATGTTACCTGTGAAGTCTTTGTTTCTATAGATTGTCTCCATATATTTCTGTACAATGCTAGTCTTAGGATTTTTCCTCTTTTATAGAACCCCCCTTAATATTTCCTGTGGTGTCGGCTTGAATACCACATATTCTTTATCCATATTCTTGAGGTCATTTGCTATAGCTAGTAAAGTAGCTGTGGGAACTTGAACTTACATATTCTGGTTTCAAATGAATGAAATGAAACTAACATTTATAAATATATGTTCTTTTATTTCTTTTCTCAAGTTTTTATTTAAATTCCAGTTAGTTGATATACAGTGTAATATTAGTTTCAGGTGTAGAATTTATTGATTCTTCACTTACATATAACATCCAGTGCTCACCTCTACATGTGCCAGGCACTTTTGTATACATTATTTAATTCTCACTAAAAACCCTACAAGAGCAAACTATTTTTTTTTATTTTAAATAGGTTTGTTTTTGCAGGTGAGGAACCTCAGGTTCAGAGAGGTTGAGTAACTGCCCAAGGTTATGCCGGTAATAAATGACAATGCTTGTATTAAAATCTGAATCTGACTCTAATGTTCTTTTTTTTTTTTAGTTAGCATATTTTTTTTAAATTTCTTTTCAGTGTAACAGTATTCATTGTTTTTGCACCACACTCAGTGCTCCATGCCCCAATGTTCTTTAAAAATATAATGCAATAGTACATGGCTATCAGTGTTATTAAGAATAAACTAATGATGTTCTGTAAGGTGACTAACATAACATAATTGAAAAAAAAGTATATTTGAGGGGCACCTAGATGGTTTATTTGGTTAAGTGTCTGACTTCAGCTCAGGTTATGATCTCAGGGTCCTGTTATCAAGCCCTGCCTCAGGCTCCCCATTCAGTGGGGAACCTACTTGTCCCTCTGCCATTCCTCCAACTCATGCTCTCTCTCTGTTGTCTCTCACTCCTTCTTAAATAAATAAATACAATCTTAAAAAAAAAAGAATATTTAACATTCCTCCTGGTAGCAAAGAATACATTTACAGATTTCCTTTTCCAAATCTTTTAATCATGACAACACAGTCACAAGATGAGTAAAGCATGTGAGCCCTCTCCCCTGTTTTACTTAGGGGAAACTGGAAGCACAGTAACAAGAAAGTTAAATGGCCTGTACACAATATGAAAGTAATCAGAATTATGTAGTGGGCCTGCAAAAAGCAGAGGGTGATTTCTATTCAAAGGGCCAATGGTAACTCTGCTTTTATCCTAATAGGCATAGACTAATTTCTGAAGGGAAGAGGTATCGGATCTGCCAAACTCAACCTCTTGCCAAACCAGATCATCCAAACACCTTAGGTTAGACCAGTTTCCCAAGGCCTATATTTCTTTATGGGTTATTTTTGTTTGTTTGTTTGTTTGTTTTTTGAATGTAGGGATGAAAAATCCCAGGGATTTCTTGAGGACTTTGACTTCATGGTGATATAAGACCTTCCTTATTTTTGTTCAAGGATTGCTGGGTATAAAAGGCACTGTAATATGGTTCCTTTGCTTTGTAAGGAATACTGGAGAGATTAATTACCAAGGTAATTAGTTTCAACATATCTAGTCTATGCCAGTAGCAAACTGTCATACTGATGGGAAGATGAACTTTTGTCTTTTGTAGGAGTTGCTTTGCTAAATTAAAGATGCCTCACACAATTTAAATAAAGCAAAAAAGGCAGCATAAAATAAGCTTATTTTTAGGAGCATATTAAAATGGTGCAGAGTGAACTGCATGATTTTCTAAAATTGCCAGCTGTGTTCTTGTTAAGACCTCTTTCCTTTTTTGATAGATTAGGTACTGATAAGTCTCACTTACCTGCAATCACATTTCACATGGTCAGAATTCAGTACCATAGTCTGCTTGTGAATTTGTTACTGCAGTTAATCGAAATTTGGCTTGTTTTCCCCATTGGTTAGCTGTAAATTTATCATTATATTAATACTTCTTAGGCAAACTATATACTAACATCTGTTGTTTCTTAGCCTGTCATTTGAGCCTGCCTTGAAGTCATGATGCTTTGTTGTCTACAACATTTGCCTAACATTTACAATAGTGGTGTAGCTGTGATTCACATACTGATATAAGTTAAGATCCTAAAGGGTATGTTCATTTTAAGAGCTGCCTCTTTCGGGATGAAAAATCCATTTCAGAAGAATTAAGGCTTTCAAATGTAAATGCCATCATGTTTTTTAAGTCTGAGCAAAACCCAAACATTGTCTAAAAAAGGGGAGAGGAAAATGCCATGTGACCCATCTGCTAGGCAGAATTTGGGTTAGAACCTGGATCTAAGATAGTTTAGAGAACAAAGTGAGATATACTGCCACCAAGACACTTGGTAACTTGCAGTTCTAGGTTTTTAAGATTACATTTTATTGTATTTTATTTTATTAAAGATTTCATTTATTTATTCATGAGAGACAGAGAGAGAGAGAGGCAGGGGCACAAGGAGAAACAGGCTCATGGGACTCGATCCCAGGACCCTGGGATCATGACCTGAGCTGAAGGCAGACGTTTATTTGACTGAGCCACCCAAGCACCCTAGATTACATTTTTTATTTTTTATTTTTATTTTTTTAAGGTTTTATTTATTTATTTGACAGACAGACATCACAAGAAGGCAGAGAGGCAGCCAGAGAGAGAAAGGAGGAAGCAGGCTCCCTGCTGAGCAGAGAGTCTGATGAGGGGTTGGATCCCAGGACCCTGAGATCATGACCTGAGTCGAAGGCAGAGGCTTTAAACCACTGAGCCACCCAGGCATGCTAGATTACATTTTATTTTCTAATATTCATATAGAGTTAAACTTCAAAGTAATCCCCTTCCCCAATCAGTACTACCCCTATAGGTAAACCAATTTTTAATCCCCCTTTAGCCTAGGAAAGTTAAGTCCTTTAACAAAGATATCAAGATACATCCAGGAAGAATCAAAACAACCTTCCTCCCCCACACTGAGAATTTATAACCACTCTCCCATCTTTTTCTTCCACCAGTGTTTCTGTGTTTTTGTGTTTGTCCTGATAGTATATGAATCTTACACTTGGGTTCTTTTCGACAAGGTTCTTCCTTTATTTGCATAAATATATATTTTTTCTCTTGTTATATACTTTTATCAGTCTTTTTGTTTGTCTGTTTTTGTTTGTATACCTCATAAATCTTACCTTGGGGCCCATTTGGGCTGAAACTTCTCTTTCATCTTCCCTTTCTTTCCTCTCTCTCTCTCTCTCTCTCTCTCTCTTTTTTTCCTTTTCTTTTCTTTTTTCTCTCATTTGGGTGAGGAATCCTGATTGCTCAGAAGTGTTCCAGGGTGCACCCAGATGGCACCATGGTCGATACAACCAGCTACATCTGTTCAGTCATCTCTCACCAAAATGACTAGGAGGAGGAATGCCCAACAGAAGAATAATACAGAGGATGGACCTTCTGCAACAGAGCTAATGGCTATTAACATAGACAATTATGTCGGAAAGAGAATTCAGGCTAACAATTATCCAGGCAATATCTAGGTTGGAGAAAGCCATGGATGACCAAACAGAATTGATTAGGGCTGAGCTGAAAGCGACCAGACAGGATGTTCACAATGTTAGGGCAGAGCTAAAAGCTACCAGGGAAGAGGTTCACAATGCTCTCAATGACTTCCAATCTAATCTAAATTCTCTCAAAGCTAGGGTAACTGAGACAGAAGATAGAATTAGTGATCTGGAGGACAAACAGAGAGAAAGGATCAAGAGGAAGCCTGGAACAAACAGCTTAGAAACCATGAAAACAGAATCAGGGAAATAAATGACGCCATGAAACGTTCCAACATCAGAATTATTGGAATCCCTGAAGGGGAGGAGAAAGAAAGAAGTCTAGAAGATATAGTGGAACAAGTTCTTCATGAAAATTTTCCCAATCTCGCGAATGGAACCAGCGTTCATGTACTAGAGGCTGCACGGTCTCCACCCAAGATTATAGATTCCAGAAAAACATCAAGGCACCTGATAGTCAAATTGAGTAATCATAATTGTAGGTATAATCTCTTGAAAGCCACTAGGACAAAGAGGCTCCTTACTTACAGATGAAAGCCCATCAGAATAACATCAGACCTGTCCACAGAGACCTGGCAAGCCAGAAAGGGCAGGCAAGATATATTCAGGGCACTAAATGAGAAGAACATGCAGCCAAGAATACTTTATCCAGCAAGACTGACATTCAAAATGGATGGAGAGATAGAGTTTCCAAGACCGGCAAGCCTTAAAAGACTATGCAATCACCAAGCCAACACTGCAGGAAATATTCAGGGGGGTTCTATAAAAGAGAAAAAATCCTACAAATAGCATTGAACAGAAATATAGCGGCAATTTACAGAAAGAAAGACTTCAAAGGTAACACGATGTCAATAAAAACGTATCTATCAATACTCACTCTCAATGTGAATGGCCTAAATGTGCCCATAAAACGGCACAGGGTTGTGGATTGGATAAAAAGACAGGACCCATCCATATGTTGTCTCCAAGAGACCCATTTTGAACCTAAAGATACACCCAGACTGAAAGTGAAGGGATGGAGAAGCATCTTTCATGCCAATGGGCCTCAAAAGAAGGCTGGGGTAGCGATTCTCATATCAGACAAATTAGATTTTAAACTAAAGACTGTAGTCAGAGATACAGAAGGACACTACATAATTCTTAAAGGGACTATCCACCAAGATGATCTAACAATTGTAAATATCTATGCCCCCAATATAGGAGCAGCCAATTACATAAGAAAAGAAATAGATCATCGAAGCAGAAAATCAATAAAGAAACAAGAGCATTGAATGACACATTGGACCAGATGGACCTCATAGATATACACAGAACATTCCACTCTAAAACCACAGAATACTCATTCTTCTCAAGTGCACATGGAACCTTCTCAAGAATAGACCACATACTGGGTCACAAATCAGGACTCAACCGATACCAAAAGACTGAGATTATTCCCTGCATATTCTCATATCACAACACTTTGAAAATGGAGCTCAATCACAAGTTTAGATTACATTTTAGATAGGCTTTTAGGTCCTAACTTTGTAAATTACAAGATAGTATTTTGTGGGTTGGGGCTAAAACAGGTCATCTTGCAAGAATTACTTTATTTTCCAGTACTTTTTATGCACTCCTCAAATATTTATTGGCACTAAACTTTGTGTATTGGGCCTTTTTGTAGGACTTTTACTGTCGCCTTCATCAATGTTGAAAGTGAATTCTAATTTCTATTGGGCATTTGGTACACTGCATGGAATGTGCCAATGGCATGATTTTAATACATTCTCAATGGAATGCTATAGGCATTTTACATTTTTTAACATGATAATTCCAAGTATTTTAAAAACATATCGGAATATAGATGTATCAAGATATTAACAGTGATTGTCTCTGAGAGGCAGCAAAACAGATCCCACAAGGATTTTTCTTTACATTTTACATATTTTCCCCATTTTATATTACAAATATGTATTACTCATAATGATGACAGATGTTTTATTTAATAATTGTCATAAAATATTGTATTAGCTTCAGGTGTACAAAATAGTGATTTATTACTTATATACATTACAAAATGGTCACCACAATAACCATACTTACCATCTGTCATCCTACAAAATTTTTACAATATTATAGGCTATCTTCCCTATGCCATACATTACATTCTCATGTTTTATTTATCTTATAACTGGAATATTGTACCTCTTAATCCCATTCAATTATTTTGTTTATCCCCTATCTACTCACTCCTCTAGAAACCAACAGTTTCTTCTATCAATTTCTATTTCATTTTATTTATTTGTTATTTTTATTTAGATTTTATGTACCAGTGAAACAATATGGCATCTAACTTCCTCTATCTTACTTACTGAACTTAGCATAATACATTCTAGTTTCATTCATGTTGGCACAAAAAGCAAGATTTAACTACTTTTTACGACTAATATTGCAATATCCCTCTCCTCCCACACTCAAGTGTGTATGTGTGTATCTTAATCCATTCATCTATTGATGGACATTTAGGTTGCTTCCATGTCTTGTCTGTTGTAAATAATGCTGCAATGAACATTGGGGTACAAAGTCTTTTTGAGTTAGTGTTTTCATTTCAGATTGCCTTGGATAGTGTAGACATTTTAACAATGTTTATTATTCCATTCCATGACAAACAGAATGTTTTTCCATGTTTTTGTGTTTTCTTAAATTTTTTTCATGATTGTTCTGTAGTTCCTCGAGTACAAATCTTTACCTCTTTGGTTAGATTTATTCCCAAGTATCTTATCGTTCTTGGTGTTATAGTAAATGGGATCAATTCTCTAATTTCCTTTTCTATATTTTCAGTGTTAGTGTATAAGAAAGCAACAGATTTCTGTGGATTGATTTTGTATCCTGCCACATGACTGAATTGCTGTATAAGTTCTAATAGTTTGGGGTGGAGTCTTTTGGATTTTCCATATAAAGTATCATGTCATCTGTGAAGAAAGATGGTTTGACTTCTTCTTTCCCAATTTGAATACCCTTTATTTCTTTTTGTTGTCTGATTGCTGTTGCTAGGACTTTTAGTATTATGTTGAACAACAGTGGTGAGAGTGGGTATCCTTGTCGGGTCCTAATCTCAAAGGAAATGCTGTCATCTTTCCCCTCTGAGAATGATATTCACTGTGGGTTTTTCATAGATAGACTTTATAAAGTGGAGGAATGTTCCCTCTATCCCTATAATCTGAACAGTTTTAATCAGGAACGGATGCTGGATTTTGTCAATTTTTTTTCCTGTATCAATTGGGAGGACCATATGGTTCTCTCTTCTCTTATTGATTTGTTCTATCACATTGATTGATTTGTGAATGTTGAACCACACTTGCATTCCAGGGATAAATCCCACTTGGTCATGGCGGATAATCTTTTTCATGTACTGTTGGATTCTATTAGCTAGGATCTTGTTGGGAATATTAGCATGCATATTCATCATGGATATTGGTCTGAAATATCCTCCTTTTTGATGAGGACTTTGCCTGGTTTGGGAATCCGGGTAATGTTGGCTTCATAGAAAGAGCCTGGAAGTTTTCCTTCTATTTCTATTTTTTGAAAGAGCTTCAGGAGAATAAAATAGGTATTATTTCTTCTTTGAATGTTTGCTCAAATATCCCAGTGAATCCATCAGGTCCTGGGCTCTTGTTTTGGGGGACGTTTTTGATCACTGCTTTAATCATGTTACTAGATAGTGGTCTATCCAGGTTGTCAACTTCTTCTTGTTTCAGTCTTGGAAATTTATAGATTTCCAGGAATGCATCTATTTCATCTAGGCTGCTTAACTTATTGGCATATAGCTGTTGATAGTAATTTCTGATGATTGATTCTATTTTCTTGGTGTTGGTCATGATCCCTCCTCCTTCATTCATGATTTTATTAATTTAGGTCCTCTCTCTTTCTTTTTGCATTAGATTGGACAGAGGTTTATCAATCTTATTCATTTTTTTTCAAAGAACCAGCTTCTAGTTTCATTGATGTGTTCTACTGTATTTCTAGTTCTAACTCATTGATCTCTGCTCCAATCTTAATTATTTGCCTTCTTGTGCATGGGGTTGACTTAATTTGCTGTTGATTTTACAGTTATTTAAGGTATAAAAAGATTTGGTGTATTTGGGATTTTTCAGCTTTCTTGAGCGAGGTTTGGATGGCTTTGTATTTCCCCCTTAAAACTGCCTTTGCTGTATCCCATAGGTTTTGGACCAAAGTGTCTTCATTCTCACTGGTTAACATGAATTGTTTAAGTTCTTTGATTTCCATGTTGATCCAAATATTCTTGAGCAAGATGGTGTTTAGCTTCCAAGTGTTTGAATTCCTTCCAAATATTTTCATGTGGTTGAGTTCCAGTTTCAAAGCATTGTGGTCTGAGAATATGCAGGGAATAATCTCAACCTTTTGGTATCAGTTGAGCTCTGATTTGTGACCCAATACATGTTCTATTCTGGAGAAAGTTCCATGTGCACTCGAGAAGAATGAGTATTCCGTTGTTTTAGGATGTATTGTTCTGTATATATATCTATGAGGTCCAGTTGGTCCAATGTGTCATTCAAAGATCTTGTATCTTCATTGATTTTCTGCTTAGATGATCTATAACTGAGAGGGACATGTTAAGATCTCCTACAGTTAATGTGTTCATATCAATATGACTCTTTATTTTGATTAAGAGTTGTCTTATGTCGTTGGCTGCTCCCATATCAGGGGCATAAATATATACAATGATTAGATCTTGTTGGTGGACATAAACTTAAAGAATGTATCTGTATCTCTGACTATAGTCTTTAGCTTAAAATCTAATTTATCTAATATGAGAATCACGACCCCAGCTTTCTTTTGAGGCCCGTTGGTATGAAATATGGCTCTCTATCCCATCACTTAGAGTCTGGATGTATCTTTACATTCCAAATGTGTCTCTTTTAGACAGCATACAGGGTTCTGTCATTTTATCCATTTTATCCAGTATGTAACCCTGTGCCATTTTATGGGGGAATTAAGGCCATTCATGTTGAGAGTGATTATAGAAAGATATGTATTTATTGACATCATATTGCCTGTGAAGTACTTGTTTCTCTAGATTGTCTCTGTAAATTTCTCTTCTATGTGATTCTTCGGTTCTTCTTTTATAACCCCCCCC
>NW_022631177.1:1159029-1174559 GCF_010015895.1 Lontra canadensis | reverse complement strand
AAATGTGAGACAGAAATCCATTAAAATCCTAGAGGATAACACAGATAGCAACCTCTTTGAAGTCAGCTACAGAAACTTCTTGCTAGACATGTCTCCAAAAGCAAGGGAAACAAAAGAAAAAAATGAACTATTGGGACTTCATCAGTATAAAAACTTTTTGCACTGCAAAGGAAACAGCTGACAAAAGCAAAAGACAACCTACAGAATGGGGGAAGATATTTTCAAGTGTCTTATCAGATAAAGGGCTAGTTTACAAGACCTATAAAGAACTTATAAAACTCAACACCCAAAAAAAACCAAAAAATCCAGTCAGGGAATCAGAAGAAGACATGAACAGACATTTCTCCAAAGAAGACATACAAATGGACAACAGACACATGAAGAGGGTTAAGGAGGGGAAGGAGGTGGGGAGATGGATGAGCCTGGTTGTGGGTATTAAGGAGGGCACATATTGCATGGAGCACTGGGTGTGGTGCATAAACAATGAATCTTGGAACAGGAAAAAAAATAAAATGAAGATGTTAAAAAATGCTCAACATCATTCAGCATCAGTGAAATACAAATCAAAACAAATGTTGGGGAGGATGTGGAGAAAGGGGAGCCCTCTTACACTATTGATGGGAATGCGAGCTAGTATAGCCACTTTGGAAAACATTATAGAGATTCTTCTAAAAGTTAAAAACAGCTTTACCCTATGACCCAGTAATTGGACGACTAGGTATATACACAAGGTATACAAATATAGTGATCTGAAAGGACAGCTGCACCCTATGTTTATAGCAACAATGTCCACAATAACAAAACTATGTAAAGGGCCCAGATATCCATCAACAGATGCACAAAGAATAGAATATTACTCAGACATTAAAAATTAAATCTTACCATTTCTGATGATGTGGATGAAACTGGAGGGTGTTATGCTAAGTGAAATAAGTCAATCAGAGAAAGACAATTATGATCTCACTCATAAGTGTAATTTAAGAAAAAAGTACAGAGGATGATAGGGGAAGGGAGGGGGAAAAAGAAAGCAGAGAGGGAAACAAACCACAAGAGACTCTTAACTATGGGAAACTGAGGGTTGCTGAAGGGGAGTTTGGTGGGGGAGTTGGGGTAACTGGGTGATGGGCATTAAGGAGGGCATGTGATGTACTGAGCACTGGGTGTTATATGCAACTCATGAAAAATAGAACTGTACTTCTGAAACTAATGATACACTATATGTTAATTAATTGAATTTAAAAAAAATTTTAAAGACTGTCTTTTCCCCATTGTATATTCTTGCCTCTGTCTTCATGGACTAATTGGCCACATAAATGCCAGGTTATTTCTGGGGTCTCTAATCTGTTCATAGGTCTATGTGTCTCCTTTTGTGCCAATATTATGTTGTTTTGATTACTACAGCTTTGTAGTATTATCTTTTTTCTATTTTTAAATTTAAATTTAATTTAATAAAGATACAGTGTGTTATTATTTTCAGGGGTGGAATTTAGTGAGTCATCAGTTGTATATAATACCCAGTGATAATTTTATAACATGCCCTCCTTAATGCCCATTACCCAGTTACCCTACCCCACAAACCACAACCCATCCAGCAACTCTGTTTGTTTCCTATAGTTAGGAGTCTCATGATTTGCTTCCCTCTTTGTTTTTACCTTGTTTTATTTTTCCTTCCCTACCCTATGTTAATCTGCTTTCTTTTTTAAATTCCACATATGTGTGAAATCATATGAAATTTGTCTTTCTCTGACTGATTTATTCCGCCCACTTCTTGACAGGATATTTGTTTATTGGGTTTTGAGTTTGATAAGTTCTTTATGGATTTTGGATACTAGCCCTTTATCTGATATGTCATTTGGGAATATATTCTTCTATTCCATAGGCTGTCTTTTAATTTTGTTAATTCTTTTCTGTACAAAAGCTTTATCCAATGAAGTCCCAATAGGTCATTTTTTAAAATATTTTATTTATTTATTTGACAGAGAGATAGAGAGCACAAGTAAGCATAGCAGCAGGCAGAGGGAGAGAGAGAAGCAGCCTGTCTGCTAAGCAGGGAGCCTGATGCAGGGCTTGATCCCAGGACCCTGGAATCATGACCTGAGCCGAAGGCAGCTGCTTAACCAACTGAGCCACGCAGGTGCCCCCAATAGTTCATTTTGCTATTGTTTACCTTCTCTCTGGAGATGTGCTAGCAAAAGTTGTTGAGGCCAAATTCAAAGAGGTTGCTGTCCATGTTCTCCCCTAGGATTTTGATGGATGCCTATCTCACAATTTTCATCAATTTTGAGTTTATTTTTGTGTATGGTGTTAGAAAGTGGCCTATTTTCATTCTTTTGCATGTGGCTATCCAATTTTCCCAACACCATGTGTTAAAGAGACTGTCTTTTTTCCATTGGATGTTCTTTCCTGCTTTGTCAAATTATTAGTTGACCATAGAGTTGATGGTGCATTCTGGGTTCTCGATTCTGTTCCATTGATCTATGTGTCTATTTTTGTGCTTGTATGATCACTATAGCTTTGTAGTATAACTTCAAGTCTAGGAATGTGATGCGTCCAACTTTGCTTTTCTTTATCAAGATTTATTTGGATCTTTGGGGTCTTTTGTTGTTCTATAGATATTTTAGGGTTGTTTGTTCTAGCTCTGTGAAAAGTGATGGTGGTTATTTAATAAGGATAGCATTAAACTTGTAGATTACTTTTGGTAGTGTAGACATTTGTTCTCCCAATTCATTAGCATGGAATGTTTACTTTTCTTCCATTTCTTTGTGTCCTGTTCAGTTTCTTTCATAAGTGTTCTATAGTTTTCAGAGCACAAATCTTTTACCTCTTTGGTTAAGTTAATTCCTAGGTATCATATCGGTTTTGGTGCAACTATAAATGGGATCAATTCCTCATTACTCTTTATGCTGCTTAATTGTTAGTGTATAGAAATGTGACAGACTTCTGTGTGTCGATTTTATATCCTGCCACTTTGTTGAATTCCTGAGTCAGCACTGAATTTTTTACTGGAGACCTTGGGTTTTCTACATAGTGTATCATCTTCACATGGTGAAGATGTGAAATTTTAACTTTTCTTTGCCTGTTTGGATGCCTTTTATTTCTTTCTGTTGTCTGATTGCTGAGGCTAGGACTTCCTGTACTATGTTGATTAACAGTGGTGAGATTAGACACCCCTGTAATGTTCCTGACCTTAGAGGAAAAGCTCTCTGTTTTTCCCTGTTGAGGGATGATATTCCCTGTGGATCTTTCATATGTGAATTTGATGATGTTGAGGTATATTCCCTCTATCTCTACATTGCAGAGAGTTTTTAATCAAGAAAGAATGCTCCATTGCACTACAGGGTATTTACGCCAAAGATACAGATGTAGTGAAAAGAAGGGCCATCTGTACCCCAATGTTTATAGCAGCAAAGGCCACGGTTGCCAAACTGTGGAAAGAACCAAGATGCCCTTCAACGGACGAATGGATAAGGAAGATGTGGTCCATATACACTATGGAGTATTATGCCTCCATCAGAAAGGATGAATACCCAACTTTTGTAGCAACATGGACAGGACTGGAAGAGATTATGCTGAGTGAAATAAGTCAAGCAGAGAGAGTCAATTATCATGTGGTTTCACTTATTTGTGGAGCATAACAAATAGCATGGAGGACATGGGGAGTTAGGAGAAGGGAGTTGGGGGAAATTGGAAGGGGAGGTGATCCATGAGAAACTATGGACTCTGAAAAACAATCTGAAAGGTTTGAAGAGGTGGGGGGGTGGGTGGTTGGGGGAACCAGGTTGTGGGTATTAGAGAGGACACGCATTGCATGGAGCACTGGGTGTGGTACAAAAACAATGAATACTGTTATGCTGTAAATAAATTTAAAAAATGATTAAAAAAAAAAAAAGAAAGGATGCTCCACTTTGTCAAATGCTTCTTCTGCCTCAATTGAGAGGATCATATGGTTCTTATCCTTTCTTATCAATGTGGTGTATTACATTGATTCATTTGCAAATGCTGAACCACTCTTGAAACCCAAGAATAAATCCCACTTGGCCCTGTAGTAATCATTTTAATGGACTGTTGGTTCCCACTAGCTAGTATTTGGTGAGAATTTTTTTTTCCTTTTTAAAAAAAATTAATTTAATTTAATTTAATTTAATTTAATTTTTTATTATTTTATTTTTTTTAATTTTCAGCATAACATTATTCCTTGTTTTTGCACCACACCCAGTGCTCCATGCAATCCGTGCCCTCTCTAATTTTGTATCAATATTCATCAAGGATATTTATTGGTCTATAATTCTCCTTTTTGGTGGGGTCTTTGTCTGGCTTGGGGTCAAGGTAATTCTGTCCTCATATAATGGGTTTGGAAGTTGTCCTTCCATTTCTATATTTTGGAACAGTTTCAGAGGAATACATGTTTATTCTTCCTTAAATGTTTGGTAGAATTCCCCTGGGATGCCATCTGACCCTGGAATCTTGTTTGTGAGGAGATTATTGATTACTGCTTCAATTTCCTTGCTGGTTATAGGTCTGTCTGGGTTTTCTATTTCTTCCTGTTTCAATTTTGGTAATTTATAAATTTCCAGGAATGCATCCATTTCTTGCAGATTGCTTAATTTGTTGGCATATAGTTGCTCATAATATGTTCTTAAAATTGTTTGTGTTTCCTTGGTGTGGATGGTGATCTCTCCTCTTTCATTCATGATTTTATGAATGTGGGCCCTTTCTCTTTTCTTTTTAATAAGTCTGGTTAGGGGTTTATTGATCTTATTCTTTCAAAGAAGCAATGCCTAATTCATTGATCTGTTCTACGTTTTTTCTGGTTTCTACATCATTGATTTCTGCTCTAATCTTTATTATTACTTTTCTCCTGCTGGATCTAGGCTTTTAGGTCCAGCTACTTTAGGTGTAAGCTTAGGTTGTATATTTGAGACTGTTCTCGTTTCTTGAGAAAGACTTGTACTGCTACATTCTTCCCTCTTAGGACTGCCTTTGCTGCCTCCCAAAGGTTTTCAATTGTCATCTTTCCATTTTTGTTTCCATGAATTTTTTAAACAATTCTTAAATTTCATTGTTGGCTCATTATTTTTTAGTGGGATGCTCTTTAACTTCAATGTATTTTTGTTCCTTCAAAATTTTCTCTTGTGATTGAGTTCAAGTTCTAAAGCATTGTGTTTTGAGAATATGCAGGGAATAATCTCAGTCTTTTGGTACTGGTTGAGATGTGATTTGTGACCCAATACGTGACATATTCTGTAGAATGTTCCATACGCACTTGAGAAGAATGTGTATTCTGTTGCTTTAGCTTGCAATGTTATGACTATATTTGTGAAGTCCATCTGGTCCAGTGTGTCATTCTAAAGCCCTTATGTCCTTGCTGATCTTCTCCTTAGATGATCTGTCCATAACAGTGAGTGGGGTGTTAAAGTTCCCTAATATTATTGGATTATTTTTGTTGAGTTTCATTAATTTTGTTATTAATTAAGGGTATAAATATTTACAATTGTTAGATCTTCTTTTTGGATAAATCCTTTTATTATAATATATAGTGTCTTTCTTCATCTCTTATCACAGTCTTTGGCTTAAAATCTCATCTGTCTGCTATAAGGATTGCTACTCCAGTTCTCTTTTGATGTTCATTGGCATGATAAATAGTTCTCCACATGATCACTTTCAATCTGGAGGCATCTTTGGCTCTGAAATTAGTCTTTTATAGACAGCATATCATCAAGTCTTGGTTTTTAATCCAATCTGACACCCTATGTCTTTTGAACATAGACACCCTATGTCTTTTGAAGCATTTAGTCCCTTTCCTTTCAGAGTGTCCTTGCCAGGGGGACTGACTCAGTGTAAGTGGCCACAGATAGCTCAATGTGGCTGTTTTGCTGCCTGAAAGATTTCAGCATCTATGTTGGGAAAGAAAATGGTGATGCCCAGATCTCTAGCCCTGGAGCTGAAAGTCTGCTCACTCTACTCTTCAGGACGCCCTCACAGAAAAAACAATCCCTCTTGTCTCCCTGATTTCTGACAGAACTCTGTGTTTATCCAGCCTGTGATTCAGTGTTTTTATCTCAGGCACAGGACTCGGTTTGAATCCCCAAACTTTAGCAATTCCCGAACCACTCCTCCAGGGTGGGGGAGGGTCTTGCTGCAGTTCTTCCTCTTGTTAGGCCCCTGCTCAGAGAGTAATCATTGGAACATACAGCAGTTCATATTTTATGGCAACACTGAGCAGAAAGCTGGTGCTTGGACTCACTATTTTCAGTTAGCTTCCTTGTTCCAATGCTTAGAACTCTGCTGCACTCAGACACCCCCCTTCTTTTTGTGACCCCAAGGATCCTGAGACCAAGCTGTCCCACCTGGGGCTCAACCCCACTTCACTCCTTAAGCATATATCACATGACTTGTAGAAGGTTCCAGTTTTGTGCTTTGCTGCTTATAACACTTTCCAGTCCCCTATTATAGATGCTCCCTCCCCAACATGGCTGTTCTTCTGATATATTGTCTCAGATTCCCATCTCTGCACCTCCTAACTTGCAAAAAGTGGTCAATTTTCTATTTGTAGAATTGCAGTAATTCTTTTCTCTGATCTCTGGTTGATTTTGTAAGTGTTCAGAATGATTTGATAGCATCTAGCTGACTTTCAGGGATCAGATGAAATTAGAGTCCCCTACTACTCCACCATCTTGTCCTACTCCTGTCCTCGCTGTAGGTTTCTTATGTATGCCATTTCTTATGTTGAGGTATGTTCCCTCCACACCATATTGCTGAGATTTTTTTTATCATGAATGGAACGAATTTTGTCTAATGTTTTCTACTTCCATTGAGATCATTATATGAATTTTATCCTTCATTTTGTTTATGTGGTGTATCACATTGTCTGATTTGTTTCTTCAGAATAAATCCCACTTGATGGTAGTTAGTAATCTTTTTAATGTATTATTGAATGGTTTGCTAACAATTTGAGGAGGTATTTTACACCTATCTTCATCAGGGACATTAACATATATTTCTTTATTGGTATCTGATTTGGTATCACGGTAATGCTGGCCTTGAAGAATGTATTTGGAAAAAAAAACACACTTAAAAAAAAACACACTTCTTGGATTCATTGAATTGTCTTAGTCTCTGTGCCATTTATTTCTGCTGTTTTTCTCTTCTGTTTTTTGGAATAGTTGGAGAATAGTTAGTAACTGTTTTTTGAATGCTAGATAGAGTTCACCTGTGAACTGATCTTGTCTAAAACTTTCATTTTTTGGTAGTTTTTTTAAATTACTTATTCAATTTTCTTACTAGTAATTGGTCTGTTCAGATTTTTTTCTTTCTTCCTGAATCCTTTGGGAAGATTGTAGTTTTCTAGGAATTTAACCTTTTTTTCCTAAGTTGTTCAATTTGTTGACATATTTTTTTGTGGTATTCTCTTATAATCCCTTTTTTTTCTGTGGTGTCAGTCGTGGGAGGGGGGGCAAGATGCAGAGAAGTAGGAGATGCTGTTTCAACTGGTCCCCTAAAGTGAGCTGATTATCTACCAGAACACTCTGAACATCCATGAAATCAGCCTGAGCTGTAGGATTATACACTTCTGGATCTCTATGGGGGTAGAAGACTCCAGTGGACAGGAAAAGCAGAGTGGGAATGATTGGACTGATATCAAAAGATAAACGGAAGGGGGATGGAGCCACTAGAAACAACCCACTAGAAAGTAATACCCCAATACGAGAGTGCCCTCTGATTGGGGACCAGCATTAACATGGAGTTTGGTTAAAAGCACTGAAAAAGACCAAAGATCATAAGAAGCAATAGGTGGAATTGGGCGATCATGGGCAGAGGCTTAAGCCCATGGACCCAGGATGGCCACCGCAGGTGACCACCCCTGCCAGAGAGTGCAGCGAAGCCTCCAGGCAGTGGGCCCTGAGTTGCTCATCTGGCCTATGAATGAGACAGTCTGGGTGCATGCCAACCAGCGCTCTCTAGAACCACAGCCTTTTGCACTCTACACCCTCACTGCACTGCACAACTGGGGCCTGAGCGGCACTCCACACCCTCCCCTGACAGAGGACCATGTGGGCGCTAGCAGGTGGACCCCCTAGGACTGGCCTAGAGTCTGAACACTCCCATCTTGGGTGTGCGTGAAAATCTCAGTGCGCTGTCTCTGCTTGGTATCTTTCATGCAGTATGGACCTGCCCTGACAGCAGCCCATCAAAGGCAGTCACTAGAAGTGAGCTCCCTGGAATGATATCATGGTTTTAGTAGCACCGGGTGCAGAGACAAGCCAGAGCTCCTGCAACCCCTGAGAAGGTGGCTGGGGATGTGTTCTGCCAGTGGCAGGTAGCAGAGGTGGAATCTGTGTGCTCTGGACCACCCAGAGGGGAATAGACTAAGGCTTCTTTCTGAGACGCAGCTCTGGGTGCAGCTTGCTTTCCTCTAAAACTCTGAAGAACCAACAAAAGCCACCAGAGGGAAAAAACAAAACAAAACAAAAAACCTCCAGAGAACAAAAGCCTGAAAAACTGTTTTCCTCAGAGCCCAGCCCCTTAATGGGGGCAGAAAGACTCAACCGAAGCAAGACTGCCTGAAAAACAACACAGCAAACCCTTCGCCCAGAAAACCAACCAAAAAAAATGAGAGTACAACCACCACAGGTTCCCCATAAAACTGTAAAACCCCAATATCAGGGGAAAAGAAGATATTAAGCTCCTAGTATTGCCCTAAAACCTGTATACTTCATAGATACAGCTTTTATTTGTAATTTGTTCTCACTGTTCTCATTCTTTTTAAATTAAAAAAATTTTTTTGACATATTTACCATCACAGTGAGAGGTTCAATACAACAAATTCCATAATAACCTTTTAACTTGAACTTTTTTTGATACATACACCTGTGTTTTTCTTTTGCTTTTCTTTTTTTAAATATTCATATAAAGATAAGCTTCAAAGTAGTCTTCTATCCCTACTACCCATATATATAAATTAGTTTTAATCCCCCTTTATCTCTAGAAAGTTGAGTCCTTTAACAAAGATATCAAGATACACCCAGGAGGAATCAAAATAACCTTCCTTGCCCACACTGAGGATTTATAACCACCCTCCCATCTTTTTCTTCTGTCAGTGTTTCTGTGTATTTGCTTTTGTTCTGGTAGTATATAAATCCTTTACTTGGGCTTCATTTTGGCTGGGTTCTTTTTTTCTTGTCATTTTACTTTTGTCGGTCTTTTTGTTTGTCCGTTTTTGTTTGTATACCTTATAAATCTAACTGTTGGGGCCCATTCTGGATGGTTTTTCTCTGTGGTGTCATTTGTTACCTCTCTCTCATTTCTTTCTTTTTTTTTTTAAAGATATTATTTATTTATTTGACAGAGCAAGAGAGGGAACACAGGCAAGAGGAGTGGGAGAGGGAGAAGCAGGCTTCCCGCTGAGCAGGGAGCCCGATGTGGGGCTTGATTCCAGGACCCCGGGATCATGACCTGAGCCGAAGTCAGATACCTAGCTAACTGAGCCACCCAGGCGCCCCTCTCTCATTTCTTATTTCATTTATTTTTGTCCCTTTTTTCTTGATGAGTCTGGCTAAGAGTTTACAATTTTGTTTATCTTAAAAAAAAAAAAACACACTTCTTGGATTCATTGAATTGTCTTAGTCTCTGTGCCATTTATTTCTGCTGTTATCTTTATTCTTCCTTCTACTCACCCTGGATTCGCTTGTTCTTTTTCTAGTTCCTTTATATGTAAGTTTAGAATGAGTTTTGTTATTTATTTTTTTCTTGAGTCAGACTTGTACCACTATATATTTTGCTCTTAGAACTGTGTTCACTGTGTTCCAAAGATTTTGGATTATTGTGTTTAATTTTCATTTCTCTCATGTATAATTTTTCTTTAATTGCTTTGTCGACCCATCGTGTTGTTTAGTCTCCACATTTGTGTTTTTCTTCCAGTTTTTGTATTGTGATTCATTTCTAATTTTATACTGTTATCAGAAGAAGATGCATGGTATGATTTTATTAAATTTATTGAGGCTTGAATTGTGACATAACATGGTTTATTCTGGAGAACCTTCCATGTGCACTTGAAAAGAATGTGTATTCTCTTGTCTCTAGTTGGACTTCTGTATATATATCTATTATGTCTATCTGGCCTAATATGTCATTCAAAGATACTTTTTCTTATTGCATTTCTGCAAGTAGGCTGTTGAAGTTCTCTACTGTTATTCTTTCTTTGTTTCCATTAATATTTACTTAATGTACTTTGATGCTCCAGTGTTGAGTGTGTAGATATTTACAATTGTTATATCTTTTTTTTGGATTACATCCCTTACATACTTTTTCAGTATGTATTGCCTCTTTTGTGCCTTGTTACAGTCTTTCTTTTAAAGTCTGTATCAGTGTATTTTTTTCAGCAGAAACTTTGCAGCCATAAGGGAGAAGCTTAATATGTTCTATGTGTGGAAGGGGAAAAACATCTGCAGCCAAGAATACCCTATCCAGCAAGGCTATCATTCATAATAGGAGAAGAGATAAAGAATTTTTCAAACAAAAACTGAAGAAGTTTATGACCATTAGACCAGCTCTACAAGAAATATTAGAGGGGACACTTTGAGTGGAAAGACCATAACTGAGCATATGAAAAGCAAGAAACACAAAAGCAGTATAAATAACTTTTTCTGTAAAAATCAGCCAAAGGACTTACAAAATAAAAGGTGCAAAATATGACACCATGTTCCAAAAAAAGTGAGGGGAGAAGAGTAAAAATAAAATAAAATAAAATAAATAAATAAAATAAAAAATAAAGTCTATTTTCTCTGATGTAAGTGTTGGTACTACAGCATTTTTTCTGCTTTCATTTGCATAATAAATGTTTTCTATTCCTTCACTTCAGTCTGTAAGGTGTTTTAAGGTCTGAGGTGAGTGTCCTGTAGGCAGCATATATAATTTATTTTTAAAAATTTATTCTACTACCCTATGTCTTTTTCTTTCTTTTTAAAATACAAAACTCGGACTTTGATGACTTCAAATAGCAGTACCATCTGTAGACACATTCATGGACACTAGCTCACATATACACAGACCACCTCATACACTCAAAGAATGTACAGAAAATTTATATTAACATACAACAAATTTTGCAATATATAAAGAGAAAGGAACAAATTTTTCTCTTTAACTAAAATAGAGATATTGCAAATGCATATAATGATTTCCAGCAAACTAAGCACTTAATACATATTCTCCCTTATTCCCCACAGAAAAGATTTAAAGAAAATATTATTATCCTATTTTATAAGTGAGAAACAGAAACCAATAAATTTTTAATGACTAGCCCCAGTCAAACCCATTATTTTATTTATGAGTCACAAAAATACAGTCTCATTTGATACAGCCCACTAATTCCCCCTGGTATCTTTCCTTTTTAAAATACATATAGCTGTAAAAGCTTTTCATCCTATCCTCTCATGTTTTTCAGCCAGTTCTTCCCAGATCTACCCTGATATCTACAGATATGCCAGTGAGTCCCAGAAAAATAGTAAATATTTATAAACATTTTAATAGAAAAATATTACTTATAATGTCATGATGCCTCCCAAGTAAAGCATAGATAGAAGAAGAATCTTTGCTAAGAATTGGCTCCTGCTGCAGCTAGCACTACAATAATGGGCTATCAGCTAAAGGTTTGGAACTTTTCCCATTACTTCCTCAATATGCATTCTTTTAAAGTTTTTATTTAAAAAATTTAAAAAATAAAGTTTTTATTTAAATTCCAGTTAGTTAACATACAGTGTAATCTTAGGTTCAAGGGTACAATTTAGTGATTCAACACTTATATAACAGTACCCAGTGCTCATCACAACAACTGCACTCCTTAATTCCCATCACCTATTGAACCCATCCCCCCACCCACCTCCCGTCTGGTAACTATCAGTTTATTCTCTATAGTGAAGAGTCTCTTTCTTGGTTTGTCTCTCTTTTTTTTTTCTTTTTTCCCTCTGCTCCTTTTTTTCTATCAGTGAAATTATATGGTATTTTTCTTTTTCTGATTGACTTCTGATTTGACTTATTTCACTTAGCATAATGCTCTTTAGCTCCATCCACATTGTTGCAAATGCCAAGTTTTCATTCTTTTTAAAAAGATTTTATTTATTTATTTGAGAGAGAGAGAGATATATTGATTGATTGAGTATGAGCAGGGGGAGTGGCAGATGGAGAAACAGACTGCCCAATGAGCAGGGGCCCCAATGTGAGCTTTGATCTCAGGTCCCTGGGATCATGACTTGAGCCAAAGGCAGATGCTTAAAAAACTGACCTACCCAGGCACCCCAAGATTTCATTGTTCTTGATGGTTGAATAATATTCCATTGTTTATATATCCCACATCTTCTTTATCCATTCATCAGTCCATGGACACTTGTGTTGTTTCCATAATTTATCAATTATAAATAATGCTACTATAAACATCAGAGTGCATGTATGCCTTTGAATTAGTACTTTTGTATTTCTTGAGTAAATATTTAGTAGTGCAATTGCTGGATTGTAGGGTAGGTTTTTTTTTAACCTTGTGAGCAAATGCCATACTGTTTTCCAGAGTAGTTATACCAGTTTGCATTCCCACCAAAAGTGTGAGAAAGTTCTCCTTTATTAACATCATTGTCAACATCTGCTTTTTCTTCTGATTGTTGATTTTAGCCATTCTGACGGGTGTAAGGTGACATCTCATTGTAGTTTTGATTTGTATTCCCCTCATTATCAGTGATGTTGAGTATCTTTTCAAGTGTCAGTTGGCAATCTGTAGGCCTTCTTTGGAAAAAGTGTCTAATGGTGACTTCTGCCCATTATTCAATTGGATTACTCATTTTGGGGGTGTTGAGTTTTACATAGTCTTTATAGATTCTGGATACTAACCCTTTATCAGATATATGATTTACAGCTATCTTCACCCTTTCCATAGGTTGCCTTTTATGTTTGTTGATTGTTTCCTTTGCTGTGTAGAAGCTTTTATTTTGATGAGATCTCAATAGCTTATTTTTGCCTGTGTTTTCCTTGCCTCAGGAGATGTATTTAATAAAAAGTTACTAAGGCCTGTGTCAAAGAGATTACTGCCTGTGTTCTCTATGATTTTAATGGTTTCCTGTCTCACTTTTAAGTCTTTCATCCATTTTGAGTTTATTTTTGTTTATGGCATAAGAAAGTGGTCTAATTTCATTCTTTTCCACTTTGCTGTCTCGTATTCCCAACCCCATTTGTTGAAGAGACTATCTTTTCTCATCGACTATTCTTTCCTGCTTTGTTGTAGATTAATTCACCATATAGTCATGGGATCAATTCTGAATTTTCTATTCTGTTCTATTGATCTTTTTGTCTATTTATGTGCCAGGTCCATACTGTCTTTTTTTTTAAATAAATTCTATTTTTTTAAACATATAATATATTTTTATCCCCAAGGGTACAGGTCTGTGAATCGCCAGGTTTACACATTTCACAGCACTCACCATAGCACATAACCTCCCCAAGGTCCATAACCCCACCCCCCCTCCCAAGCCCCCTCCCCCCATCAACCCTCAGTTTGTTTTGGGAGATTAAGAGTCACTTATGGTTTGTCTTCCTCCCAATCCCAACTTGTTTCACTTACTCTTCTCCTACCCCATTAACCCCCCATGTTGCATCTCCTCTCCCTCATATGAGGGAGATCATATGATAATTGTCTTTCTCTGATTGACTTACTTCGCTAAGCATGATACCCTCTAGTTCCATCCACGTTGTCGCAAATGGCAAGATTTCATTTCTTTTGATGGCTGCATAGTATTCCATTGTGTATATATACCACATCTTCTTTATCCATTCGTCTGTTGATGGACATCTAGGTTCTTTCCATAGTTTGGCTATTGTAGACATTGCTGCTATAAACATTCGGGTGCACGTGCCCCTTCGGATCACTACGTTTGTATCCTTAGGGTAAATACCCAGTAGTGCAATTGCTGGGTCATAGGGTAGTTCTATTTTCAACATTTTGAGGAACCTCCATGCTGTTTTCCAGAGTGGTTGCACCAGCTTGCATTCCCACCAACAATGTAGGAGGGTTCCCCTTTCTCCGCATCCTCGCCAGCATCTGTCATTTCTGGACTTGTTAATTTTAGCCATTCTGACTGGTGTGAGGTGATATCTCATTGTGGTTTTGATTTGTATTTCCCTGATGATGAGTGATATGGAGCACTTTTTCATGTGTCTCTTGGCCATCTGGATGTCTTCTTTGCAGAAATGTCTATTCATGTCCTCTGCCCATTTCTTGATTGGATTATTTGTTCTTTGGGTGTTGAGTTTGCTAAGTTCTTTATAGATTTTGGACACTAGCCCGTTATCTGATATGTCATTTGCAAATATCTTCTCCCATTCTGTCAGTTGTCTTTTCGTTTTGTTTACTGTTTCCTTTGCTGTGCAAAAGCTTTTGATCTTGATAAAATCCCAATAGTTCCTTTTTGCCCTTGCTTCCCTTGCCTTTGGCGATGTTCCTAGGAAGATGTTGCTGTGGCTGAGGTCAACGAGGTTGCTGCATGTATTCTCCTCAAGGATTTTGATGGATTCCTTTCTCACATTGAGGTCCTTCATCCATTTTGAGTCTATTTTCGTGTGTGGTGTAAGGAAATGATCCAATTTCATTTTTCTGCATGTGGCTGTCCAATTTTCCCAACACCATTTATTGAAGAGGCTGTCTTTTTTCCATTGGACATTCTTTCCTGCTTTGTCGAAGATTAGTTGACCATAGAGTTGAGGGTCTATTTCTGGGCTCTCTATTCTGTTCCATTGATCTATGTGTCTGTTTTTTGTGCCAGTACCATGCTGTCTTGATGATGACAGCTTTGTAATAGAGCTTGAAGTCCGGGATTGTGATGCCACCAACTTTGGCTTTCTTTTTCAATATTCCTTTGGCTATTCGAGGTCTTTTCTGGTTCCATATAAATTTTAGGATTGTTTGTTCCATTTCTTTGAAAAAAAATGGATGGTTCTTTGATAGGAATTGCATTAAATGTGTAGATTGCTTTAGGTAGCATAGACATTTTCACAATATTTATTCTTCCAATCCAGGAGCATGGAACATTTTTCCATTTCTTTGTGTCTTCCTCAATTTCTTTCATGAGTACTTTATAGTTTTCTGTGTATAGATTCTTAGCCTCTTTGGTTAGGATTATTCCTAGGTATCTTATAGATTTGGGGGCAATTGTAAATGGGATGGACTCCTTAATTTCTCTTTCTTCTGTCTTGTTGTTGGTGTAGAGAAATGCAACTGATTTCTGTGCATTGATTTTATATCCTGACACTTTACTGAATTCCTGTACAAGTTCAAGCAGTTTTGGAGTGGAGTCTTTTGGGTTTTCCACATAGAGTATCATATCATCTGCGAAGAGTGATAGTTTGACTTCTTTTTTGCCGATTTGGATGCCTTTAATTTCCTTTTGTTGTCTGATTGCTGAGGCTAGGACTTCTAGTACTATGTTGAATAGCAGTGGTGATAACGGACATCCCTGCCGTGTTGCTGACCTTAGCGGAAAAGCTTTCAGTTT
>NW_022631177.1:1047854-1149029 GCF_010015895.1 Lontra canadensis | reverse complement strand
AAACTGAAAGCTTTTCCGCTAAGGTCAGCAACACGGCAGGGATGTCCATTATCACCACTGCTATTCAACATAGTACTAGAAGTCCTAGCCTCAGCAATCAGACAAAAAAAAAAAAAATAAAGGCATCCAAATTGGCAAAGAAGAAGCCAAACTATCACTCTTCGCAGATGATATGATACTCTATGTGGAAAACCCAAAAGACTCCACTCCAAATCTGTTAGAACTTGCACAGGAATTCAGTAAAGTGTCAGGATATAAAATCAATGCACAGAAATCAGTTGCATTTCTCTACACCAACAACAAGACAGAAGAAAGAGAAATTAAGGAGTCAATCCCATTTACAATTGCACCCAACACCATAAGATACCTAGGAATAAACCTAACCAAAGAGGCAAAGAATCTATACTCAGAAAACTATAAATTACTCATGAAAGAAATTGGGGAAGACACAAAGAAATGGAAAAATATTCCATGCTCCTGGATTGGAAGAAAAAATAATATGAAAATGTCTATGCTACCTAAAGCAATCTACACATTTAATGCAATCCCTATCAAAATCCCATCCATTTTTTTCAAAGAAATGGAACAAATAATCCTAAAATTTACATAGAACCATAAAATACCTCAAATAGCCAAAGGAATATTGAAAAAGAAAGCCAAAGTTGGTGGCATCACAATCCCAGACTTCAAGCTCTATTACAAAGCTGTCATCATCAAGACAGTATAGTACTGGCACAAAAACAGACACATAGATCAATGGAACAGAATAGAGAGCCCAGAAATAGACCCTCAACTCTATGGTCAGCTAATCTTTGACAAAGCAGGAAAGAATGTTCAATGGAAAAACGACAGCCTCTTCAACAAATGGTGTTGGGGAAATTGGACCATTTCCTCACACCACACATGAAAATAGACTCAAAATGGATGAAGGACCTCAGTGTGAGAAAGGAATCCATCAAAATACTTGAGAAGAAAATAGGGAGCAACCTCTTCGACCTCAGCCATAGCAACTTCTCCCTAGGAACATCAACAAATGCAAGGGAAGCAAGGGCAAAAATGAACTCTTGGGACTTCATCAAGATCAAAAGCTTTTGCACAGCAAAGGAAACAGTTAACAAAACCAAAAGACAACTGACAGAATGGGAGAAGATATTTGCAAACAACATATCAGATAAAGGGCTAGTATCCAAAATCTATAAAGAACTTATCAAACTCAACACCCAAAGAACAAATAATCCAATCAAGAAATGGGCAGAGGACATGAACAGACATTTCTGCAAAGAAGACATTCAGATGGCCAACAGACACATGAAAAAGTGCTCCACATCACTCAGCATCAGGGAAATACAAATCAAAACCACAATGAGATAGAACCTCACACCATTCAGAATGGCTAAAATTAACAAGTCAGGAAATGACAGATGCTGGTGAGGATGCAGAGAAAGGGGAGCCCTCCTACACTGTTGGTGGGAATGCAAGCTGGTGCAACCACTCTGGAAAACAGCATCGGGGTTCCTCAAAAAGTTGAAAATAGAGCTACCTTATGACCCAACAATTATACTACTAGGTATTTACCCTAAAAATACAAACGTAGTGATCCGAAGGGGCACGTGCACCTGAATGTTTATAGCAACAATGTCCACAATAGCCAAACTATGAAAAGAACCTAGATGTCCATCAACAGATGAATGGATGAAGAAGATGCGTCATATATATATATATATATATATATATATATATATATATATATAATGCAGCCATCAAAAGAAATGAAATCTTGCCATTTGCAATGACGTGGATAGAAGTAGAGGGTATTATGCTTAGCGAAATAAGTCAATCGGAGAAAGACAACTCTCATATGATCTCCCTGATATGAGGAAGTGGAGATGCAACATGGGGGGTTTTGGGGGGTAGGAAAAGAATAAATGAAACAAGATGGGATTGGTAGGGAGACAAACCATAAGAGATTCTTACTGTCACAAAACAAACTGAGGGTGACTGGGGGGAGGGGCTAGGGAGAGGGTGGTGAGGTTATGGACATTGGGGAGGGTATGTGCTATGGTGAGTGCTGTGAAGTGTGTAAACCTGGCGATTCACAGACCTGTACCCCTGGGGCTAATAATACATTATATGTTTATAAAAAAATAAAAAATAAATTTAAAAAACGAAAAAAATTCTACTTAAAAAATCATGGAATCTATTGAGAATTAAAACACACCTGTCAAAACCTTTGGGATATAGCAAAAGTGGTCTTCATAGGACTGCCTTTCTAATAAATAGAAAACTCTAATAAACTCTAATAAGTAGAACTCTCTCTATAAATTAGAATAGTCTCAAATACACAACCTAACATTATACCTAAAGTAGCTGGAGAAAGTACAATAAATAAAGCCTAAACCAAGCAAGAGATGAGAAATAATATTAGAGCAGAACTCAGTGAAATAGAAACCAGAAGGACATTTGAATACATCAATGAAACTAGAAGCTTGTTCTTTGAAAGACTGAACAAAATCAATAAACCTGTAGCCAGACTTATCAAAAAGAAAATAGAAAGGACCCACATTAATAAAAACATGAGTGAAAGAGGAGACATCATGACCATCAACAAGGAAACACAAATAATTTTAAGAACATATAATGAGCAAGTGTATGCCAACAAATTAGGCAATCTAGAAGAGATGGATACATGCCTGGGAACTTATAAACTAAGAAAATTGAAACAGGAGGAAATAGAAAACTTTAACAGTCCCATAACCAGCAAGGAAAATGAAACAATAATCAATAATCTCCCAACAAACAAGAGTTCTGGGCCAGATGATTCCCAGGGGAAATCTACAAAATACTTAAAGAAGAAATAATACTTATTTTTCTGAAGCTGTTTCAAAAAATAGAAATGGAAGGAATATATCCAAACTCATTCTATGAGGCCAGGATTGCCTTCATCCCAAAACCAAAGACCCCAGCAAAAAGGAGAATTGCAGACCAATATCCTTAATGAACGTGGATGTCAAAATACTTCCAAGTTATGAGCCAATAGGATCCAACGGCACATTAAAAGTGTTACTCACCAGGACTAAGTGGGATTTATTCCTGGGCTGCAAGGGTGGTTCAACATTCACAAATCAATCAATGTGATATATCACAATAATAAAAGAAGGGAAAAGAACCATGATCTTCTAATTGATGTAGAAAAAGCACTTGATAAAATATAGCATCTTTTCTTGATTAAAACTCTCCACAGTGTAGGGATAGAGGGAACATGCCTCCATATCATAAAACTCATCTACAAAAAGCCCACAGCGAATATCAATCTCAATGGGGAAAAATGGAACTTTTCCCCTAAGGTCAGACACATGACAGGGATTTCCACTTTCATCTCTGTTGTTCAACATAGAACTAGAGGTCCTAGCCTCCACAGTCAGACAACCAAAAGAATAAAAGGCATTCAAATTAGCAAATTAGAAGTCAAAGTCTCACTCATCACAGATGACATGATACTTCACATGGAAAACCCCAACCCCCCCCCCCCAATTGTGAGAACTCATACAGCAATTCAGCAATGTGGCAGAAAATAAAATCACTGCACAGAAATCAGTTGCATTTCTTTATACTAACAATGAAGCAGAAGAAAGATAAATTAAGAAATTAATCCTATTTGCAATTGAACCAAAAAACACAAGATTTTGGTTAGGAATAAACCTAACCGAAGAGATAAAGGATCTGTACTCTAAAAGCTACAGAACACTTATGAAAGAAATTGAGATAGACATGAAGAAATGGAAAAACATTCCATGTTCATGGTTTGGAAGAATAAATATTGTTAAAATATCTATGCTACCCAGAGCAATCTACACACTCACTGCAATCCCTATCAAAATGAGATCAACATTTTCACAGAGCTGGAACAAATAATCCTAAAATATGTATGGAACCAGAAAAGACCCAAATAGCCAGAGGAATGTTGAAAAAGGAAACCAGAACTCATGGCATCACAATGTCTCACTCACTTCAGGCTATATTAAAAGGTTGTGATCATCAAGACATTATGGAAATTGGAAGGGGAGGTGAGCCATGAGAGACTGTGGACTCTGAAAAACAATCTGAGGGGTTTGAATGGGCGGGGGGTGGGAGGTTGGGGGAACCAGGTGGTGGGTATTAAAGAGGGCACAGATTGCATGGAGCACTGGGTGTGGTGCAAAAACAATGAATACTGTTATGCTGAAAATAAAAAAAAAGACAATATGGTACTGGCACAAAAACAGAGACATAGTTCAGTGGAAGAGATAGAGAACAAGAAATGGAACCTCAAATCTATGGTCAACTAATCTTTGACAGAACAGGAAAGAACATCCAATTGGAAAACGAAGAGACTCTTCAATAAATGGTGCTGGGAATATTGGACAGCCACATGCAGAAGAATAAAACTGGACCAGTCTTTTACACCATATGCCAAGATAAACTCAAAATGGCTGAAAGGTCTAATGGTGAGACAGGAATCCCTCAATATCCTAGAAGAGAACACAGGCAGCAACCTTTTCAATCTTGGCCACAACAAATTCTTGCTAGACATCTCTCCAAAGTCTAGGTAAAAAAAAAAAATGAAGTTTTGGGACTTCTTCAAGATAAAAAGTTTCTGCACAGCAAATGAAACAGTCAACTTTTAAACTTTTTAGTTTAAAAGCAACCTATAGAATGAGAGAAGATATTTGAAAATGACATATCTGATAAAGAGTGAGTATCCAAATTCTATAAAGAACTTCTTAAACCACTCACTGAAAAAAAAATTGAGTCATGAAATAGGCAGAAGACATGAACAGACATTTCTCCAAAGAAGATATATAAATAGCCAGCAAAGACAAGAAAATTTGGTCCATGTCACTTGCTATCAGGGAAATACAAATTGAAACCACAATGAGCTACTACCTTACAGCAGTCAGAATGACTGAAATCAATGAGACAGGAAGCAACAAATGTTGATGAGAGTGTGGAGAAAGGGGAACTGTCTTACACCATTTGTGAGCATGCAAGTTGGTAAAACCACTTTGGAAAACAGTATGGAGTTTCCTCAAGATGTCAAAAATAGAGCTACCCTATGGCCCAGGAATTGTGCTATTGGGTATTTACCCTAAAGTTACAAATGCAGTGATCTGAAGGAGCACCTATACCCCAATGTTCATAGCAGCAATGTTCACAATAGTCAAACTGTGGAAAGAGCAAGGATGTCCAACAGAAGATGAATGGTTAAAGAAGGTGTAGTATATATACACAGTGTAATATTTCTCAACCTTCAGAAAGGATATTTACCCTTTGCATGGATGTGGATGGAACTGGAGGGTATTATGCTGAGTGAAATAAGTCAATCAGAGAAAGAAAATTATCATGTGTTTTCACACATTTATGGGATATAGTAAACAGCCCAGAGGATCATATGAGAGGGGCGGGTAAAGTAAATTGAAGTCATCAGAGAGGGAGAAAAACCATGAGAGACTCTTAAATGTAGGAAACAAGCTGAGGGTTCCTAGAGGGGATGTGAGTGAGGGGATGGAATAATTAGGTGATGCATATTACAGAGGGCATATGATGTGATGAGCACTGGGTATTATAACAACTGATAAAGTGTTGAACACTTCATCTGAAACTAATGATGCACTACTATGTTGGCTAATTGAATTTAAGCTAAAAAAATACAAATCCATTACATTTTCAGCTTGTGCTTTAGTATCAGTAAGTTTGATTTGCTGACTCTAATTTTCTTCATTGGTATCAATTTTCATGTAAATGACAGTCAAGTCTTAAAAGCCGGTATGCATGGATAAGTAAATAAACAGCTCCACACTGAGGAAAAAGTAAGAAGGAGGAGGAGGAGGAGGAAGAGGAGGAGGAGGAGGAGGAGGAGAAAATGGGAAAGAAGAAGGAGGAGGAGGAGGGGGAGGAGGGGGAGGAGGAGGAGGAGGAGAGGAAGAAGAAGAGGGAGAAGAACATGGGGAAGAAGAAAATGGGGAAGAAGAAGGAGGAGGAGGAGGGGGAGGAGGGGGAGGACGAAGAAGAGGAAGAAACCCTAGGAATAGCACCAGCTTCTTCAACTCTGTGCCCTCCCAGTTGCATTGCCATTTACTTTTGAAGAAAATCCTAATTAAAATGACTGAATCATTAATCAAAATTATTGCTAGAAAGGCTCTGCAGAAAAATTTTAAGTGCTCAGTGCAGCACATCTCTGGTCCATCCCACTTCTTCGAAGCTTAGCAATTTCAAGCCACAACTTCTAGCCAGAATAAGGACAAATACCAATGTACTTCCCACTTCAAGATAATTTCTATCACATGGTTAGTTTCTTGGAAATTTCTTCCTGCCCTGTAGCTACAGCAGAATTTCTTGTATTAATATAAATCTAATTTCACTTTAGAATATGACTGGTAAGTTTCTTACTGTCCAACACAGATACTTACAAAAATCCCTTTTTGTTTGCATTTTTTAAAAGGAGTTAAGTTATTTTAGATATTATTAGGGATAACATAACATGAGATTTATTTGTCTTCAAAATACCTTTGTAAAATTAACTCTGAAAAGTTATCATTTTTATTCACTAATTCTAACTTAACTACAGGGTCCCTTACTCCTTAATTCTGTAAAAAGTCTTCTAGCAAAAATAAAACCTTAAATTCAAAAAAGAATTAAATAAATAAATAAAAGTCTCTGCCTTCTTCTATGTGGTAAAAAAAAAGTTATGTTTCTTGCTCTTAAGAATAATGGCTTTATGAAAAAGAAGTCATATAGTGCCCAGGGCCTGGCACTTCAGGGAGTGTCTCTGGTGTGTGCAGCATTTGCTCTGCTATCGAGTTTTGGCTTTTCTATCCAACAGATCAGTTGTCTGCAGAGGCTTTCCTTGCTTGCTGTGGATAGTGTTTGATCTTTGGCCAGAATGTTGTGAGTTTTAACTAGGTGTGCTCTCATCTGCTTGTTAAATGAGAACGGATACTGCTTTCCCTAGAACTGAAGCCCTGCAAAACTCTCTGGTCAAAAGATGTGGTGTGGGCAAGGGTTTCTGCTGGTCCTCTGGGGAGGGAGTCTTATGTGTTGGGCCTGAGGCAAGCTTGACTGAGAAGGGTATGGAACTTGGGATAAGTAAGTTAGGCAGTTTGTGTTGGCATTTTGCTGCTTCCCACAGGTGGCTCTGTGTTTATGGTGAGGATTCAAGTGTAAGAAATGGCACCAGCCATCTCTGCTGTCCCTGGAGAGGAATCTCTGAGCACTGCCTCTCAAGGAAGCACTCTGAGAAGAGTGAATAATCTCTCTACTTGTGTCCCAGCTTTTTTTCAGATCACTTGCTTCCAGGTTTTTTTGTCTGTGTTTTCACTAGGAGCAGTGCAGTGCCCTCCAGGCTCTCTCCCAGCCAATCGTGCTGACCTTCAAAACTACAGTCTTTATATTTTTTTTAAATTTAAATTCAATTATCCAAAAACTCCAGTATTCAGAGATGTGATGTGGGCAAGTCTTTGTGCTGATCTTCTGGAGGAGGGGCCTTCCAAGTCTCGCTGAGTTCTTCCACTTTTCTTTCCAGCCTGGTGAGCATCTTTGCAATCATTACTTTAAATTCCTTATCAGGCATATTGCTTATCTCCATTTCATTTAGTTCTTTTTCTGAAGTTTTGTCTTTCTTTTTCTTTTAAAGCATATTACTCTGACTCTACCATTTTTCTTGACTCTCTGTGTTTGTTTTTATGGATTAAGCAGAACAGCTACTTCTCCTAAATGTGAAGGAATCTCCTTGTGTATAGTTGTTTCCTTTGTAGTATATGTGTAGTTAGTGACTTTTTCTGGTTGGGTGAAGCTGTGGCTGGTATGGGCTGGAGGTTCTGGGGCCCTCCACATTATGAGCACCTTGGAAGGGCAGCTGAAGTTGAAGTGGGTGCAGAGGGTGTTGATCAGTGTAGTCCCTGGGTTCTTCATGCATTGGGTGTCCTGGCAAGACAGCTAAGGCTAAAGTAGGTGTAAACTAGGGTGTCTCAGTGCTCTCCCCATAGATGGTGTCCTGGAGGGGTCCTAGAGCTGAGGTGACCTGTGGCCTGGGAGGTCCCATGGCTCTCCATGCAGCAAGTACCCAGGCAGTACAACTAAAGCTGAAGTGGATATAGGCTGGGAGATCCCAGGGCTTTTTGTGAAGAATTCAACCTGGAGGACAGCTGAAGCTTAAATGTACGCAAGCCAGGGTGTTCTGGAATGGTCTGTGCAGAGGATATGCTAGTGGAGTGGTTGGCACTGAGGTGGTACAAAGCCCAGGAGGTTCCTGCGGTCCCTACACAAAGGATACCTTGACAGGATAGCTAAAAGTAAAGTGGGTGCAAGCTGGGAGGACCTGGAGCTCTTTGCACAGAAGGTATATTGTCTGGATAGCTGAAGCTGAGTGGATCCAAAGTGATGTGGGCCTGAATGTTCTGGTGTGCTCTGCACCTGTGGCCACTTGGTGGGGGGGGCTGGCTATGGCTGATATGGGTTAGGGGCCCAGGGCTTCTAACTAGGGTTTCCTGAGGCAGCAAGCCAGCTATGGAAACCAGACCCTGCTCTTACCTGTTCTTTTAACATGGAGGGGGAGCATAAACCCAAACATTCTCCAGTCCTTATGACTTAGAATTCTTTCAGCTCCTTTGGCTCTTGAAATTACACCTTTTTTTTTTTTTTTGGTGCCCCAGAGCTACCAGGGCTGGTGTAGGCTTGTGGACCAAGGGATCACTGAGGCGGCAAACTAGCTATGCATCAGGATGTTGCTTCATTTTGCACTTTCAAGGTGGAGTGGGAATTAAACCATGCTTTTCTCCAGTTTTTCTGACCTGGAGCAGCTCCTCTGTCATTTGGCTGAGTTCTAGTGTTGTATCTTTTATATATGGTAGTTGCTTTTTTAAACCACAGTGTGTGTGTGTGTTTGTGTGTGTGTGTGTGTGTGTTTTCCCTGTGCCCAAGGACAGAGGACTCTGTTCCTGGTACCTTAATACTATCACTTTTCAATGCTGTTTGCAGTGTCAGGAGTGGGAGTTCCCTTTATTACAATGTGTTCATCTCTTTTTTCTCTTTGGCCATTCTATCTTTTGTTGTGCAGAGACAGTTCAGTCAGCCCTAAGTCCTTCTTCAAGAGGAATTGTTCTATAAATCAGTGTAATTTGGTATGTTCCTTGGAGGAGGTAAGTTCAGGTTCTTCCTATGTAGTCATCTTGGACCAGACACTGTCTCTAGGAATTTAACTATTTCTTCTAGGTTGTTTAGTATGTTGTCATATAATAACATAGTGAAAAATATTTTCATAGTGGAAAATATTTTATTAAAGTATTGTTGAAAGACAATGTTACATTTGTTTTAGGTGTACAATATAGTGTCTGGACAACTATATTCTTACTGCAAGTGTAGTTACCATCTGTCTCCATACAATGTTAGCACAATACCACTGACTATATTCCCTATGCTATGCCTTTCATCCCCATGACTTATTTTTTTCATAACTGAGGGCTTGTATTTTCCACTTCCCTTCACCCATTTTGCCCACTCTCCCCTCTAACAACCACCAATTTGCTTTTGGTATTTATGGGCTTATTTCTGCTTTGTTTATTTTTTTGTTTTGTTTTTTAGATTCCACATATAAATAAAATTATATAGTACTTGTCTTTATCTGTCTCACTTATTTATGGTCTCACTTGTTTATGGTTTTATACTGTGTTTGGAAGGACACACTTTATAGCACTGCCAAGTTATGTGAAATGAAATCCTATCCCTTTCCTCCAAATTCCCCCTTTATTGGCAATTCTGATGATTTTTCCTGAGTTCATATTATTATCATACTTACCAGTACTATAGCAGTGGGCAAACTAACACCTGGGCATCTTCCCTACCTGTCTGTTTCATGCTGGGTTCATCCAATATTAACTCTTTAAGACCCCTAGGCTGCCCCAATTTATCCATTGTTCAACTTTTTAGAAGCAATCAGCATGGTAGCTGTTTCTAAGGCTACCTTGGAGTGTATTGGCAGTTAAATATATTTCCTTTCCTTTTTTTTTTATTAAGTGCTTTGACTTTTAGTAATGTGCTGTAATTGCTTTATGGGACTTTCTGGACACTTAGACATGATTAACATGTGTTTAGAAATGTTAGAAAAATACTGAATATTTTTTGGTCATGTGCCTCAAGAGTGATTAAGACATTGGGAAGTCTTGCAGTATATTTATTAATGGGGCTTCTGAGATTATGTATTAATTCACCCAAAGGGAACAATACAATTGGAGCTAATTTCTCTTGTAGTTGAGTACTAGTGAGAAGGTAAGAAATCTAAAGAAAGAGGCCCCATTATATTGTCATAATTAGCTTTATATTGTCTTAATTAGCTTTTTAATCAGCCTTGACAGGCAATATCCACTTTATTATACTAGAATTGGTACATGTAATGTATGGCAATTTGTTTTATCATCCAAAGTGTTTAATAACTATAATTTAGTGTGGTTTATATTTATGTTAGAATACCAAACTATGTGCTAAGAGGTCTGAATTCTCACATGCAAACTAGGCACAAATTTAGTGCACTCTCTGTAACTTTTTAAGAGGATGGCAATAAATATATCTTTCCCCAATTCATCTGTTAATTTTCCCTCTTCAAATTTTCTATCAAATTTCTTTTTGATTTTTAAGTTTTTACAATGTTTATGTCTACAAATAATAATGATAAAATGTCTTCTCTTTTTAAATCATAATTACAGAAGCAATACTTAATATTTTGAAGAATTTTTGGAATAAAGAAAATAAATCACTTATAATCCTCTCACATAGAATAATTCTCTTATTAATATTTTGATGTATCTATTTCTTAGCATTTTTTCTAAATTTATATATATACTTTCTTCTACAAAATTGAGATTACATTATATAGAGTCTGTATCCCTTTTCCCTTTAGCATTATATTGTGAGCATTCCCCACATCCTAAAATTTTAAAATAATGTGATTTTTATTGGTAAATTATATTTAAATAAATGTGATAACTATTTTTAGTCAGAATTTATGTGTATCTTTTCTGTTGTCAATATCATTTTTTAAACTTAATATATGTGCTTAAAACTTATCTCCAATTAATCCTCCATATAAATTATCTAAACCTCTGATGACACCTCTTCTTTGCTCATCTGTTGTGAATATCTGAATATTCTAAAATAAAGTGGTAATAGATGTAGAGAGAGAAGAGAGAAAATTGAAGTAGTGGTAGGAAATAGTCATCAGGGTTGCTATAAATTGGGAATTGTTATTAACCATCTGTGGCCTTAAAGAGAGGTGTAATAATAGTGGAAATATTTATAATGATTGAATAAAAAAAGAGATTCATTTATTTTTTTAAATGCATTTTTGGGCACCTGGGTGGTTCAGTCAGTTCAGTGTCTGCCTTCAGCTTAAGTCATGATCCCAGGGTCCTGGGATTAAGCCTGGCATCAGACTCACTGCTCAGTGAGGAGCCTGCTTCTCCCTCTCCCCACGCCTGCTGCTTCCCCTGTTTGTGCTCTCTTTCTGTGTCAAATAAATAAATAAAATCCTTAAAAAAGTGAAAACACATTTTTTGCATCATCAAGAAATAAAATGTCTATTGTTAATGTCTTGGTACTAAGAAAAAGACTGTTTGGGGTATTTCTTTGCTACCTATTGTTGATCCTTTACCCTTTCATTCTCTATCTTCCTAAAGCCATGGGAATAAAGAAGAGTTCTCCTGCAGAGGAATACAACTTGCTGTGGACTGGTTTCTAGACAAAGGCCATAAAGATATTACTGTATTTGTGCCTGCATGGAGAAAGGAGCAATCCCGCCCTGATGCACCAATTACAGGTACTATTTCAAATAGGACATTTCTTCTCATTCAGAGGAAAAGTTAGCAAGATAGTTTAGGGAGAGGTTGATGGTCCCAACTTAATTATTTTTCTAAGTTTATTAAGTATCTTAAAATGTCTTGTATTAAGTAGATTTTAAAACATTATTTTTCCTGATCCAAATAAAACCATTATTATGTTGTGGCATATGGCAGTTAAATTGAGACAACTTCAATTTAGCAAGGAATAAAGCAAGCAGTTTAAAAAAAAAAGGAGTGCTTTCTATTTGACAATGGACTTCAGACTAAAGGGGGATGAACATGGTTATGAGTGTGACTGTGTTTTCCAAAAGACTAAAGAAACCATGACAGAAAATGGATCACATTCTGTACCAGAGAAGTGATTGTGAGATTTGCAAAGTATAAGGTAAAATATATAGAGAGAAAAGTCCCATGACAGAAGCAACTTATCCATGAAACACAGCAGGCCCATTGCCCAGGGCCATGATACATTTAGGGTCCTACAAAGATGTTTTGAAGCACAGGCAAGATGTCAGAGTAAGAGGACCCCAAGCTCACCCCATCCCATGTTTGCAACTAGATATCATTCACATCCATGTCAATAAACAAAAGTGATATGAAGACTGGCAGAACAACTCCATAACTAAATGTAGAGAAGAAGCCACATCAGAGAGGTTAGGAAGGGCAGAAATGGTATTTTAGTCTGAAGCAGCCTGAAAGAGGGAGGGAAAACAAATCCCTGTAATGTCTGCCTTTGAATATCAGAGGCGCTGAATTCTGTGAGTTTATATAACCAGCAAGACTTTGAGCCTAAAGCTTTAAAAGTCCACTGACTCAGCCAGCAATGGGTGAGCTGGGAGGGCAAGTGATAGCTGGGTCTCCATCCTTAAAGAGACATCAGCCCAAGGAGAGGCAACATAGAAGCAACATCTTACAAAACAGGAGGAAGATTTGTTTATACTGATTTTGGAGAATGTTGGGGGACTTCTCTGGGAGCAAAGGAACTGACAGTGGCCATTTTCATTCCCCACCCTCCAACATAAACATAATCACCTACAGGAGGCTGTACTGCAAAGACACTTATTAGCTAACCTCCTAGCAGTGTGCCCTGCCCAGGAGTTCTCTTGAGGACTTGCTTTTCCTAAGTCGGCTGGCCTTGGCCCTAGGCTTAGTGTAAATTTTGTTAATGCCACAGGTGCCCCACCAAGTCAGCCATGTACACATATATCTTGTGCCTCAACCACCACAATTAGAACCTAGTCACTGCACACACAGATGGCAAACACCTCTGGCTGTTGCCACAGTTGTGTGCTGCAACCCTGTCATCACACTTTGAGGAACTGGCTTAGGTAAGTACACATTTTGATAATGTCACATATGCCCTGCCCACATGACACCAGCCACCTCGACTTTCAGCCACTGATTGCACAGCCAGCAGGTGCTCCTTGCTACCACCTCAGCCACATGCCCAGCTCCCAGCCACTGCCATTAACATGTGCTGTGCCTTTGGTCACAAATGTACTTTGGGGGATCTGACCTAGGACTAGTGACTCACTAAAAATTTTGCTAACACTTCTACCTACCCCTGAACCCTTATACAGTCTCATCCCCTCAGGGATGGACTACCTGGGTCTCACTAACACCACAAAGAGCAAGCACAGCCCACAACAGGCAGAGAATCAGAGCAGAAGCCTAGACTGAAACGGAAAGCTACTCAAACACAATAGCCAGATGCAAACAACACACATGGGAAAATCCCATGAAGTGCCAGGTTCTGATGAATAGGAGATACTGCAGTGCTGGACACTACAGGATCTCTTCTTTATAAAGCCACTACTTTCAGGAGCAGAGAGCATAGCTGACTTTTCCAACACAAAGAAACAGAGAGGTAAACAAAATGAGGAGACAGACAAATTTGTCCCAAATGAAAGAACAGGAGAAAATCACAGCGAAACTAAGCAAAACAGAAATAAGTAGTATACCTGATAGAGAATTTAAAGCAATATTCATAAAAGTGTGCACTGGACTTGACACAACAGTGGATAATATCAGTGAGACATTTAACAACGAGATTTAAAAAAAGAACCAATCAGGGATGAAGAGCTCAATAAATGAAATTAAAAATGAAATATTTGGAATAAACAGTAGGAAACAAGAAGCAGAGGAATGTATTAGTTACCTGGAGTTTAGAGTAATAGAAAGCAATCATGCTGAACATATGAGAGACAAATACTGCATAATGAATATAGACTTAGAAAATTCAGTGACTCCATCAAGCAGAGTAATGTTTGCATTTTAGGGGTCACAGAAGGAGAAGAGAGAAAAATGTGGGCAGAAAATTTATTTAAAGAAATAATAGCTGAAAACATTCCTAATCTGGGAAAGGAAACAGATGTCCAGATGCAGGAGGCACATAGAAACCTGAGCAAAATCAACAAAAGCAGATCCACACCAAGACATATTGTAATGAAAATGGCAAAATGCAGTGATAGAGAAAAAAAATATTAAAGCAGCAAAAAAAAGGAGATAGTTATATATAAGAGAAGTCCCATAAGGCTATCAGTGGATTTTTCAGCAGAAACTTTGCAAACCACAAGAGAGTGGCACAATATATTCACATTGTTGAATAGGAAACATCTGCAGTGAAGAATACTCCACCCAGTTAAACTAGCATTCAGAATAGAAGGAGAGATAAAGAGTTTCCCAGACAAATAAAAACTAAAGGAGCTCATGGCCACTAAACCAGCCTTGCAAGAAATATTAAAAGGAACACTTTCAATGCAAAGGAAAGACCAAAGGTAACAATATGAAAGTAGGAAACAAAAGAAGTAAAAATAATTACTTCTATTAAAAAATCAGAGTAAAGAACTCACAAAATAAATTATGATAATATATACCTAAAATGTTGGGAGGAGAGGAGTAAAAGAATGGGTTCAAACTTAAATGACCATCAACTTAATATAGACTGCTATATACAGAAGATATTACATACAAATGTAATGGTAACCACAAGTCAAAAACCACTAATAGATGCAAAGAATAAAGAGAAAGAAAACCAAATGTATCATTAAGGAAAACAAACAACAAAAGAGCATAAGAGAAGAAAGGATCACAGAAAACATCAGAAACAACCACAAAGTACATAGAAATGGCAATAAATATCTATCTATCAATAATTACTTTGAATGTAAATGGAATACATGCTCCAATTAAAAGACATAGGGTGACAGAATAGATAAAAAGAAAAAAAAAAAACCCAAGACACATCTCTATGCTACTTGCTTGAAGCTCATTTTAGACTTAAAGACACCTGAAGATTGAAAGTGAGGGATGGAGAAACATCTATCATGCAAAATGGATGTCAAAGAAAAGCTGGAATATCAATACTTATATCAGACAAACAGATTTTAAAACAAAGACAGTAAGGAGACAAAAAAGGACACTATATGATAATTAAGGGGACAATGAAACAAGAAGACATAAAAACTATAAATATTTAAGTACTCAACATGGGAGAACTAAATACATAAAATAGTTAATAATAAACATGAACTAATCAACAGTAATAAAATAAGAGTAGGGGACTTTAACATCCCACTTACATCAACAGGAAGATCAAAAATAAGAAAATCAATTAGGAAACAATAGCTTTGATGACACGTTGGGCCAAGTGGATTTAACATATATAGTTAGAACATCCCATCCGAAAACAGCAGAACACACATTCTTTTCAGGTGCATATGGAACATTTTCTAGAACAGATCACATATTAAGGCACAAAAACAAGTCACAGCAATTGAAAAGATCAAAATCATACCATACATCTTTTTCCACCACAACACTATGAAACTAGAAATCAACCAAAAGAAAAAAAATTGAAAAGAACACAAATACATGGAAATTAAATAACATGCTACTAAACAATGAATGGGTTAAGCAAGAAATCAAAAAAGATATCTGTAAGTACATGGAAACAAATGAAAATGAAAGCACAATGGTCCAAACCCTGTGGAATGCAGCAAAAGCAGTTCTAAAAAGGAAGTTTACAGGCATACCTCAGGAAACCAGAAAAATCTCAAATAAAAAAACTTAACCTTACCCCTAAAGGATCAAGGTGTAGATCTAGAAAAGGATCTAGATCTAGATCTAGAAAGGATCTAGAAAAACGAACAAGTGCAACCCCAAAAACACCAAAAGGAAGGAAATAATAAATATTACAGCACAAATAAATGATACAGAAACTAAAAACAAACAAACAAACACAAAAATAGAAGAGACCAATGAGACCAGGACTGGTTATTTGAAAATATTTAAAAAAAAATCATAAACCTCTAGCCAGACTGATCAAAAAACAAATAGAAATGACTCAAATAAATAAAATTAAAAATGAAAGAGGAGAAATATCAATCAAAACAACAGAAATAAACATTGAGGTACAGATGGCCATTCTTTTCACTACATCTGTATCTTTGGGGGTAAATACCCAGTAGTGCAATTGCAGGGTCATACAGAAGTTCTATTTTTAATTTCTTGAGGAATCTCCACACTGTTCTCCAAAGAGGCTGCACCAACTTGCATTCCCACCAACAGTGGAAGAGGGTTCCCCTTTCTCCACATCCCCTCCACCACATGTTGTTTCCTGTCTTTCTAATTTTGGCCATTCTAACTGGTGTAAGGTGATATCTCAATGTGGTTTTAATTTGAATCTCCCTGATGGCTAGTGATAATGAACATTTTTTCATGTGTCTGATAGCCATTTGTATGTTTTCATTGGAGAAGTGTCTGTTCATATCTTCTGCCCATTTTTTGATATGATGATCTATTTTGTGTGTGTTGGGTTTGAGGAGTTCTTTATAGATCCTGGATATCAATCTTTTGTCTGTACTGTCATTTGCAAATATCTTCTCCCATTCTGTGGGTTGCCTCTTTGTTTTGTTGACTGTTTCCTTTGCTGTGCAGAAGTTTTTGATTTTGATGAAGTCCCAAAAGTTTATTTTGGCTTTTGTTTCCTTTGCCTTTGGAGACATATCTTGACAAACTGTGGAAAGAACCAAGATGCCCTTCAACGGACGAATGGATAAGGAAGATGTGGTCCATATACACTAAGGAATATTATGCCTCCATCAGAAAGGTTGGATACCCAACTTTTGTAGCAACATGGACGGGACTGGAAGAGATTATGCTGAGTGAAATAAGTCAAGCAGAGAGGGTCAATTATCATATGGTTTCACTTATTTGTGGAGCATAACAAATTGCATGGAGGACATGGGGAGTTAGGAGAAGGCATTTGGGGGAAATTGGAAGGGGAGGTGAACAATGAGAGAGTACAGACTCTGAAAAATAATCTGAAGGGTTTGAAGAGGTGGGGGGGTGGGAGGTTGGGGGAACCAGGTGGTGGGTATTAGAGAGGGCACGGACTGCATGGAGCACTGGGTGTGGTACAAAAACAATGAATACTATTATGCTGAAAATAAAAAAAATGATTAAAAAAATATATATATATGACAACAAATTGGATAACCTAAAGAAAATGGAGTAGCAGTTCCCTCCCCCGGATGACCAGCACAAGCACCTGCCCACACCATTCTCTAAAGCCTGGAGACTAAAAGGTCAGAAGACTTGCCTGAGATAGAGCCAGGAGGGCACTGTGTTATTCATGGAGAGAGCAAGCAAATAACCTTGGGATAAACAGTATGGAAACAGCCATCTGAAAAATGCCTGGGGTACATAGGGCAAAGATTATTTGCTATGCTAGGAGTACTTCTCTGAGAGGCAGCATTCCCAGAGATCCCTCTCTGGGAAAAATGACATGTCTAACATTATTTCTCTGCCCTGGCCCTTAGCATAAACTTGAGCCACTTGCAAAAAGCAGCTCATCATGGACAATGGATGGCTAACTTGCATATGCCAAGCCCAGTTCCCTTGAACTCTGATGGGACAGCCCTTCATGTCAAGCAAGATTCAGTCCCAGCACAACAGACCCCTCCCCCAGAAGAATAGAACAAACCCCTGCCCACACCACATTCCCTGATGACAGAGTTCTTTAAGACCTCAGTTCTTGTGGAGTTGGTATCAGGTCTCACTTTAGAAGCACACCAGAGTGCACCAACATAAAACTCACAACATTCAGGCCAGGGACCAAGCACTGCCCACAACTGGCAAGGGAAGCCTCTGCAGATGACTGGCTTGAAGGACAGAGCAGCCAAATCACAATAGCAGAGCACACACAGCACACACCAGAGATAATCCCTGAAGTGCCAGGCCCTGGGGACTACATGACCTCTTTTTCATAAGGCCATTACTTTCAGAAGCAGGAAACAAAATTGGCTTTTCAAAAACACAGAAAAAGGAAGAAACTTAGAAAAAAAGCCAAGAAGGAAGAATTTATATTCAATGAAAGAACAAGACAAGGCCACAGTCAGGAATCTAAGCAAAAGAGATATAAGTAAAATGCCTGATGGAGAATTTAAGGTAACAATCATAAGTATACTTAGTGAGTTTGAGAAAAGAATGTAAGACATCAGTGAGACCCTTACAATAGAGATAAAAGTTAAAAAAGAATTAATCAGAGATGAAAGATCCAATAAACAAGATCAAATGCAGACTTAATGCAATGAACAGCAAACTAGAATAAGCAGAGGAACAATTTAGTGACCTAGAAGACAAAATAATGGAAAACAATGAAGCTGAACAAAAGAGAAAAAGAATTATGTAACAAAAGAATAGACGTAAGGAAATCACTGGCTCTATCAAATGTAATAACTCATATTATAGGAGTCCCAGAAGAAGAGAGAAAAAATGGGGCAGAAAATTTATTTCAGGTAATACAGCAAAAAACTCCCCTAATTTGTCAAAGGTAATAGAAATCCAGATCCAGGAGACAGTGATCTCCCATCAAAATCAATGAAATCAGGCCAACAAGATATATTGTAATTAAATTTGCAAACTATAATTATAAGGAAAAAAATCTTAAAAGCAGCAAGAAAAAAGTCCTTAACTTCCAAGGTAACACCCATATTGCTAGTTGCAGATTTCTCAGCAGGAACCTGGCAAGCCAAAAGGGAGAATGATATATTCAACACGCTGAATGGGAAACATCTGCAACCAAGCACCCACTATCCAGCAAGGCTATCATTTAGAACAGAAGGAGAGAAAAACAGTTTCCCAGACAAAAACTAAACACAAGAGCAGCCCTGCAAGAGATACTAAAGGGGACCCTTTTATGCAAAGGAGAGATGAAAGACAAGAAAGGATCAGAGAAAATCTCCTGAACCAATGACAAAATAAGTAATAAAGTGGCAATAGTACATAACTATTAATACTTACTTTGAATATAAATGTACTAAATGCTCCATTTAGTGGAGTGGTGGAATGGATTAAAAAAAGACCCATCTATATGCTGCCTACATGAGATTCATTTTATTTTTTTAAATTTCTTTTCACTGTTCCAGAATTCATTGTTTATGCACCACACCCAGTGCTCAATGCAATACATGCCCTCCTTAATACCCACCACCAGACTAACCCAATCCCCCACCTCCCTCCCCTCCAAAACCCTCAGATCATTTCTCAGAGTCCACTGTCTCTCATAGGTTGGCTCCCCTTGAATTTGCCCCAACTCACTTCTCCTCTCCATCTCCCCGTGTCCTCCTTGTTATTCCTTTATGCTCCACAAGTAAGCAAAACCATATGATAATTGACTTCCTCTGCTTGACTTATTTCACTCAGCATAATCTCTTCCAGTCCTGTCCATGTTGATAGAATTTGGGTATTCATCTTTTCTGATGGAGGCATAATACTCCATAGCATATATGGACCATATCTTCTTTATCCATCTGTCCATTGAAGGGCATCCTGGTTCTTTCCACAGTTTGGCGACTGTGGCCATTGCTGCTATGAACATTGGGGTACAGATGGTCCTTCTTTTCACTATATCTGCAACTTTGGGGTAAATATCCAATAGTGCAATTGCAGAGTTGTAGGGAAGCTCTACTTTTAATTTCTTAAGGAATCTCCACACTGTTTTCCAAATTGGCTGCACCAACTCACATTCCCATCAACAGTGTAAGAGGGTTCCCCTTTCTCCACATCCTCTCCAACACACGTTGTTTACCATCTTGTTAATTTTGGCCATTCTAACTGGTGTAGGGTGGTATCTCAATGTGGTTTTGATTTGACTCTCCCTGATGGCCAGTGATGATGAACATTTTTTCATGTGTCTGTTAGCCATTTGTATGTCTTCTTTGGAGAAGTGTCTGTTCATGTCTTCTCCCCATTTTTTGATGTGATCATTTGTTTTGTGTGTGTTGAGTTTGAGGAGTTCCTTATAGATCTTGGATATCAGCCTATTGTCTGTACTGTCATTTGCAAATATCTTCTCCCATTCCATGGGTTGCCTCTTCATTTTTTTTTTTTTACTGTTTCCTTTGCTGTGCAGAAGTCTTTGATCTTGATGAAGTCACAGAAGTTCACTTTTGTTTGTTGCCTTTGCCTTGGAGATGTATCTTGAAAGAAGTTGCTATGGCCGATGTCCAAGAGGTTACTGCCTATGTTCTCCTCTAGGATTCTGATGGACTCCTGCCTCACATTGAGGTCTTTTGTCCATTTCGAGTTTATCTTTGTGTATGGTGTAAGAGAATGGCCGAGTTTCATTCTTCTACACATACCTGTCTAATTTTCCCAGCACCATTTATTGAAGAGAATGGTTTTCTTTCCACTGTATATTTTTTCCTGCTTTGTCAAAGATTATTTGACCATAGAGTTGAGGGTCCATACCTGGGCTCTCCACTCTATTCCACTGGTCTATGTGTCTGTTTTTGTGCAGGTACCATTCTGTCTTGGTATCACAGCTTTGTAATAAGGCTTGAAATCAGACAACATGATGCCCCCAATTTTGCTTTTATTTTTCAACATTTCCTTAGTATTTCAGGGTCTCTTCTGATTCCATACAAATTTTAGGATCGTTTGTTCCAGCTCTTTGAAAAATGCTGATGGAATTTTGATCAGAATGGCATTGAAAGTAGAGATAGCTGTAGGCAGTAGAGACAATTTAACAATGTTTATTCTTCCAATCCATGAGCATGGAATGGTCTTCCATCTTTTTCTTTCTTCTTCAATTTCTTTCATGAGTGTTCTGTAGTTCCTTGAGTACAGATCCTTTACCTCTTTGGTTAGGTTTATTCCCAGGTATCTTATGGTTCTTGGTGCTATAGTAAATGGAATCAATTCTCTAATTTCCCTTTCTGTATTTTCATTGTTAATGTATAAGAAAGTAACTGATTTATGCACATTGATTTCACATTACTGAATTGCTATGTGAGTTCTAGTAGATTGGGGGTGGAGTATTTTGGGTTTTCCATACAAAGTATCATGTAATCTGCGAAGAGAGAGAGTTTGACTTCTTAATTGACAATTTGTTTTATTTTATAAATATTTTATTTATTTATTTGACAGAGAGAGAGATCACAAGTAGGGAGAGAAGCAAGCAGAGAGGGCGGAGGAAGCAGGCTCCCTGCAGAGCAGAGAGCCTAACATGGGGCTCGATCCCAGGACCCTGAGATCATGACTTGAGCTGAAGGCAGAGGCTTAATGTATTGAGCCACCCAGGTGCCCCTTCACTGACAATTTGAATACCATTTATGTATCTTTGTTGTCTGAATCCTGTTGCTAGGATTTCTAATACTATGTTGAATAAGAGTGGTGAGAGTGGCCATCCTTGTCGTGTCCCTGATCTCAAAGGGAAAGCTGTCAGCTTTTCCTCATTGAGGATGATATTCGCTGTGGGCTTTTCATAGATAGATTTTATGAAGTTAAGGAATGTTCCCTCTATCCCTATACTTTGAAGCATTTTAATTAGGAACAGATGCTGGATTTTGTCTAATGCTTTTTCTGCATCCATTGAGAGGACCATGTGGTTCTTCTCGCTTCCCTATTGACTTGTTCTATCACATTGATTGATTTGTGAATGTTGAACCACCCTTGCGTTCCAGGGATAGATCCCACCTGGTCATGATGGATAATCTTTTTCATGTACTGTCGGATCCTATTAGCAAAGATCTTGTTGAGAATTTTGGCATCCGTATTCATCAGGGATATTGATCTGAAATTCTACTTTTTGGTGGAGTCTTTGCCTGGTTTGGGGATCAGGGTAATGCTGGTTTCATAGAAAGAGTCTGGAAGTTTTCCATCTGTTTCTAATATTTGAAACAGCTTCAGGACAATAGGTATTATTTCTTCTTTGAAAGTTTGGTAGAATTCCCCAGGGAATCCGTCAGGTCCTGGGTTCTTGTTTTGGGGGACGTTTTTGATTACTGTTTTAATCTAGTTACTAGTCTATTCAGATTGTCAATTTCTTCTTGTTTCAGTCTTGGAAGGTTATGGATTTCCAGGAATGCATCCATTTCATCTAGGCTGCTTAAACTATTGGCATGTAACTGTTGGTAAGAATTTCTGACGATTGTTTCTATTTCCTTGGTGTTAGTCATGATGTCTCCCCTTTCATTCATAATTTTATTCATTTGTGTCCTTTCTCTTTTCTTTTGGATTAGTCTGGCTGGTGGTTTATCGATCTTATTGATTCTTTCAAAAAACCAGTTTGTAGTTTCTTTCATGCGTTTTATTGTATCTCTAGTTTTTTTTTTTTTATCTCATTGATCTCACTCTGTTTTTCATTGTTTCCCTTCTTGTGTGTGGAGTGGCTTAATTTGTTGTTGATTCTCCAATTCTTTAACATGTAAAGACAGCTGCTGTATTCTTCAATATTTCTGAGGGAGACTTAGATAGCTATGTATTTCCCCCTTAGTACTGCCTTTGCTGTATTGCATAGGTTTTGGACCAAAGTATCTTCATTCTCATTGGTTTCCATGAGTTGTTTAAGTTCTTCTTTGATTTCCTGGTTGATCAAAAAATTCTTAAGCAAGGTGGCCTTTAGCTTACAGTTGCTTGAATTCCTTCCGAACTTTTTCTTCTGGTTGAGTTCCAGTTTCAAAGCATTGTGGTCTGAGAATATGCAGAGAATAATCTCAATATTTTTGTATCAGTTGAATCCTGATTTGTGACCCAGTATGTGGTCTATTCTGGAGAAAGTTCCATGTGAACTTGAGAAGAATGAGTATTCTGTTGTTTTAGGGTGGAATGTTCTGTATATATCTATGAGGTCTATCTGGTCCAATGTGTCATTCAATGCTCTTGTTACTTTGTTGCTTTTCTGCTTGGATGATCTGAGAGTGGTGTGTTAAGATCCCCTACTATCAATGTATTCATATTAATGTGTCTCTTTATCTTGATTAACAGTTGTCTTATGTTGTTGGCTGCTCCCATATAGGGGGCATAAATATTTACAATTGTTAGATCTTCTTGGTGGATAGACCCTTTAAGAAAGATGTACTGTCCTTCTGTATCTCTGACTATAGCCTTTAGTTTAAAATCTAATTTATGTGATATGAGAATCACTACCCCAGCCTTCTTTTGAGAACTATTGGCATGAAAGATGCTTCTCCATCACTTCACTTTCAGTTGGATGTATCCTTAGTTTCAAAATGAGTCTCCTGTAGACAACATATGGATGGATCCTGTTGTTTTATCCAATCTGCAACTTTGTGCCATTTTATGGGAGTGTTTAGGTCATTCACGCTGAGAGTGATTACTGAGAGATATGTTTTTATTGACATCGTGTTGCCTGTGAAGTCTTTGTTTCTATAGATTGTCTCCATAAATTTCTGTTCAATGACACTCTTGGGTTCTTTCTTCTCTTATAGAATCCCCCTTAATATTTCTTGTAGTGCCGGCTTGGTGGTCACATACACTTTTAAACCTTACCAGTCTTGGAAGATCTTTATCTCTCCATTCATTTTGAATGTCAGCCTTGCTGGATAAAGTATTCTTGGCTGCATGTTCTTTTCATTTAGTGCTCTGAATACTTCTTACCAGCCCTTTCTGGCTTGCCAGGTTTCTGTGGACAGGTCTGATGTTATTCTGATGGGCCTTCCTCTGTACATAAGGAATCTCTTTGCCCTAGCTGCTTTCAAGAGCTCCTGCTTAAAATTGTGATTCATCATTTTCACAATCAGGTGTCTCGAGGTCTTTCTAGATTCTATGATCTTGGGTGGTGACCTTTCTGCATCTAGGACATGAACACTGGTTCTATTCCCCAGATTAGAAAATTTTGGTGGAGAATTTATTCAACTCTATCCTGTAGTCTTCTTTCTTTCTCCTCCCCCTCATGGATTCCAATAATTCTGATGTTGGAACATTTCATTGTGTCACTTATTTCCCTAATTCTGTTTTCATGGCTTCTAAGCTGTTTGTTCCAGGCTGCCTCCTGATCCTTTTTCTCTATCAGTTTGTCCTCTTGATCACTGATTCTATCTTCTGCCTCAGTTACTCTAGTTGCTAGAGAATTTAGGTTAGATTGGGATTCACTGATATCATTGTTAATATCTTTTTTTAAAGATTGTATTTGTTTATTTGAGAGAGATCACAAGCAGGCAGAGGCAGGCAGAGAGAGAGAGAGGAAGGGAAGCAGGCTCCTTGCTGAGCAGAGAGCCTAATGTGGGTCTCGATCCCAGGACCCTGGGATCATGACCTGAGCCGAAGGCAGAGGCTTTAACCCAACGAGCCACCGAGGTACCCCAGCATTGTTAACATCTTCCCTGGTGGCTTTCACTTCTGCCCTAATTGATTCCATGTTGTCTTTAGTGGTTTTCTCCAACCTAGCCATTGCCCTCAATTCTCTTTCCAACATACTGTTTATGTCCATATCCAATAGTTCTGTGGCACAGGGCCCAATCTCTGAATTTTTCCTCTGTTGGGCATTCCTCCTCCTAGTCATTTTGATGAGAGATGGCTGAGGGGATGTGTAGCTGAATGTATCAACCATGATCCAGGCAGGGTGCACCCTGGAACACTTCTGAGCAATCAGGAGTCCCTACCAAGAAGAAAGAAAAAAGAAAAAAAAGAGGGAGAGATAGGAAGAGACAGACTGAGAAAAAAAAAAAAAAGAAAGAAAAGAAAAAAGAAAAGAAAAGACCCGGTCAGAATGGGTCCCAAAGTTAAAATTTAGAAGGTATGCAAACAAAAACGGACAAACAAGAAGACTGACAAAAATAAATGACAAGAAAAAAAAAAAAAAAAGAACCCAGCCAAAAGGCATCCCAAGTATAAGATTTATATACTATCAGAACAAAAACAAATACGCAGAAACACAGATAGACGAAAAAGATGGGAGGGTGGTTATAAATCCTCAGTGTGGGGCAAAGAAGTTTATTTTGATTCTTCCTGGGTGTATCTTGATATCTTTGTTTAAAGGACTGAACTTTCCCGAAGTAAAGGGGGGTTAAAACTGGTTTATATATAGGGGTAGTATTGATTGGGGAAAGAAGATTACCTTGAATCCTATCTCTGTAAGAATATTAAAAAAATAGAAAAGCAAAACAAAAACACATATGTCTTATGTATCAGAAAAGTTCAAGTTAAAAGGTTATTATAGAATGTGTTGTGCTGAACCTCTCGTTTTGATGGTAAACAGGTTAAAAATTATAAAAAAAAATAAAAAGAACAAGAAAAGTGGGAAGGAATTAAAAATAAAAATTGTATCTATGAAGTATACAGGTTTTAAGGCCATACCAGGAGCTTAATATTTTCTTTCCCCCTGGTAATGGGGTTTTACAGTTTTATGGGGACCCTGTGGTGGTTGTCCTCTTGTGTTTTTGTTTTTGTTTTTGTTTTTGGCTGGTTTTATGGGGGAGGGGCAGTCTTTTTCAGGCAGTCTTTCTAGAGTTGAGTCCTCCTGCCCCTTATTAAGTGGCTGGTCTCTGAGGAAACCAGTTTTTCAGGCTTTTGTTCTCTGGAGGGTGGTTTGGTTTTGTTTTGTTTTCCCTTTGGTGGCTTTTGGCGGTTCTTTGGAGGTTTAGAGGAAAGCAAACTGCACCCAGACCTCAGTCTCAGAGAGAAGGCTCAGTCTGTTCCCCTCTGGCTGGTCCAGAGCACATAAACTCCCCCTCTGCCACTTCCCGCCAGTAGCACATGTCTCCAGCCACAGGGGGTCTCAGGAGCTCCTGCTTGTCTCTGTATCCCACTGTTACTAAAACCATGAGCAATATTAGTCCAGAGAGCTGCTTCCAGTGGCTGCCTTTGCCACAGCTCTTTGGGCAGGTCCAGCCCACTGGAGAGATCTCAACCAGAGAAAGTGCACAGAGATTTTCACTTTGGCCCAGGCTGGGAGTGTTCAGACTCTTGCCAGTCCTAGAAATCACTGGCTAGCACCCACACTGACCTCTCAGGGGAGGATGTGGAGCATGACTCAGACCCTGGTTGTGTTGTGCATGTGCAGAGTGCAAAAGGCTGTGGTTCTAGAGACCCCCAGCTGTCATCCACACCAGATGCTCTCACGTGCATGCTAGTGGCTCAGGGACCATGACCTGGATGCTTCGCAGCACTCTCTTTGGCATGGCATCGGTGGTGGCCATCCTGGGTCTGTGGGTTTGAGCTCATGTGCCCATAACTGCCTGATTCCACCAGTTTCCCCGTAATATCTTTTGCTCTTTTTGAGTGCTTTTAATCATACTCCAAGTTAATGCTGGTCCTCAATCACAGGGCACTCTCATATTGGGGTATTACTTTCCAATGGGTCGCTTATGGTGGCTCCCTACCCCTTTTGTTTATTTTCCGGTATCAGTCTAACATTCCCACTCTGCTTTACCTGTCCACTGGCTTGTCTTCTGCCCCCTGTAAAGATCTAGAAGTGTGTAATCCTACATTTCAGGATGATTTCATGGGTGTTCAGAGTGTTCTGGTAGATAATCATCTCACTTTAGGGGACCAGTTGAAACAGTATCTCCTACTCTTTGCCATATTCCCCCCACCAAAAAAATCATTTATTGTCTTCTTAATTTTGGCCATTCTAACTGACGCAAGGTGGTATCTCAATGTGGTTTTGATTTGAATCATCCTGATAGCTAAAGATGAACATTTTTTCATGTGTCTGTTAGCCATTTGTATTTCTTCTTTGGAGAAGTGTCTGTTCATGTCTTCTGCACATTTTTTGATGTGATTATCTGTTTTGTGTGTGTTGAGTTTGAGGAGTTCTTTATAGATCTTGGATATCAGCCCTTTGTCTGTACTGTCATTTGCCAATACCTTCTCCCATTCCATGAGTTGCCTCTTTGTTTTGTTGACTGTTTCCTTTGCTGAGCAGAAGGTTTTGATCTTGATGAAGTCCTAAAAGTTCATTTTCACTTTTGTTTCCTTTGCCTTTGGAGACATGTGTTGAAAGAAGTTGCTGTGGCTGAAGAAATAGGCTCTTAACTATAGAGAACAAACTGATGGTTACCAGAGGGGAGGTGGGTGAGGGAACAGATTAAATAGGTGATGGGAATTAAGGAGTGCAGTTTTTATGATTTTACCACGTGTTATATGTAAGTATTGAATCACGATATTGTACATCTAAAACTAATATTACACTGTATGTAACTGGAACTTAAACAAAAACTTTTAAAAAAGGGTAAAAAGAACCATATTATCATTTCAGTAGATGCAGAAAAAGTATTTGACAAAGTACAACACCCATTCATCATAAAAACCCTCAACCAAGTAGCTTTAGAGGGAATATATCTCTAAATATTAAAGGCCATGTATGAAAACTACACAGCTAACATGATCCTCAATGGGGGAAAACTGAGAGCTTTCCCCCTAAGGATAGGAAAAAGACATGTATGTCCACAATTATTCAACATAATACTGGAAGTTGTAGCCACAGCAATCAGACAATAAAAAGAAGTAAAAGGCATCCAAATCAGTAAGGAAGAAGTAAATTTTCACTATTTGCAGATGACATGATTACTCTACATAGAAATCCTGAAAACTCTCAAAAAATGCTAGACTGATAAGTGAATTCGGAAATGTTGCAAGATACAAAATCAGTGTACAGAAATCTATTGCATTCCTATACACCCATAATGAAGCAGCAGAAAGAGAGATTAAGAAAAGAATCCTATTTACACTTGCACCAAAAACAATAAGGTACCTAGGAACAAGCCTAACCAAAGAGATATAAGATCTATAGTCTGAAAACTATAGAACACTTATGAAAGAAATTGAGAAAGACACAAAGACACATACTCATGGATTGGAAGAACAAATATTTTTAAGAAGTTTATGCTACTCAAAGCAATCTACACATTTAATGCAATCCTTATCAAAATACAAACAGCATTTTTCAGAGAGCTAGACCAAACAATCTTAAAATTTGTATGGAACCACAAAATATCCTGAAAATCAAAGCAATCTTGAAAACTGAAAACAAGGCTGAAGGCATCACATTTCTGGATTTCAAGTTATGTTATAAAGCTGTCGTAAATAAAACAATATGGTGCTGGCACAAAAATAGACACATAGATCAATGTAGCAGAATAGAAAACCCAGAAGTAAACTCACAATTACATATGGTCGATTACTCTTCAATAAAGCAAGGAAGAATACCTAATGGAAAAAAAACAGTCTCTTCAATAAATGGTGCTGGGAAAATTAGACAGCCACATGCAGAAGAATGAAACTGGACAATTGTCTTACAACATACAAATAAAATGAATTCAAAATAGATGGAAAACTTAAATTTGAAACAGGAATCCATCAGAATTCTAGAGGAGAACACCGGCAGAAGCCTCTCTGACTTATACAACTCAACACCCAGAAAATGAATAATCCAATTAAAAAATGGCAGGACACATGAACAGGCATTCTTTCAAAGAAGACATACAGATGGCCAACAGACACATGAAAGATGTTCAATATGACTCATCTTCAGGGAAATACAAATCAAAACTACAATGAGATATTACTTCATACCTGTCATAATGGCTAAAATTAAAAAAAAAACACAAGAAACAAGTGTTGGTGAGGACATGGAGGAAAAGGAACTCTTGTGCACTTCTGGTAGGAATGTAAACTTGTGTAGTCACTATGGAAAACAGTATGAAATTTCCTCAAAAAGTTAAAAATAGGACTACCCTATCATCCAGTAATCATGCTACCCATAGTTTCACTCTTATGTGGATTTTAAGAAACAAAAAAGACCTTCAAAAGGAAAAAAAAAGAGAGAGAGAGTTAGACAAACCAGAAAAACCCTCTATGTATAGGGAACGCATTGATGGTTACCAGAAGGAAGATGGATGGTATGCATGGGTGAATAGGTGATGAAGAATAAGGAGTGCAATTGTCTTAATGAGCACTGAGTGATGCATGGAATTTTGGAATCACTGTGTTTTACACCTGAAACTAATATAGCACTGTATGTTAACTACACTGGAATTAAAATATAACAAAAAGATGTTTTAATTTCATTTTCTTTCAACAATGAAGGAAAAATCAAATATAGCAATTAATTTATAATAATGTAGCTAATGAGATTATTTGTTTTTATGCCAAAGCAGTTGTAAAGTATAATTTTTAGTACTTCTTTATGAAAGAAGGGACCCACAAAGGCAAACATGTCTAAGGTCCACAAAAGTCATGATGCAGCCCTAATGTCAGTAGGATTACTACATTTGCTTACAACAGTATATGAAGCTAGCTTTTTTTTTAAAGCTAGCTTTTTATAGCATTTGAGAACATAAAGACCCTAGTTCTCTGAGTATCAGCTGTTTGCATGAGGTGCCAAATAAGAAAGAATGCTGGTCCGAATTGTTTTTTGGATCTATCTGTAAGCTTCTGAACAGGGTCCCAACTTCCTTATCCATTTGTCTGTTGAAGGGCATCTTGGTTCTTTCCACAGTTTGGCGACCATGGCTATTGCTGCTATAAACATTGGGGTAAAGATGGCCTTTCTTTTCACTACATCTGTATCTTTGGGGTAAATGCCCAGTAGTGCAATTGCAGGGTCATAGGGAAGCTCTATTTTTAATTTCTTGAGGAATCTCCACACTGTTTTCCAAAGTGGCTGCACCAACTTGCGTTCCCACCAACAGTGTAAGAGGGTTCCCCTTTCTCCACATCCTATCCAACACATGTTGTTTCCTGTCTTGCTAATTTTGGCCATTCTAAGTGGTGTAAGGTGGTATCTCAATGTGGTTTTAATTTGAATCTCCCTGATGGCTAGTGATGATGAACATTTTTTCATGTGTCTGATAGCCATTTGTATGTCTTCATTGGAGAAGTGTCTGTTCATATCTTCTGCCCATTTTTTTATATGATTGTCTGTTTTGTGTGTGTTGAGTTTGAGGAGTTCTTTATAGATCCTGGATATCAACCTTTTGTCTGTACTGTCATTTGCAAATATCTTCTCCCATTCTGTGGGTTGCCTCTTTGTTTTGTTGACTGTTTGCTGTGCAGAAGCTTTTGATCTTGATGAAGTCCCAAAAATTCATTTTCACTTTTGTTTCCTTTGCCTTTGGAGACATATCTTGAAAGAAGTTGCTGTGGCCGATATTGAAGAGGTTACTGCCTATATTCTCCTCTAGGATTCTGATGGATTCCTGTCTCACGTTGAGGTCTTTAATCCATTTTGAGTTTATCTTTGTGTATGGTGTAAGAGAATGGTCGAGTTTCAACTTCATCTGAGAGTGGATCCTGGCCCTGCTCAAGCCCAGCTTGTAAACTTTCTTTCGTTAGCAATTAAGAAACCAAAAGGAAAGGGGGTCAGTACTCAACATGCTACAGCTTTGTTTTTTCCTTAGTTGTGGCTTTCCTTCAGGCAGAAGGCAAAAATGTAACTCCCACAGAGTGATGCTTTACCCTCCTCCTGACAGACATATCTTCAGCATACTGCTCTGTTTTCTTCAGCAGGCAAAAGCTGCTGCTTCCTCCAAAGGGCAAATCAGTCAACAAGAATGGTAGGGTATCAGTGCTATTTCTCACTCTTCATGGTAGTTTTTTAATGTCATTGAATGTCATTGAATCCAGTTCTTTCACTTTATGGAAAACTGAAGTCTGAAGGAGAAGGTGACTTGCCTGAGGTCACAATCCAAATTTGTGTCATAGCCAGGAATAGAAACCACTTTCTCTCTAAGGGCAAATAACATATGCATTTAGTACCAACTTTTATATTTGTAATATGAGGATAATGTTGTTAATTTCCAAAGATGGTTTCTACTGTGTGGCATATAATCTATATTTTGACAGATCAAGATATCCTACGTAAACTGGAGAAAGAAAAGATTCTTGTCTTCACACCATCCCGAAGGGTCCAGGGCAGGAGAGTTGTCTGTTATGATGACCGGTTCATAGTCAAATTGGCTTTCGATTCCGACGGCATCATTGTATCTAATGATAACTACCGAGACCTTCAAGTTGAAAAGCCAGAATGGAAGAAGTTTATAGAGGAGCGATTGCTGATGTATTCTTTTGTGAATGACAAGTACGTTGTTTTCAATAGGCTCTGAATAGACTAAATCCAAGTTGCACTAGGAATAGATTATTTCATTTCAATAAAAATTTACTGAACACTTACTGTGTACTGTGTATTATGCTGATTGCCATAGGGATAAGAGGTTGAATAAGAAACAGGACTCACCCTTAAAAGAGGCTCAAAGTGTAGTGGAGAAGAGAAAGAAAGAGAGACACAATGTGTTGTGATAAGCAGTATGGTTAGAGTTTTTAAAGTTGCTACATGAAATGATAGGAAAAAGCCTCAAACAAGAGATGACATTTGAGATGAAGTTTACAAACAGAAGAAAGGGGACTACTGGGTGTTATAGGTAAAGAGAACATCATGAATAAAGCTATAAAGATGTGAAAGTGAGTCTCATGTTGGGGAGCCACCAGGAATGCCAGTATGGTTGAAACGTAATCCACAGAAGATACGCTGGAAAAATCATCTTTTGTGTGTGTGTGTGTGTTCAAGTGAGAATGGAGGGAAGAACTGCTGGCCTAGTTTAAGGCAGAAAGGGCAGTTAGAAGGCTGTGACAATAGTATAGGTAAGGAGTACTGAAGGTCTGAACTCCTGAAGTGGGGGTGAGGATAGAAAGGAAGATGTTTACCTCTTGCTTGTTTGCTTTCAGATTTATGCCTCCAGATGATCCTTTAGGACGCCATGGCCCAAATCTTGAAAATTTCTTGAGAAAGAGACCTGTTGTTCCAGAGCACAAGAAGCAACCATGCCCTTATGGTGAGTACCTATATGCAGAACTGAGTTCTATACTAAGGGAAACATAAGGACTATATGAATACTTACTTCTCAAAGGTTTCCCTTTCGAATGGAAAATCTTATCTTGTCCACTTCCTGGGAGTTTAAGTCTGTGACTTTATGTATTCTCAGTTAGGCATTTAAAGAAACATCTTATAAACCACATGAAGGAAAGGTAACTAGAATTGAAGGAAAGATTAGTTGTCACTCATTTAAATAATGCAGGCGCTCTAGCTGCCTCCATCCTGACCAGTGTTGCTGGAGGCAGGGAAATGCAGAAACCCACATGGCCTATGGAAGCAGAAAGGGCAAAGCCAAATTGGATTTGGCCACAGGAAGGACGTATCTCTCAAGCAGGTGATTGCACTCTCTGTCAACTAATAATACTCTTTTCTTCAGTTCTGTATTTTCCAGTTTGCCTTCAAACTTCATTTTCATTTGCTCTTTTAAAATATAGTTTTCTAGAGTGCTTTTATGATCTTACACAAGTCCCTCTGACACAAAGTTTGTAAGCCTAACAGTGCAACATAAGCTGCCTGGTCTGAGGCTACTTTGCATGTTCACTCTTTTTGGATAATCATTTATTTATGGGACGTCTTGGGTTTTTTCTTTTTATCAATTAACATTTATTTAAATTATATAGTATTTTCATGTTCATTATCGTCATTTAATCTTCACAATGACCATATAATATAGGCATAATTATGAACTTTTTTTACAGAAGAGGAAATTGAGGCTCAGAAGGTAAAGTCACTTATGAAGGTTACATGGCTAGTAAGCGACAAAGCTGGAATTGAAACACAGGTCTGACTGGCTTCCAAGCCTATGCTTTTTGCATTGTACTATGCTGCCTGCTGCTATCCTACACCACCTCAGCATGCAGGTTATGCCTAGGCAAAGTTGTGAATTACAGGAAAATGAAGGCTGTTCAACTGCTCAGTTCTTAGCTTTTACACTGTGGTTTCCTCCCCAGCTTTCCACTTCTTCCCACTCCCCTCACAGTGTGTGATGCCTCCTTGATGTTGTCCTGCCTCTCTCATCTTTGGGGACAGTTAATTTTCTTCTTTAAGCCCAAACACTAAAACTCTTACTTGAGTAACCAGATTGTTACAACAGTTTCTGACAGATTTGCACCAGTATGAGAGAGAGTCTTACCCCAAGGCATTATTTTTCAGGCAAAAAATGCACCTATGGCCACAAGTGCAAATACTACCATCCGGAGCGGGCCAACCAACCACAGCGTTCGGTGGCTGATGAGCTCCGCATCAGTGCCAAACTGTCCACAGTGAAAACCGTGAGTGAAGGCACCCTGGGCAAGTGCGGCACAGGGATGTCTAGTGCCAAAGGTGAGACAACCTCAGAAGTCAAACGTGTGGCCCCCAAGCGCCAATCAGATCCCAGCATCCGGTCCATGGCTGTGGAGCCCGAGGAATGGGTGTCCATTGCCCGTAAGCCTGAGGCCAGCTCTGTCCCCTCACTTGTGACTGCCCTAAGTGTCCCCACAATCCCACCCCCTAAAAGCCATGCAGTGAGTGCACTCAACACCCGTTCAGCCAGCAGCCCGGTGCCAGGATCCTCTCATTTCTCCCACCAGAAGGCCTCACTGGAGCACATGGCCAGCATGCAGTACCCCCCGATCCTGGTTACCAACAGCCATGGGACCCCTATTAGCTATGCTGATCAATACTCAAAGTTTGAGTCCTTGGGGGACCATGGCTACTATTCAGTGTTAGGCGACTTCTCCAAACTGAACATCAATAGCATGCATAATCGAGAGTACTACATGGCTGAAGCAGACCGAGGGGTATATGCCCGAAATCCCAGCCTCTGTCCTGACAACCGTATGAGCCATACCAGGAATGACAACTATTCCTCTTACAACAATCTATACTTGGCTGTAGCTGATAGTCATCCTGAAGGCAGTTTGAAGCTACATCGCTCCGCATCTCAGAACCGTCTTCAGCCTTTTCCTCATGGTTACCATGACGCCTTAACGCGAGCACAGAGCTATGGCCCAGAGGATTCTAAACAAGCCCCCCACAAGCAGTCAGTTTCCCACTTAGTTTTGCAAGCCCAGCACCCAGCAACTGGAGCCTGCTCCAGCTGTCCTGGAGACTACCCTATGCCTCCCAATATCCATCCTGGGGCAACCCCTCAGCCAGGACGTGCCCTTGTAATGACTCGGATGGACAGCATTTCTGACTCCCGCCTCTATGAGAGCAACCCCATGAGGCAAAGACGACCTCCTCTGTGCCGGGAACAACATGCCAGCTGGGATCCATTGCCCAGTGTAACTGATTCCTATGGGTACCACTCCTATCCCTTGAGTAACAGCCTCATGCAACCATGCTATGAGCCAGTTATGGTACGGAGCGTGCCTGAAAAGATGGAACAGCTTTGGAGGAATCCTTGGGTTGGAATGTGCAATGATAACAGGGAGCATATGATCCCAGAGCACCAGTATCAGACTTATAAGAACCTCTGTAATATTTTCCCTTCAAACATCGTCCTTGCAGTGATGGAGAAGAATCCCCACACTGCAGATGCCCAACAACTGGCAGCTTTGATTGTTTCTAAGCTTAGGGCTGCTCGTTGACATGACATAGGACTTATTCCTTTATACAAAAATAAATATTAATATTAATAATGCACTAATACTATGATAATAATAACAAACAATTTTGTGTTGCGCTTTACAAGTTACAATGTTTATGTTATTTGAAGCGCAAAACAGCCCTGTATGGTAAATCTTACTAATGTCTTATTTTCTAGAAAAGGAAACTAAATCTCACTGAGATTAAGTTACTTGCCAAGATCACACTGCTAGCAAGTGACCAAACCAGGACTCATACTCAAGTCCTCTGACTCCAAGTCCCATGCTTTTTCGCACGGCACCATGCAATGGAGGACAAAACTCAGGGGAAGAGGTCTAAATACAAGAAACTCCCAAGGGATTCCATTACCAATGCTTTCTTAATCACATTCTACATTACAAAGTATTGATAATATATCTAATTTAGAGAGCAGGATCAAATCACATGTTGAATTAATCTTTTGGGATTTTTAATAGGATATTTAAAGCTATTTAAAAGTAAATGCATAAATTATTGCATGAATATCTGACCATTCAATATCTTTACTAACCAAGCTACAGGGTCACATCAAGGCTTCTAGAGATATATTTCAAACCTACTGTTAACAACTATAGTGCATGTATAACTGTAAATATTTAGTTTGAGATGTTTGTGTATCTCCATATAACCTTTTATATAGTGATGATAAGAAAAGCTCTGCACAGTCCTTAGTCTACAGTTGTATAGCTCACGAATCCAACTTGATTTTATGTCACATTTCATAGTTTCAACTAGTTTTGAAAGTGAAATTACATGCCAATATTTGAATATTGTTTTCTTAGACATCAGAGCATACTAGCTCTATTTTCTTTGCACTTTTTACTTGTCAACAGTTACTGATAGTTCTTAGCTTTTAAGTCTCTTCACCTTAGCAAATTAGGGATCAGATTACAGCTTTCTTCTTCAGAGGAGCTGATGGATAAGCTCAAGTTCTAAGCATAGCAGGTGTGTGCTAGACAAGCACAGAAAAGTTTGAGAGGACCAAGGGATTTACTACCAGACTCCACGTCCCTTTTCCCAGGGGTGATGGTCAAACTTGTGCAGCATTACATGATGGACACAAAAGCTGCACTCAAAGAGAGTCTAATGGATACTCTGTAGACTTCTGACCTATGCAGTATTCCACATAAAAGGATAAAATGTAATGGAGGACAGTGCACAGACATGTAATCCACTTTCTTCTGCTGTCTACCCTTTGGGCAATAAGGTCAATAATTGATGGAACAGAATTTCTTTAGGAAATAAAACCAGGGGATTTTCTAAGTGGAAAAAGGCAGCTCACAAAAGGGGTTGCTACATCTTTGCTAATAGCTGGTTCAGTTATGCACTTCAAATACATGCAAAGAGGATGCACTTATCCTTAGATAATTCTTAAATGCATTACTAAACACTGCAGGACTTTGGGTTGGCACCATTTGTGCAACTAGTATCTTGCTCAGGGTGGAAACCTTTGTAGCTAAATGCCTCTAAAAGAGGCATTTATTTTTTTAAGCCGTACTAAATGAACCCCTTTTTTAATCCATTGTATATTAAACATTTTGGACCATGACCTACTCACTACTTCTTGAGATGGAACTTGCTAATTTCTATGAATTTTTTTTTGTCATGAAAGTTGAGAAGGCCTGGAGTAGGTCTTTTGTGTGACACTGCCTATAAATGTTTCTTACTGTGAAACATTCCACATGTGAGGCTGTAGTCAGGGTTGTTTTTGGTTGTTTGATAATGGCTTGCATGCTGCTTTTTGGCTTTCTGTCTCTGTCCTTGTTGACCAAAACTGCATTTCAACCAGCATTTCTCTTCAGTTAATCACAGCTTCATATTCATCTTCTACCCTCTGATCTTTCTGTTCCCCAGCATATTGAGGTGTAAAAGTATTTTCTGTCAGGTATAAAATAGAGAGTGACAGTTGCCACTGAAGTGTTTGCAATTCACACAGTTTCACCCAAATTTCACACAAATACCATTTCCTATCTTCAACTTCTTGGACCTCCTGAATCTGTCCCATGTCTAAATCAGGGTATTTGAAAATCTTAGATGACTGTACTGCCTTTGTGCCAGTTCATCTTCCTACCACAATCATCAATGGTACCACAGTATCCACTAGTTGCGAAATTTACAGGGAAGCACATGGTTTATCTTGTCAGCTGCAATTTATCTTGAACATGTTCATGTTTAGTACTCAGAAAAACTGTAGACTCCTCCCAACACAAGAAATATTTTAGGGCAGCATATGTATTTTTTATTTTCAAAAAAACAATTGTCATTCTTCTTATAAAATGTGTATGAACTGAAGTAACAAAAAGCAATGCCTAATTAACCATAAATGACCTTTTGTTGATACAAATTATATCTTTTTTCCCTGATTGTATAAAAAACAAGTGTACAAAACTGATAATAAACTAAGTTAGGTAACTGACTTTCACCATGATGTTTCTGGCATTGTGTGTCACAGGAAAGCAGCCTGGGAGGTCATGAGTAAGCTATTTCCAAAGAGCAAGCTTCTTTATTACTATGCACACAGCTATTGTGTGTACAGTTTCAAGCATTATTTTGCATAAGTTCTCTTTAGCCTATTAAATTTAATATGTCCCTGCAAAGGGAATTTTGTGTCAAAAGTGTTTAAGAAGCATAAATATATGAATGCGTAAATCTAGCATGGTTTTTAGTGAAGTTATTAGAAAAACATTTTCTCTATATGGAGTTCTGCATACTTCTTGACTTTTTCCATTTTGTTTGTAATTATAAAACAAGAAATAGAAAGAAGCATTGGGACCTTCTCAGCTCTCCTGCTAATAAAATCAGGCTTCCTTTCTAGGGTTAAGCATGTGTCCTGCAGAATACTTACCTCTAAGCACTCAGCAAGAATTACTGCACAGTGTGCTGTGTGGTTCCAAGGACCAGTATATTTTGCAAGAGGTGCTTTGTACTTCTAATTTTTTTCACTAAATTTCTGAATTCATAGCAAGTCTGTGCCTGCTCAGGCCTTAGATTTTGTAGATTTTGTGATTTTTTTTCTCTTTTTGTGATTTTGTTGTTATTTTTATTTCAACCTGAAGAAGTGTGATTCTGGAGTGGCATGGTCAATCCAGTTACAAGAGCCCTTTCAAGGTAGCATATAGCCATTGCACTGTCTCTTAAAATGCAAAGTATGGAAGGGAGAATGACAGATGCCTTATGGAAAAGGTCTGTAAAAGTTTTCTTTCTTCTAAGTAAGAATATAAATATAAGTACTCTCTCTCTCTTAATCTCTCTCTCTGCTAGTTTCCAGAACTATGAAAATCTACTTTTCTATTTGAGAATAAATTATCTTTATACAGCAATTCAAACATCAATACACATTAACCTTTGCCACTGAACTTTCTTCTAACATAGAAGAGTTCATTTTGAGAGGCGCTCTGTTACTGTTCTATCTATGCTGTTAGTACGGGACTTTGTACAATTGCCCTTTCCGAGGGCCAACACTTTCAATACACTTTTACTCTGTGAACCAGGTCTGAGACTGCACAGGGAAAATAACGTTAAGCTATCCAAAGAGCCCTGCTCATGTGTCCTCCTAATTCTTCTCTGCGTTCCCCTAGTTTTCTTCTCCTCACGTCTGACACTGAGGAGGGCATAGTCTTAAACTGAAGTGGCAATACAGTTTGTTCTCACTGGAAACCAAACCAGTATTTTTTGGGAACCTGCTTGTCTATAGTAGTTGATGCCTTTGAAAAGACTCAGCATATTAAATGTCTATCATATTGTAGCTAGCTATATACATAGGCAGATTGACTATTTCTAGTCCTGATTTGTATATCACTGAGCTATAGTAGTTTGCTTTATCCATTTGTGGGATTAAACAAATACTGTTTAATGGTTGTAAACTTTTATAAAACCGCTTTGGGTTTTTTGTTTGACCCAAACATAATGTAAGTCTCAATGACAAAAATACACAAAGCCAACCAGAGGTGAGTGAAAATATATCCCGTCCCCAGTTTTGTCTACCCCTATAATGCAGGTGCAGTGCTTTGCAATGTTCTCACTAGCATGAATGTGCTATGACTACCTAATGAGGTTTTAATTGGTTTCACCTATAATCATGACTGAAAATGCTGTATCATTGATGAGAATGAACTGTAACACATTTATTTTCTGCATAAACTATTTGTCTACTAACTACTAATGGCTGTGTTTCTTTAAGAACATCAACAACAAAAGCCATACCACACCGACCTACACACATACTCTAGATCTCTTCTAAAAACCTCATTTTTTTGCCTTTGGGGAATTTCAATAAAAACTTGAAACTACAAGAAAAAAAAATCTGTCCTTGGGACTTGCAAGAAGAGAGTTCTCCCCAATGAGTTCAATCTGAATTTTATCACAGTAAGCAAATGCCTTCCTTTCTCTTTGTATACTAAAGAAGCTTCAAGTGTTACTCATCTGGTGTTTCTCATAGGCCTGGACTGGGCCAAGCCTCCACTCATAGGTCAGAACTAGATGGAGGGCTCAGGGCCCAGATTAGTTTCTTCCCTGAATAGCCTTAGGGCCACAGAAATATCATGTGCTGGGCATTAACCAAAATATCAGCGCTCGAAGCAGCCTGGCACCCTATACTTTGCAGAGAAATCACTGGTGGAATGCTCAGCTGCATCAACTCCATCAGGTTATAGGTGTGGGAACTGAGGATCCAAGAATTAAAGAGATTTGATTAAGGCTTAACAAGGAGGTAATGGCAAAGCCATGGACTGGAACTTCAGGCCTCCTTGCTCCCAGGCCAGTGGGCTCTTTTTTTTTTTTAAGATTTTATTTATTTATTTGACAGACAGAGATCACAAGTAGGCACAGAGGCAGGCAGAGAGAGAGGAGGAAGCAGGCTTCCTGCTGAGCAGAGCCTGATGCAAGGCTTGATCCCAGGACCCTGGGATCATGACCTGAGCCAAAGGCAGAGGCTTTAACCCACTGAGCCACCCAGGCGCCCCACCAGTGAGCTCTTTATTACGGTGATGTCTGCTCTTCCCTCATGCTTTTCAGAAGCTTCCTACTCCCAACCTAACCTCCCCACCCCCACCCCCTGAACAATCCAAGTCAGTCCCATTCTAAGGGCAGAGATGACCACAGTTGCTACATGAAAGCCCAGCCTGAGACTTTGGAAGGGGCTATTCATAAACCTGAGAATATTTCTCTCTTTTATCATCCTTTTGGGACTAAGAGTGCTCATCTCTCCCTATCCTTTTCCTTTTTCCTCTATTACTCAGGAATATATGTAATTAAGTTCTTATTGAGTACCAAATATGGACCTGGCCTATACTGGACTAGGGAGAGACAGAAGAGGAATAAACAGTTCCTAGCTTCTGGAACTTACACTTTCATGAGGAAATAAGGCACACTTACAGAATAAGTTAATAAATTAAGATTTTCTTGGAGAGCAATGGCAGACTGAGTGTTGGAGGGAGTGATAACAATAGAATTCCAAGAGGGGACAACTGATTATTCAGTGCCTCTCTAATCGTAGGTGAGAAATCAACTAGTTTGACCATTCCTCTCGCTAGCTTAACTCTCTGACCTCACGACTTAAAATGTTCCAGTTATCCTGGACCCTTCACTGGTGTCCCAACATGCCATGCTTTTTCTTTATCCCCTCCAGACTTTTACCTTACTTCTACTCTTTGTTCTCACTAACTTACTTTTGAAAACTCACTGCTAATATCACCTCCTTTATTAAGCTGCGCCACCTCCTTGATCACGTTTTGTTGATCCTTACCTACAGTGGGCCTTGTAGGCATTTTGAACAATCCTTAGTGCTTGTCATTCTGTTACAACTATGTTGGCATGCAGACTCCTGTCCAAATAAAGGAGTTCCTTAGAAGCAGAAACCATGTTCTTCATCACTTCATCTGAATTATCAGAAGAGGTGACTCTCAATTATTGTCACTGAATAACAATATAATATATACTCCCTTCCCTTGATCCCCAACTCTTGCTCCCCAGTTAAATGTGTACAGTTTGATAAATTTTTCTAATCACTTCTCTGAACTCTAGTCAGAAGGAAGAGGTCCAAGGGCACTGGGCTATTGGTGCTTCCTGGCCAGTCCTCCCCTACCCCTCTTCCACACTTGACCCTACCCCTGACCCCACCATCTGAAGCAGCTCTTCCCAGGGACCTACTTCACAGAACCCAGGTTTCAGAACTCCAGCAAACAATGACCTTTGACTCTTAGCCTCCCTGAACCTGGTCTAGAAATAAGCTCATGTAGTCTGCTCCTCATCTTTAGGCCCATCTTTGAAGGCCAGGGTAAAGCACTTTGACCTAGGTTATACAGAATTGAGTCTTGAGTTCAAGGCCTACTAATCCTGCTATGAATCCACACTACTCACACATACAAAGCATGGTACACTTTGAAGATGACTTTCACATCTATTATATTTTTTGAACCTTACAACAACTATGAGGCAAATATTATTTTCTTACAGATGAAGAAACTGGCATAATTTACTCAAAGTTGCTCCCATAAAATGATGGAGTTCCCTGGAACTTGGATCTTTGGGCAGATTTTCCCTCTGCATTCTGGTGCAGCTCAAACTTTAGCATGCATCAGAATCACCTGGTGACTGTTAAACCAGATTGCTGCTCACCCTTAATCTTTCCAATTCAGGTCAGTAGTGGAGTTCGATAATGTGCATTTCTAACAAGTAACCAGATGACACCAATGTTACAAGCAACTGGTATCTATATGTTATAAACTTGTTTTGCGCCCTCGGACAAATCCCTTCCATTTTTTTCTGCCTTAGTGCATAAAATCTGGGGGCTAGACTAGAACCATGATTTCCAAATTCTTTAGCAGCGAAACCCATTTGCCTAAATAAATAAATAAATAAATAATAAAGAAATCTTGCATAGGATACCAATACATACACAATATATAAAATCCAGGCTGCTCCAGATAAGTGGTGGAGGGGAACCAAGAGTTTCCAGAACCCATCCCCACATGGAGCTAGCGCTGAGCTACCTCCCAGATTACATTTACTCTTTGAGGGTTCCTTCAGCTCTGATATTCCAGGATTCTGAAAGACAGCACTTACTATTGTGTTAGAAGTCAGATTTGCAGGTAAACGGACTGCATTAACCAGTGCAAGAGACTGCTCTGCCCATGCCTAATGTTTGGGTCCACACAAGATAGGAAATATTAACCCTGTTGGGCTGTTGGACTTTGATGATGTTTAGGTCTGTGGGCCAGCTCTAGAAAAATGATTATATACACATACACACAAAGATATTCAGGATAAACTTGAAGTGTTGGGGGCTTCCTATGGGTCCTACCTCAAATTAACCTTTTGACGGCATCAGACATGACATTTTCACTAAATTTCTCCTTGGCATTTTCACAGCATAAGCCCTCTCCTTCATTCCTTAGCTCAGCCACTCCTTGGGCCAGCTTCTTGTCTGGAATGCTGCCTAGTTCTGTCCTATGCTTCCCCTTGTCTGGGGCCAACTTGGCCCTGCGGAAATGCCCACTCTCTTGCTCAGCTATCACTCTCCCCAGAGGACAGGTAATACTGTAGCCAGACTTCACCTCAATCAACCTCCACCATGAAAATATAACCCTGAGAAAAACAAAGAACATGTGGCACAGGAGAGCTCCCTCTGCAGAACTTCAGGTTATATGAATGGCAATTTGTCTTTTCTCACTTGGCAGAGGGCTCAGAGGGGTGTGAACATATTCATCCCTGTCTCTTGGCAGCTCAGAGCTGGCAGAGTAGGCACCCTTGTCTGGCAGAATTGTGTGACATACAGAAGCTCTAGGTCAGCCGATAAGATATTCCTCTAGCTTCAGTGTCTACCACAGTCATGTCCACTCTATCTTTTCCAGGCCAAAGGAGTAGAAAAATAAAGGTTTCTTTTTGGTTTTCAATTGCTGTTTAGTGAGAATAAGCAAGGAAATGAGCCAAAAGCCTGCAGGTAACTTCAGGAAGGCCTGTGGCTTTCCACTGTCAGGGAGGTTCTGAGCAGATTCTCCTGATGCTGGCTGGGCTCTATAGCAACACCTCTCTTCTGGAGCCTGATGCTTCTAAGTGAGCTGGCCCAATTCTACAGCAGAGAGGAATGAAAATGGTTCAAATGAGGAAGAAAGTATGAGTGGGGCCTGGTGGTGAAAACAATTAGGAGCAGTGGGCCCAAGGAGCCAAAGGACCAGGCTTTTGCTTAAAGTCCTGTTATGATCACATCTTCTCTGGGTCCCTCAGAAGAAAGCAAGAACTACACTGGTCTGCTCCAGCATACACCCCCTTATCTTATAAACACCAAAATTAACAGTTGCCTGTTTATTGTTTTTCAAAACAAAACTTTAAAAAAACCCCAAAACATTCAAAATTCCATTGTGGCAGAAAGTGGAGCTGATACGGCTGAATGGGACTGTCTCCCAGGTTGTTTCATGGAGCATCAGGTGCACTGGTGGGGGCCAGGAGCAGGGGGACAACAGGGGCAGGGAAGAGGCTGTTGCTGCAGCAGGGCTGGAGAAACACTGCACCAGTGTGGGCATCAGAAGAGCTGCAGGCCAGTTTTGAGTCCATGCAGCTGGCGCTGGCTCCAGAGAAGGCCCTCCAAGTTGCTGCTGCTGTTGCTACTGTTGCTGCAGTTGTCACTGCCCACACCACAGCTCAAGCCAAGGGTGCTGTGGAGAGAGGGGAGAGGGGTCTGTCAGGGAAAGACGCAACTTTAGGCTCTGGAAGGGTTAAAGGAGTTTGAATGATGTGTCTCTACGGAAAGGGCCCACCCTCCTGCCTGGTTTTATGAAGACGACTATGGAGCAAATCTGAGAAACTACTTCAGATGGGACCCAGGGGTCGTTCTGCCTTCCCCACAATTGAGAAGAGGGAAGGAGCACAACTTTTCAAATGAAACTTTATTCAGAGCCCTAGTATATAAATCAGATTAAAGTAGAACTATTTGGGTCAAGGCAGGAGGGAGTGCCCATATACCCCCCCACCCCAGGAAGATATTGAACATGGCCACCTTAATAGGCCTTTATCTAGGGCCATAGATATTGGGATCCCAGAGGACCCTGGCTGGATCCCTCCCACCCCCAAGAGCTGGATAAAGGGTCCAAGGCCAGGACTGGGCTACAGGGCTAGGCCCAGATCCCAACCCAGGATTAAAAGGTCGTTCTAGGGGAGATGGAGAGGAGAAGGTAGTTGAGGGAAATTGGGAGGAGAGGTGAACCATGAGAGACTATGGATCCTGAAAAACCACCTGAGGGTTTTGAAGGGCAGGGGGTGGGAGGTTGGGGGAACCAGGTGGTGGGTATTAGGGAAGGCACGGATTGCATGGAGCACTAGGTGTGGTGCCAAATCAATGAATACTGTTATGCTGAAAAGAAATAAAAAATTTAAAAAAAAAGTTTGTTCTAAGGAGAGGACTGCCTTTCCCCTCCCTGGCGCTGTTCAGAACACTCTTGCTTCCCCTGCTTCCTGAACGTCCTTCCAGGTAGATGAGGGTGATAGCTGAGAGCAAAGCCATCATCCTTCCCCTCAGGTAGATCCATGGTTACACTACTGCAGCTGAAAAAACCCTTAGAGATGATCTAGTCCCATTCCCTCCCCTTGCCCACCATCTTACAGACAAGGGAACTGAGGCCCAGAGATGAAAAGGGACTTGTTCCTGGCCACAAAACCAAGTCAGAGGTGGATCTGAGACCAGGAGCAGGAACGGGCATGCCTGCTTCAGCAGAGGAAACCTCCCTACTACAGGGGGTGTGGGGACTGGACAGAATCAGCTCCCTTGGGGAATTAACAGCTCCTCCTGCCAATACTTGATACCCCGATGCTCATCAAGCCAGCCTTACCCAAGGGGAGAAGAGGTCTCTCAGACATGTGGGCCCCACTCCCAACTATAGACCACCTGGTTTCCCCAGCTGCATCTCCTCTCCAAGGGCCTGCTGCCCCCTGGCCTAGGACAGAATCCACAGCAATGCCTTGGGCCTGGCCTGCTGCTGGGGTCCCTGGGTTCTATAGCTCTCTCCCTGAAAGTCCAGAGGAAGAGGGGCTCATTTCCCAGGGAGTGGGTAGGCAGCACAGGGACACACTCTCAGTTTCAGGGGCCCACAGAGTTCTCTCTCTGGTACTCACAGGATTCTCCTGATCACAATGGCCCCGCATTCCGGAATGTACAGGCCCTCTGGACGGGCTCCTTTGTGTTACCAGCAGAGCCCCTCAGCAAGGGCTGCTTGGTTCCTGGCTCCCTGATGACCCAAGGGCTCCCACGCCTGTGATCCAGAGGCGAGTTTCGAGGGAGAGCATGGAGCCCTGCACAGGCCTTGCTACCAAGATGCCTGGACAGTGTGGGGAGGCCTACTGATTACTCTGTGCACCTTTGGACAAATCCCATCCCCTTTCTGGGCCTCAGTTTTCTCCTCAGGAACATAAGGAAGTTGGATTACAGAACCTGTTCTTGACCTTTTGGGAGTGGTGGACCCTTTAGAGAATCCAAGGAAAGCTATGGAACTCTCTCCTCCCAAAAATGTGTGTGCACACATACATACACTCTCTGTCTCCATCTCTGTCTCTCTCACACAGACACACACAAACTGGAAGCAATCTGAAGGGTGCCAAGCCAGCTCTGCATGGCTACCTCAATGCCCACCCCAACCCCCAACTAGGGACTGGGAGTCCTGTCAAGGGCCCAGTCAGGGACCAGAGCTTACACATCACTCATTTAACCCCCCCACCCATCCTACTTTGGTCCTTCCCTTCCTCCCTCCCTCCCTCCTGCAGGAGGCAGAGAAAGGGGTTAAGAAATCCTGCTGCCATGGGCACTCACCCAGTCTTGCATGTTGGGGGTTCCAGCCGCTGCTCTAGCACAGGCTGGTCCAAAAGATACATGGTGTCATAATTCTCCAGCATAAGCTCTGCTGGGTCCTCAGTCTGACCTGGCATTAGGCCTAAGGGGAAGGTATCCCATCGTACATCTTCTGTGGAGCAAAGGGAGGAGGCAAGAGTGGGCTGATTAGCTAGTTCTCAAACCGGTATACAGGCCTGCCTACAAGGTCTACCTGCCCACCTACACTTGATCTTAGCCCCAAAGGCCAAGAAGCGATCTACCTGCTCATCTCCATTAGTCTGCTCAGCATGGGGTTTCTGTGCAAGTCCAGCCTCATTTCTGTCTGCATCATTTGTCGTGAGCTCCTCTCTTTGCACTCCCCACCCCTTCCATACTCCCTTATTCACTCTTTATTGCCCTTCTTCCCTGACACCACAACCCACCCCCAAGTCCACAGATGCCATGCACACAACTACAATCGTATTTGTTCTTCTCAGCTCTTCTTCCATGTCCCCAGACATGCCCTCAACACAAATACAGACAAGGACAACTTCTTCAGTTCTGGCCGTATCACTGCCTCAGCCTTTCACCTGCTCTATTTCTGAACACACACATCCTGAGAGTCTGGATGCTCCAGAATTCCCACACCTTTATCCCGAACCCAGATACCTCAGAGTATCTGAATTACCTATTTCCTGCATGTCTACACACAACCCCCACTCTCAATGTGTTTGAATGTCACATCATTTTTTAGTGGCCTTGCCTTGAGATACATATACACACACCCACATACCACACCTCAGGGTGGACGCTCTCTCAGAGGTATTATACTCCCCCTGCCCCCTGCAAGGTCTTACTGCCCCCAGATGTAAACACAAAGAACATCCCTTATCTAGGGAAGGGATGTCTTACTGTATATCTCACTCCCCACTGCCACCTAAGTATATATACACAAACACACAGACAGAACCCACCATTCACTGAATGTTCCCAGTTTCACTCCCTGCCTCCTACACCTCTCATTCACAGGTATATAAGAATGCATGGGAAGTCTTAGCCCCTGTATATATGTATGCCCACAGAAGCAGCAATGGAAAGAGAGAAGAAAAGACCTTAATATCCTAGCCTTTCCACTTTCATAAACTACTCTCCCACCGCCCCACGACAGATATTCCACTTTAGAATGAACCGTATCAGTTACTCCCTACCCTCTGCCTAATAACTTATATACCCTCTATGTAGTATTATAGGAAACCCTCATTCCCATCCTTATACCAGTACATCCAAAGTCTTCAAGTAAAGCTTTCATGAGTTTCTCAAGTAGATCCAGTTTCTGGCCTCCTCCATCTCCCTGGCACCCAGAAAATTCTCCTTGTCATAATGCTCCTGGCATTCTGGAAACTCACTCCTGGACTAGCTTTTCATGTTACCCAGAGAACCACCCACCCTGACTCTTTTACAGGAAGAAGTTGTGCCTGTCTTAATGTCCTGTGTTGCCCTATAAATATAAGAACACCTTCATACACAAGGACACTTCCCCCATGTTTGTCACTGACCTGATCATCCTGCCGCCCCAACACTAACATCCCCAACCCTGTGTACATCATAGCCCCTGCCTCTCCAGACTGACATCTGTGTACATGGCCCTCAGTGACAACAGAGACATACATGGGCTACTTCTGGATGGTTGTCTCACTGCCTGTTCTCACACTTTTCCATATACCCCCACCTCTCATTGCTGCTACTTCTCCTCAGAGATACCTCCTGGCTCCCAAAGGTCTCAGTGATCCTGCCTCTTCTTCCAAAAACATAACATGATCCTGTGTGCATTTATGCACAGATGCATAGTGTCTACTTCACAATGACTTCTTTCACAGCCCCTACTCTCTCACACACATATACAATTTTGCCTATGTCAATGCCTCTCCCATTCAAGATCTACGAAGGCCCCAAACACAGTCCTCCTTGCCCTAAGAGACTTCTCTGACACCACACAGACATAAAGGTACTCCCTCACACCTAACACTCAGTGCCTTTATGCCCCAGCCCTTCCAGCAAAGGCTCTACCTTTCCCCCTAAGTTCCTTTGCTACCTCCCCTCTCTTTCTGTTGTTCCCTATCATGCCCACTCTATACTATACACAATTCCAGCTGCCTTCCTTCCCTCTTTCAGATTTCATCACACTGGCTGTTCTCTACATCTACCCCTACCTCCAGCATGTACACATACACACGTCCCCCTACCCTGACATATACACCAAACTGTTCATTCCTTCAGGATCTCTCTGCTTAAGGTTCCTGTTCCCTAACCTAAGCAAAGGCACTGAAAACACATCCCTCAGAAGGAGATTTGTGTAGTCCCACTTTCTTATCTCCTAATATTCTCTTTCCACTTCCAGGCTTTGTCTCACTAACTTGTATCCTCACCTAAAAACCACACTACTCCTTTATTTTCACTTTTCTGATCTCCCTTCCCTTCCTCTAACTTAATACCCCTGGTTTCCCGCTTTCTCATATATACAGCAAAACCCTGTCTCATCACCACCCAGCCTCCATACACATTCACATATACATAGAAAGCATTATTGTCTCCCTGCTCCTGATTCACTGCATGCAAAAAACACATGCAGAATCACATATATCCACCCACCCCTTGCTATCTCCTCTGTATTTTGCTGCTCAGTGCCCATAACCACACCATCCCATGGGGCACTGTATGAAGCAGCCAGTAGTGACAGTTGTTGGGGCCCTGAAGCTTAAACACACTGTCTTAAAGGGGAGGAAAACCAGGTGTCATCTACACATCAAGTTGCTTCCCAGTCTTGCCTCACCCTGGCTTCTATTACTTTCCATCTCTTCTCTAGGGTGGAGGGAAGCCTCAAGAACCACCTGGAGAGGGAAAACTGGTGTGATGGAAAGTGAGTATCAGGTTTCTTACCAGAGCTAACTTGCCATGGAGAGCCCTGCAAAGCTCCTCTTTTCTGGGCCAGGAGCCTGGCATTCTCAGCAGTGGGAGACTCCTCCCCAGTAGATAAAGGTCCCACCTCCATTCTGTCTTCCTCTTCTACCTCTTCCTCCTCCTCATCTTCATCTTCATCATCTTCATCTTCTTCCTCCTCCTCCCACTTCTGGTCATCATTTTCCTCTTCCTCCTCCTCCACCTGATCTTCCAGATCTTTCTCCTCCTTTTCATCTTTCTTGAGATCATTAAGTCTGCCCTGCTCCTCCTGCTGCTGGGGTTCTCCTTCAATTCCAAAGGAACCAGCTGGTTTGAGGTTCCAATACAGGCTGTCCAGTGTGTAAGGGGACTTCCCAATGGGGGAGGCCTCTGAGCCTTCCTGTACTAGGCTGTTCTCGCCAGTCTGGGTATAAATGGAACAGATGCGCAGCAGCCTCTCTTGCTCCTCGTCTGGCAGGACCTGTCCCATGGCTTTGAAGACGCTGAGCAAAGGGAAGGATGGAGTAAGACAGATTCAAAATCTCAACTCACTTCATACCCCAACACTCCATGGTTTGAACATGGTCTCTAAGTTTCCAGACCTGCCTCTGAAAGGCAATGCAGAAGAGCAAACCAAAAACAGGACCGAGGCCCCTGAACAAGCACTGTGATTCATCTCTGTGGCTCACTTCTACTCTCAGTAAAATAGCATAACGGCACCTGAATTATAGGGTTGTTGGGAAGAGTAAGATAGCTCACACAGAATGTCTGGCACAGTGCCTGGCACATAGTGAGTTGGCATGCAATAAATGATAGCTATTCATCTGTACTAAATGCTACGTAAATACAAAAACTAGCCAACAGGCTAACAGGACTGGACATGAGAATGGCAGAACCGTCTGTTCCCCTGGCCTAGCCAAGCAATTTGTTCTGAGCTCCAAAGATACGCCTCCAAGCGTGCTGGGCTGCTTCTGCCTGGAACACAAAATGTGACCCCTTTCCAGGAGTAATTACAGTCCTGCCTGAAATGGAGGAAAAAGAAAAGAAACCAGCAGTTGACAAGACAAAGTGAGATGTGAGAGGGAAGCCAGATGAGCACTGTGGACCTTGGGCACTACAGGAACTGGGGAGAGGCAGAGAGTACAAGGAGGGCAGGAGAGATCAAGGGAGGGCTTTGTGCAGAGACAAGAGTAAGCACACTATACTGTATACATGTGGTGGGAGTACCCTGGCTCCGGGTGAAGGGCTGTGCTGGGAGCCGTGGGAAGAGAAGTGTGCAAAAGTTAAGTGTGTGTGCTAGGAAGAGGGGGTCATCTGACGACTCTTAAGCACAGGTGATGACTGCCATTTCTGAAGATCAACATGGTGCCTGTGTGGAGGATGGCCAGCCACATGGAGGATGTGGAAGATGGCCTGGAAGATGGCCTGGAGGCAGGGAGACCAGGGAGCTGGTAAGGGTTGACCTAGGGCACTGACCATGGAAACAAGGGGGAGAGAAGCTGTGAAAGACACAGAGAGCAGGACTTGGTGACTGATGGTAAGGGTCAGGCAGAGGGAAGTTAAAGATGATGAGAGGGTGCACGTAAAGGATGGTGCTAAGAGCAAAACCAGCAACACAGAGCCAATAGGAAGGAGAGGTCCTAGGGAGAAAGAGCATGAACACCTCTTGCTGAGCCTCATATAAAACCAGGGATCTGGTCATTGCTGGAGGTGTGGATGGAGTAGACAAATAGTTTCCTTCTAGGTGTACTGAACTGTGAGACATTCATGGAGGTTGCCATTATGCTCAGCAGGCTCTCTGGCCCCATATGGTCTCTGGTCACTGGGGGTGGGGCTGGAGGCTAATGACTTTACTGGAACACCCTTTCTACAGGGCTAATTTCATATTCCAAGAGGACACTGACTCAAACTGAATTGATATTGGCTGCTTCAGGAAAGGTCTTGAAAAGTTTCCAGGCTTTTTGGAGGAAAAGCCAAAGATGCTCTTCCTGCTCACTATGGTCCATTAGTATGATTAATAATAAATATTCCCAGGCACTTGATATTGGAAAGATGCTGTTATCACCACTGTTTATTATTACCCACCTGCTATCTCAAGCTGTCTAGTGTGACCACTGAGGTGTAGGGGTGATACGAGTCCTAAAATGCATCTCTCTCCTCGGGTTTGTCTGGTCACAGGTCAGGTTGTGGAAGAATGTGGAATTTGGACTCACAAAACCTGGTCCCAAATCCTTGTCCCACCATCAACAAACTGTGTAGCTTTTGGATAAATCACTTCAATCCTTGGAGCTCCAATGTCTTTCTTATCAAATAAGGATATAATCCTTTACCTCCAAAGACTGCTGTGTCAAAGGAAATTACTTCTACAAAAAACACAGCACCATGCCTGAGACAGTTAACTGCCAGTGGTATCTTTTATTTCTCCTTCTGGGGAAAACAAAGCCAGGTTCTCTATGTGCCTAATAACACATGCTTTTCACAATCATGTAATCTAATGGAACATTAGAGAAAGAGCACGGGAGTAAGGACAAGATATCTGGATTCTGGCTCTAGCTCTGACTTGCAGACTTACCGCTGACTTACAGTCCAATACCTAGGATAATCCTATGTCTCAACCTGTGTGGTGGGGTGATTAGGACTCTAGATTCACTTATTACCTGGGAAAAGCAAAATCTGTGCACAAGGATTGTACCCAAGTAAGCCGCTGTTACTGCCAGCATGAGTCACATCCCTCTGGTATGCTTGGATTGGGAGATCTCTGTGGTCCAGACTTCAAGACCAGCAGCTTCCACTCTGCAGGCACTTAGGATTGGAAAGCACCTTGAAGGCCACCTATCCAAACCTCTCCATGCTTTTCTTCTCATTCCCTCCCCCCATTACCTTCACATGTCGTGGTCTTTCCAGACTTTGTAGCTTCTTTTATTCTTCTGGAATTGCTCAAATGCCCTGTCTGTCATGCTTTTCTGACCCCTCCAGGTCTTTTTGGTTCTCCTCCCAGTTTCCCACCCATCCATATCACTTCAAGTCTAGATCATACACATCTGGACATCTGGCTCTTTGGTTCAGTTCCATCTGCTGGATATCTTGCCCTACCTTCCTTTCTCTACAAAGCTACATTTTTTTCCTCTTATCAACTACTACTGTGCCCCAAATGCCATCAGGGTTCAAGAATGACTTTCTGACTCTATGGAGGGATCAGGGGACTAAGAGGGTCTTGGCATCTAGACTCCCACTTCATTCAGTCCCCAAGCACAAATTGAGCTCCCAGCAAAGAGAGCACTGCTGGCAATGAGAGAGCAGAGTATACTTTAGTTCAACAATGTTTACTGAGGTCTGTTTAGGGTCTGGATTTGTGTCGTGGTTTAGGGCACAGATGGCTAATACAGAGCCCTTACCTTTAAAAAGCTTCTCTTATAGAGGGAAGGAGACATTATGGGAAGAAGACATGGCAAAACAAATTCTCAGTTTTGGAAAGTGCTTAAGAATCAACATAACAGCACAGATAGTGATACCAAGTGAGATAGGGAGCAAAAGAGAAAGATCACTTTAGGATTGGGTTGAGAATAAGATGACCAGTGTTTTGGTCACAGTAAAGTATCTGTGGGCCATCCATGGGGAGATGTCTGACATACAGTCAAATATAGGAGGCTGAATCTTGGGGGAGGGGCCTGGGATAGATAAAGAAATTTGGGCCTTGGTACTTTATAGGAACTGGGGAAAAAAGCACAGGCATTTCAAGGAGAGAGTGGTAAACAGCCATTAATGCAGCAGACACAGCAACGGACAAGGGCTCGGTGGATTTGGTAATTAGGAGGTCAAAGCAGACTTGGGAGTTAAATGCCAAATTGCAGAAGCTTGAGGAATAAAAGGGTAGTGAGAAAATCAAGACTGTTGAGTACAGACTACTCTTTTGAGATGTTCTGATGGTGGTCCGTGGTTGGGGGAAAGGACTGATATGCTGCTGATTACCCAACACAGGGATTAAGGGTCAAAGGAGATTTTGCTTATTGTTTAAAGATGGAAAAAAACCGAGACACATTCATAAGATGAAGAGGAAGAGCCAGAAGAGCAAGGGAGAAGCAGGGTTGAGGCCCCAGTGATGTTGGCAGAGGTGGCTCCAGAGAATAGGTAGGAGCAGGCTCTGAGGTGGGGCAAGGCCACCTCATCCTGAGACTGGCAAGATGGTAGAGTGTCATCGCAGATCAGTTCACGAGGGTAGACCTCAGGTGGAGGGGCCCTGCTGGATGCTCGAGGAAGCCAGGGTGAAATTGTGGGGGGGGTTGAGGTGAGTGGTAAGGGCTTAGAACAGTCAGGAAACAGGAGAGAAAGAGGGCAGAAAACAAGAAAACAGTAAAAAGTTCAGACAAACAGAGCTGAGGCCTGGACTGAGATTAAAAATCATACCTCTGTAGTGGCAGCAATCCGCAATGCTACGTAGTTTTCTCCAGCACAGCTTAGCTACTTGGACTGAGGAGTGGCAGAAGCAGAATGGGGAGGATCAATCCCAGCTCAGGGGTTGGCAAGTCAAATACGCCAAAGGAAAGGCACAGATGAGGGTCCTGACGATGAGTGGTTGAAGTGATCAACCACACACGGGATGGAGGAGAAGCAAGGCTGAGGAAATGGAGGTATAGAGGTCTGGAGGCAGGCAAAGAGCTAACATCATGGGATGCAAGGGTGAGAAATGGAAGGATAAGAGGTTATGGCCACTGAGTGGGATGCTGGGATGTCAGGTTTCAGAGGGGGAATAGCTCTGAATGATGGAAATGTGTTGCAGAGCGTAGTAGAAAATGAAAGTCACTGGAGTGAGGAGATGAAGAGTGCCAGATGGATCACTCAAATGAAATAGTTATTATTCCAGAAAGCAGGAAGAGAACTGCGTGTTATGAAAGAAGTGGCTCGGGGTCAGAATATGACAGAGAAAAGGAAATGGAGACAACCACAGATATTTACAGGAACCAGTGCAATATTCAGTTTAACACAGCACCCAAGGTAGATTGGGTAAAGGGGACTCACAGAAGGTACAGTTACCATGATGGGTTGGGGCAGAATCAGAAAGATGTTTCAATGTCAGGCCAAGAAGCCTAGACTTCATCAGAAGGTTGGTGAGCACCTAGGAGAGATATACTTCGGGGAGATAACAAAGGAGAAAGCACAGGGCTCAGAGTCAGAAGACTGGGTTCAATGATAAATAGCAGCTATCATTTATTGTGCCCTTACTTTGTACAGGCCACTGGGCTAAGCACTGTGGGGGTGGGAGGAAATTATCTCATCCGTTCTCAAAACAGACTCAGTTGAGACAGGTCTTAAGTTGTGTGATCTTAGGCAAGAATTCCCTACCTCTTCCCTATCTCAGTTCTCCCATCTGTTAGTAGGAAGGGAACAGGACTCAGAGTCCTTGCAAATGACTAATTCTGCCACTCTAGGGCTGTGTGTCCCTGAGGCCTATGGAGCCTTACCCTCTTACCAGATGGAATTCAAGAGACTTACAGCTGAAGGAGTTGGGAACTGGCCCAGCAAGGGGACCCCAAGCAAGACTCAACCACTCGGGGCCAGTCAAGGGAGGCAGAGCAGTTGAATAGCCTCCAACTCCTTCTGGCTTCCCACTGGCTTGCAGAAAATCGGCGAGCATTCCGTCCTGAGAGAGAAGAGAGGGTCTGAGGAGAAGGAACCAATAAGCCTCCCCCTCAATCTTATACCTTTAAAAGCTTGGCTTTGTCCCTCCCTACTCCTCCAGACTCCCTACTCTGTACCTCCCATTTGCTCAAGCTTTCAGGCCCTTTTATCCCAGACCAGTTTACTTGGCTCCAAAGGAAAAAAAAAAAAGGTGGAAGATTTGTCCACTGCTATTGCGGGGCCCTTCTGGACAAGCTTAAATCTTTAACAAGGGGAATGTCCACCTGGTGCCTTTCAACTGAGAGCTGAGGACAGCGGCAGATGCTTCTGCCTGGGCTGTGTTAGGCCCTGAGGCTAGGGCTAGTCTCCCTCACCAGTCTTGGTGTTAGCCACAATCAGTTCAATGGTCCATCTGAGGATGTAGGTGGGCCGGATCCCGCTGTCACCCAAGGCTGGCAGCTCAGAGAGCAACCTCTCCAGCAGGGCCTGTGTGAAGGTCTGGGAGTGCAGGCCCCTGAGCAGAGGCTGCCAGAATTGAGAGAATGGCTTTGGCACCAGGATGTCACTCAGGTCCACGTTTTCTGGTTTGTGAGGGATACAGGTTGATGGGAAGGGGAGGCAGGGGCCCATGGGAGAGAAGAAGAAAGGAAAGGAAAAAAAGAGGGAGGAAAGAAGAAAAGCAAAGGGAAAGAGAAGGTGGGGAGGAAAGGGGGTGGGGGGGGCGCCCAACAACAACAGAGTTGCCACCACAGAACAGAAAGAGAAGAGCACAACAGCAAGGAGAGAAACCAGTTAGTATCCGACAATAAAAAGACTCAACACAAAGTATTAAAAAAAAAAAGCTCTGGTTCTAGCTTCAACTTTGTCAATAACTCACTGTGTAATTTTGGGTCAGTACCTTCCCCTCTCTGGACCTCAGTCTGACCATCTGTAACATGAGGATATTGAACTAGATGACCTCACAAGGCCCTTCCAGTTCTGCTATTCTAACTCTCTAGTAAGTGGCTAAATCACAATTAACATAGCACAATAATGACATTAAGACTCTCCCACACCCCAGCCCACCCCAGCCCACCCCAGCCCACCCACTTCCAGGCCACTTAAGAATAGCCCACCAACTGAGTAACAGTGGTGCTACCTGTTCTGCTCAGCTGAGACAGGCTTCTAGAGGCTATGGAATGGCAGGAAACATCCCTTGCCTCCCAGTCCTGGGCTACCCAGCCCACCCCTGGTGTTCCTGCCCAGGACAAAGAATACTCTTTGAAGTGAGGCCCCAGGACCATACCTTCATAGTCTATCTGCAAAGCTGCCAACTGTTCAAATGTGGGGATGAGAAAGCCATCATCCAGAAAAGCATCCAACACAGCCTCCCTGGAGGAAGAGGACACTTAATTAAGCCAACTAGGCAGGGAGAAGACCCTCTTCTACTTCCTTACCCACTCCCAAGGCAGCTTATGCCTCCGGCTCAAGTGAGCAAAGCAGCATGGGAAATGAAAGCTGCTGACAGTTGGATCTCAGGCCTCAGCCTTCTGGGGCAGAGCCAGGGCCGAAGACTAGGATAACTAGGTTTTGAATAAGCATTTACTAAGCACACGCTGATCTAAGGCCCATAATGATGGTGGTAGCAGCTGAACAAGCCTGAAAGCACACACAGAGAAAGGTCCCAGGCCCACAGAGGAGGTAATGCCTAGGGTCACAGGGTCAAGGGCTTTTAGACTTCAGCTACTACTCAGTCTTTTTGCTTAACAGTCCTCCAGTCTTTTACCCTCCCTTCTCCCCAGTTACCCCCTTTCAAATCCTAGAAGCAGAAACTTTGGGGACTCAACTGCAGGAGCAAATATAAACCTTATTCCTAGGGACCCCAAGAACCCAGAATTACGTTTGAAAGCATAGGCTATAGGGGGTAATCCCTCAACCCATGTAGCTCAAACTGAAACCAACAACCGCTAACTGTTTTCTGCAGATCTAGCAGTTCCCCTCAAGAGAGGATCCCCTAGCTGACCAGGCCTAGAGGGAGAACATGAGTTCCCAAGGTGTCTCAATGGCCAGAGGCATTGTCAGACCATGCTGTCATGCTTAGATCCCTCCCTCCACCAGGTATGAGGTGAAAAGAGTTGTCCTTCCATTCATCTCCCATCTTCTCAGATCAGTATCCAGGAAGAGCACTTACAGCAGCCAGCTGCCTGCCCGGCATAACCGGGCAGACACCCCTGAACACAGGTACAGGGACAGTTATCCCAGCTGCTGAGATGGCCTTTGCTGAAGGGGGCCAAGAAGCCTAGGATGGGCAGACACTGATAAAAACGTCTTTGGAATTAGTAGTATCCTTGGAATGAAGAAGATGCAAGGGGCAATCCCAACCTGCACTGTAGGCCATCTACCCAGGCCCACCCTGTCACCTGTAAGACCTTTCTAATACTCTCTGCCCCATTCCAGATTCCTTCCAATCTCTCCCTAGTTTGGAAGGTCTAGCAATGCCTTCACAGGGTCTTAGTGGAAGGTTCCTCAAAGCCCTTTCCAGCTGAATTTGGGTAGCAAGATCCAAGAGCTAAGGAGGAGAGGAACTGATAGGTACTCTCTGCACCAGATTGAACTGAGCGCTCTTTGGAGGGTGGGGGGAGGCTCTTGGCCACACTGAGCAGGGAGGAACTTACTCTTTCAAAGAGCCAGATTCTGGGGAAGCCTCTCCTTTGTTCCCCCAACCATGATTATCCTACCCAAGGGACATGATTATTCCCCACTTGCAGTTAAAAAATCAGCAGGGCTCACTGTATCTTTTACCTCAAACTTGAACATGGGCTAGACAGTGAAGTGGTAAGGATGAAGGGCTTTTCCTACATACCACTGGACAGAGAGGAACAAAGCTGGCAAGGGGACTGAGGACAGTAGACATTCCTGTCCCTGGCCATTTTAGTGATTCAGAGTATGTAATCCCTACCTGGCAGCTGGCAGGGCCAGGGGAAAAGGGTCTGGCTGAATTGGGTCATCTGGTAGGGGATCGGGATTATCCGTAAGATTTCCTTACAGCAAAGGTTGACAAGCTGGGATATGGAAGCCTATTTCAGTGAGGCTGCTAGAGAGCCCCTAATTACCTAGTTACACACCTGTTCTCACATGTAATGCCTTTGAGCTCTGCCAGGATGCATTCTACAGGTGGAGACAGGTTGTTCCATGCTTTAGCAGCCTGAGGTAAATGCCTAAATTTCTCCAGCACCTGCCAGCAAAGAAGTTACCATCAGAACCCTGATTCAACCAAGCAACCCTCTTCCACCCTTCAAGGATCCCTTCCCATAGGACCTCTCAGCACTTCCCTTCATGAGATAGGCAGAACATGCAGGGGTGGGCCCACAACTTCCCTACTGAGCCCACAATCTAAAATATCCTGACTCTTGGAAAGGCAGACCTTCTTCTCCCTCCCTCCCCACCCTGTATTCCCTGTGGCTCCCAACCACCAGATACTCCAATACTGAGATGTCCAGTGAGGACATTTTGTTGGAATTAGGCCAGAGACCCTTGGGTCCAGGAATGAGGAAAAGCAATGGGTTATGGAAGAAAGGGAATCAAGACACTGATATTCTAATTCTGGTTCTATCACTGATTGCATATGTGACCTGGGGCTAGTCCCTTCACTCATCTGTGTTTTCAATTTATTTCTTCATCTGTGAAAAGGAAGAGCCAAGCTGAATGGTCTCTAAGCTACCTCCCTTCCTGCTAAAATAGCACCCCTCAAGCTCACCTGATCTAGGAAAGTTCCTGGGTGCCATCTGCTTATCAGCTGCAGTATTGCAGGACTATGCAACCACCTATGCCCAGTTGTTCCCTACCACCCAGTGGGACAGATTATCCAGACTTCCATCATCTGCTCTCTTCCATTGGTGTGGAGGATCAGCCAACTGGATTCTGGTTCTCTTGTCTCCTTCCTAGATCCCCCCTCTCTTTCCGAGAAGTCCCCTCAAGCTCTGCCACTTTTCTTTCAAATTCCTTCTCAGGACTTCTCTCAGGAAGCTGGCAAGAGGGAAGAAATGGCTGGGCAAATGAAAACACACAAAGTCAAGGGCACTTTCTTACCTTAAACTGCTCCTCTTCATATGAGACCAGCAGTTCTCGGGTTCTTTCTGAAAATACAATATGGAAACAGATAGGGCAGCCTGGCCCTCTGCTCCTTATGGGATTCTGGGCCCTTCTCATCTCACTTCTTGAGTTGTAAATTGGGAACTGGAATTCTTCCCTCTCCTACTTCACAGGGTTCAAGGAAAATGGTTTGTGACAGTAACTGTTTTAAGCTAAAACTCACCACAACCCCAGAGGAATTGCTGAGTCAGGAAAATAACCAGTGTTAACCCTAAGTCTGAGTCTTACAGACTCAGGGGCCCCTCTATGCCCCCCATCCGACCCAAGGACACCTACCATATAGCTCTTTATGTCTCAGAGCCTTTTTCAAATGTGAATCAACCTCTTTGTTGCCTTCACTGTCTCCATCGACCCTGATATCCAGTTCTGCACCTTTCCCTTTATCCTTAGGCTCTGGTTTCTGTTCTGTGATGTCATCAACTACAATATTTTTATCTTCCTCTTGGTCTTCTTCATCTGTCTCTTCCCTATCCTCCTCCAGCTCCCAGGTTTCTCTCAGGCTGTTCTCCAGCTGGCGGCACCAGTAAGTCTTCTGAAGCCAATCCAGAACAAAGTAACAGCCTAAAGGAGAGGAGGAAGGAAGGCAGTGTCACTGGAGTAGCCAAAGGCAAACAAGCTCCTAGCAGACCCTTAGCCTCCTCTTATAAGCATTACGGGAAGAACTGAGGAAAGATGGTTGGCTCCAAGAAGGCACAAATCTCAAATATCTAGAGGTAGCCCCTCTTGCTCTGGGTTATCTCCCTATTCTTTGCTTTTTTCTGCTCATCAGCACCTTTCACAAAAAACTAATACCAGTATTAGAGACGGAATGCCAAAAATAACACAAAGCTGGCAAGTGAAGAAGAGGCACCCAGGCCCACTAGATAGTTACAGGGTGCTGGCCAAGTCTCTTCCTTTATCTGTATCTCAGCTTCCCCAACATGAAGGGACTAGGCTGAATCAGTTGGGATGGGGTGTCTAAAGAACCCCTGGGTTCATGACACTGGATGGCTCACACCTCTCAACCTGCTCCCCATTCACTTCTCTAGGTATGAAATTTAAGGGGATGCCAAAAAACATAGTAATCAAGACATTAAAACAGGATCAGAACAGTGTGCTCCCAAGCCGTACTGGAGTCTGAAGCAAAAGGAGAAATCACCAGTAATCCTGTCTTTAAAATTTTGGCATTTTGTTCATTGTGGGTTTTTCCACATCAGAATGTTATTTATTCTGATTACTGAGCTTCTGACACCCCCTTAAAGTTTGTGCCCAAGACAAGTGCCTCACTTGCCTCACTGTAGCTCTGGCTCTGACACCAGTTAGAGATCCTCCTCCCTCTCCCCACAGTGCCCCCCAGCCCAGGCCCCTGGGCTTAACTATGATAGGTATGATCCCTGAAAACTCACCTCTGCGGCAGTCATTTATATGGGGCATTTTCTTGTGTGTCAACTCATGGCGAAGTTCAACAATCCAATCCGGAATGTTTATCTGATTGTGAGGGAGGGTGTGAGTACAGAAATTAGAAAATATTAAAGCTGGAAAGGACCAAAGAGATGAATTACCCTGGCCTCCCCACATTTTATAGATAAAAAATATTGAGGTCCTGAGGAAGTTTCAGTCTTAACAGCAGAGCCAAGATTAGAAACATGGTCTCCTTATTCCTTCTACTGCTCTGGGGAGGTAATCTGGAAAATCAGAAAAGATAGCTACCTCCTCCAACACCAACCACCCTCTTTGAACAAAGATTCCTGTGAAAGAGTATTAACAATCACCCCCAGCCTTCCTCTGCCCTATGAGTCTCAATCCCTGGGTACCCTTTATCCTTCCTCCCTTCCTCCCACGCCCTTTCTCAGGAAGCTTCTCTTGATGGCTGAGAACCTGCCTGCCCTCTGGGCTTCTACATACCTCACATACTCACTCAGGGCAGGAATGTCAGACATTTTCATGCTGCTCAGCTGAGCCTGTCTCTTCCCTCAGACTGTCAGCTAGCTCCGAGAAGGCAAGTGCTGGGACTGCTACCTCTTTCCTGTCCTTACCCAATGGAGCATTCCAGTGCCTCAGCTTCACTGGCCCACTCCCAAAAAGCTGGACAAGCCAAGCCACTGAAGATAGCAGCCATGAGCAAGGGAGAAAGTCTGCTTCTTTCAAGCAGGAGGCTGAGGCTCTGGGGTTCTTGTTAGGCTTGGCTGGTAGTGGGGGGATGAGCTAGTCTGACTGTGTGCCCGTAACACCCCATCCCCCATTTAGTGAGCCCTTCTGGGGAAAGAGAATTAAAAAAGGCCATTTTGTCATACACACCTCTTGAGCCAGGAACTTGAGAGGGAGCTTGACAAACTTTGTCTTCCTCTCTGAGATAAGATTCACAAACCTGGGGTTGGGGAAGAAATAAGTGGCATAGCCCAAAGAACTGTTTTACTCAAACCAGTGGGGCTTCAAAACATCTTGCTAAGTTACTGACACCCGGAGTTTCTACAACTTTCCACTAACTGTTCTGTCCTCTTCTTATGATTGGTATCAGCCAGCACAGGGATATCTGCCCTGTACTTAAGCCATACAAATGAGGAAGACACTGCTCTGGACTTGAAGAGGTCAGTCTAGGATAAATAATCATGACAGAATAAAACATACTGTGCTAGATCACGTTATAAATGATAAAACAAAAGATTACCTATATCAAATAATATGAGGAGCCCACCTAAATGATGGAGAAGGTAAGAAGAGCTAGGGAGGACCTCAAGGCACACAAAGTAAACAGTATGAAATGAGCAGATTTTGACAGGTGAGAAAATTCAGTGACAGTCTTTTTTCTGATGTGTATGAAATAGCTACAACCACTCTATATCATTTTGTTAATCAGGAACTCAGTGTCCACTTCAACTCAGCAACCTTTCAGTGTTCAAGAACAGAAGGGGGAACTAGGTATGGATGGGAGGAGGGTTGAAAAATCTACACTGAATCATGGCCAAGGACCTCAGACCATTCAGAAAAGTTCTGGGTAAAAGAGTTAAAGGGGAAGAAAAAAAATCAAATTATCAAAGCTGGAGGTGGTTCACTGAGATCACTTGGTGTAAATCACCCCCACCCCACATTCCAGAAAGAGAAGAAAAATGGAAGACAGAAGGTTCTCAGGGAAAAAAAAAAAAAAAGGAATGTGTATTGTTAGGGGGTACCAAAAGGTGTCATGTCAAACAATCACAGGATGACCCATACAGAGGGGCACATGGGGTGCTTTGCTTCAGGTAGCACCTAAAGCCAAGCTTTGCTAATCAAGTGGCTACCCGCACCCCCATCCCTCAACCCATCGTCACCCCTACCCATGCAGGCCTTACCTGACCAACGCCATGCCATAGAGCAGTCTAAGTTCATCAGGGCCCAAGCCACCAGCTACATCCATGAGCTTACAGCGTACCAGGTCAGCAGTAGAAGCCACTGCCAGGGGTAGTTCGTTGCCTAACCTAAAGAGCCACAGTCCAGCACCATCATAAAGGTCCCTTACCCTGGTCCACCCACCACCTCAAAACCTAGATCATTGTAAATTATTCCAATGACATAACTGGCTCTAGAGTGCTTGACAAGACACAAATCAATAAAGTAGGAAGACGGAGGGTAACGTAATTGTATACAACCCAATTGTATACAGGGTGTGAGATGCTGGCTAGGGTTTACAAAGGACACCTAACTGCTAGGCAATCCACCAACAATTAAGCGTGAACACACCCCTTTCTTTCACTCTAAAACCTTTAATTCATTCAGCTGGAGAAAACTTCATCCTTTGCTCCCAACTCAATCTTACCAATTGGACCGAGATTCCCCATCCAAACACGGCTTTGCTAGCCAGCACCGCCCCCGCTCCCGGCCCAATTCGACTCAGAAATCCACCCTACAGTTGTATTGTAAACCTACTCCTTAAGCCCTGGCTCGGGTACACCGGTCCTTTTGGCACCTTCCCCAAGACAGAAGAAGGTAAGGGTTAAAGCTCGAAGATTTAACAAGAAGGTGGTTGAAGCATACCGCCTTCCTTTCCGTACACGGGATTAGTACAAAAGCTTGGCTGTGACTTTCCCCCAGGGTCTTGGGAAACGGGCAACGCCCAAATCACTCCAAAGGACCTTAGGCTTTTAGAAGATTGCAGAGTTGGGCTTTGTAAAAGGAACCCTACAAAGAAAGAAGTGAGACTCCACCAGCACGCAAGCAGGAGGGCTGAGCCGGCAGCCTTACCTACTCCTCCACACGGTGATGCGGTTCAGGGCGTACCGTTGCAATTTATGGTCATCACAAAACAGATACACCGTCACCTGATCCCACTCGGCCCTACTGAGCCAGGCGACCACGATGCGCTGGGCCCAAAATGGCGACGACCCTTTCTCTTTAACGCACTTCCCGCACCACGCACTCCACACACGATCCATACCCAGGAGACCTACACCTGGCCGGACCCGGATTCCCACCGGACACTGGACTCCACCGCAGGCCTTCTGTCGCAGCACTCCCCACAGCTTTCAGTTCAACATGATACCTTCACTCCAAACCGCCGCTGTGCCAGCAGCCAATGGGAGACCGTGACCCAGACGCAAGCCCGCCTCCCTAAGTTAGCGTGGCAAATCAGAACGCGAGAACTAGGATCCGACCGACCCACAAATTGGAGGCAAGGCTTCCTTAGCCGGAAGTGTTCTTTTCTCAAAGCAACCGTGCCAGCACCAAGTGTTCAGCTTCAAGGTTCCGCTAATTTCCTGGTTGCTAACGTGCTTCTTTCCCAGACCCCAAGGAGCGTGTCTAAACTGCGAGGAATTTCGCTTTGCGCCGTTTGGTGGGCTGGGGAGGCATGTGATTGTCCTGTGTACCAGGAATGCGTTTATAAGTATGTTGTTATTGCCATGAATCAGCACCTGACCAAGAAAAACACTGTGGACACTGAAGCAAGTCTACAGAGGAAATATTGAATTACTTAAAGTTTGATTGGAAAATCTGCTGGTTTTTCACATCTGTACAGGTACGAGCTTAAACTGGGTGATCTCTAGGTTCTCTTCCGTAGCGGAAATTGTAGGATTTTACTTTTTCAACAATCCACTGCTATGTTGGTTTCAATATCTACATAGATATACTTAGTTTTTCTGCATAATTCCTTAGGATTCTGGAGTTGCCAGGAGGACAATTTTCTGAAGCCCTTCTGATTTTACAGGTTAGCTAGATTTTTCAGGGTTCCATCCCAATTTCTCACTGAAATTATTTTCCAGTCTAACACTTGAGAGAGAACTGTTGATAGCAATATTTTTATTGTTATCATGTTCAGTTAGCCAACATACCAGTTTTTGACTGAAGTGTTCCATGATTCATTGTTTGCTTATAACACCCAGTGCTCCATGCAATATGTGCCCTCCTTAATACCCATCACTGGGTTACCACCTGCCCCCACCTGCCTCCCTTCTGTAACCTTCAGTTTGTTTCCTGGAGTCCAGAGTCTCTCATGGTTTTTCTCCCTCTCTGATTTCTTCCCATTCACTTTTCCCTCCCTTCCCTTGAGGTCCTCTGTGCTATTCCTTATGTTCCACATATGACTGAAACCATATGATATTTGTCTTTCTCTGCTGTTGATAGCAATCTTAAGAACGTATCTATGAGTAACTCTTTTTCACTTTATAGCAACAAATTCCAATCCATTTTCCATACATGCTACTTTCCCCAGCCAATTTCTCCTAAGATGTAATAGTCTCATGATTCTTGAATGACATATACTCTGTTCTGACTAGCCATGCCAACCAGTAGGCCAGTTATCTGCCCCAAACCAGATACCCTTTAAGCTTCAGGATCTTGGCTTCATACAGCCAAAGACAGGGAGATGGCTTATATGACTCCTTAAGATCTAATCCAGTCAGAGGAGGTACCAAGTCTGAAGGAATCATTTGTGAACACTTTGGGGGTTTAGAGACTAATTTTGGATTTTGCTTTTCTGGAAAGCAGAAAAGCTTCCTTCCCCTTTCATTCCACATGAAGCTGAAGGTCTCTCTATTCTATGTGTTCCAAGAAAACCTGACCAAAGTACCTAACAAGAGCACCATGTTTAGTATGTGACAAATGAGGCCTGATACTTTTTGATAATTAGGGATTACTGGGTCAAAAAGTGTGTTAAGTAGTGATAGCTTTGAGGAGACACTATATTAGTTTCTTGTGGCTGCATAACAAATTTCTGTAAATTTTGTGGCTTAAAACAATGGAAATTCATTATCTCACAGGTCTGGAAGTCAAAAGTCTGAAATCAGTATTATTTGGCTGAAATTGAGGTGTTACTAGGGCCATGGTCCTTCTGGCTGCTCTAGGAAGAATCCATTTCTAGTCTTTTCCAGCTTCTAGTGGCTCCTGGCAGTCCATGACTTGTAGCCACATCACTCCAGTCTTCAAGGCCAGCATCATCAAATGTCTCTCTGCTCTGTCTTCACTTTACCTTTTCTTCGTGTGTATAAGATCTACTACCTCCCTCAACTACATGTGATCACATTCAGGGCCATTCTGGATAATCTAGGATAATCTCCCCATTTTAAGATCTTTTATTATTATTATTATTATTATTATTATTATGTTATGTCAGTCACCATACAGTACATAATTAGTTTTTAATGTAGCATTCCATGATTCATTGTTTGCGTATAATACTCAGTGCTCCATGCAATACATGCCCTCCTTAATACCCATCGCCAGACTAATCCATCCCCTCACCCCCTCCCTTATAAAACCGACAGTATGTTTCTCAGAGTTCATAGTCTGTCATGGTTTGTCTCCCCATCTGATTCTCCCCCTCTTCACTTTTCCCTTCCTTCTCTGAATGTCCTCCATGCTATTCCTTATGTTCCACAAATAAGTGAAAACATATGATAATTGACTTTCTCTGCTTAACTTATTTCACATACCATAATTTCCTCCAGTCCCTCCAGGACCCCTCTAGCTGTATGAATGGGCTTGAATTAAACATGGGCTCTCCAAGTCTAAGGCATTGCCTGTGAAATCTTTAGATTGATCAAATTTGTCTTCAAGCTAATGCTTCCCCTTGCTTGTTTCACCATCCCCCTCCTTCTAAATCCCCACCCCTACTTTTGTGCATCCCATTTACCTAAGGCAGTCTTGAGGCCCCTAATAAGCACACACCTATATGTTGATAACCCTCAAGTCTCCAGCTCTGGTCTTATCTGTCCCCGGAGCTCAAAATCCATTTAATCAACTGTTTGTTGCACTCAATGTCAACATGTCCAAAACTAAAATACTTTTGCCATAAATTTGACCCCCTATCCTATATCCTTTGATCCTAGTAAATGGCAACAGTATGCACAAGTCATCCAAGCTTCAGTCTTTGCACTCAGACAGCTTGGGGTTCAGTTCTGTCTCTACTTACTATCTGTGAAAACCTTGGCAAGGTTTTAAACTTCTCTATGCCTCATTTTCTTCATCTGAAAATGGAGGGGAGTAAAGCACTTACCTCATAGAACTGTGTGGATTAAAAGAGAGAAGTGTAGTGCTTCTAGAACAATGCAGGGCACATTGTAAGCACTAGAAATATTAGTATATTTGTTATTAACATAATCATCCTTTACTAGTCCATCTTCTTCCTCACTTGCATGTTACCCCTCCCCATAACTAGATAATCTATCTAGTAAACTCTCTTTACTCTCTTCTTAATAAGTCCTCTCCTTGACATCCTCATAGCCACTACTCTAGGTCAAGCCTTGGTCCTCTCTAGATCATATACTACCTTCTTAACTGGTCTCCCTGCTTCCATCCCTTACACTGCAGTCTCATAAAATGAAACCTCATCTTGATAGAGTCATACATTCCTGGATTGTTTTCCTGAAATAGTAAGCATTAAATGGCTTTCCATGGGTTTTTATAATTTGGCTCAAACCGACCTCATGTCTAGCTATTCTTTGTAACAGATTGAAGTTACAGTTGGTCTCTGAATATGTCTCTTATAAGCCTTTATGCCCTTCCCTATTATGTTAGCGTATTTAGAAAGCTTTCATTTTTTCCCCTCTTTCTGGCAAAACATCATTTATCCTTTAAAATTTAGGATCTTTTGTCAAATCAAATTTTCCCAAGCAAAATAAATCTGTTAGGCCCATCTCTGAACCCCACACCACTTTGTACATCCTTATACTGGAGAAAGGAAAAGAAAGAAACACTTGTTGAAAGCCTACCATGGTCCAGGCCCTATGCTAAATGATTGACAACATTGAACTTTGAACCCTAGGGTCCAAGAAAGCAGCTACAGTCGAGAAAACTCTCCCACCCTTTTGTGTTCTAAAAAAAAAGCCAGCTAATTTTAAGGGACCACATTGTCCTCTCATATTCTGAGATAAGACCCTACCCATACTTCCTCATGGCTCCCATAAGACTGATGATGACTCCTTTGTTCACCTGCTTCTTTTTTTTTTTTAAGATTTTATTTATTTATTTGACAGAGAAAGAGAGAGAGATCACAAGTAGGCAGAGAGGCAGGCAGAGAGAGGGGGAAGCAGGCTCACCGCCGAGCAGAGAGCCCGATGTGGGACTCGATCCCAGGACCCTGAGATCATGACCTGAGCCGAAAGCAGAGGCTTAACCCACTGAGCCACCCAGGCGCCCCTGTTCACCTGCTTCTATAAAACTTTCATTTCTTTTCTTTGAGCAGTCTCCCTATGGCTATGGCCTGAATAAAATCATCTCCTTAATTCTGTGAAGTTAGTTTTGTTCTTATTAGTTTACAGATAAGAAAACTGAAGCTTAGCTGCATGGCTTAAGATGGTACCATTAAGAAGGAAGAAATGTGATTTCCTCCCAGATCTGTGTGGCTTCAGCCTAGGTTCTTTCCACAACTCTCAGACATGGGATGTGATTTACCTGTTTATAGGTCAGCCTCAGACCATGAAACCTTCAAAATCAGGGACATCCAGATCTCCAATTAATCTTAATCCTCGCTTGCTAAATGAGTTCCTGAATAAACCATGTCAGTTTCCACTGAGGTAATGTGGCAGTGTTTCTCATTCCTTTTTAACCAAAGCCTCTTTTTGATAAGTAGGAAAAACAAACATGAAAGGCTAAAATTTTGAGCCAAAGGAAAATTTACATTTTAAATGTAGAAGATAGTGATTTATCATAAGGATTGGGGCCCTCTGAGAAATTTCAGGCCTGATGAGGGGGGATCATGGTGAAGGGGGTTGGCTAAGTTCCCTTCTAAAACCTCCAGCCTTCTAAAGCCCTCAAGTGGCAGAATTTCCTCAGAGAAGTAGATGGCTCATTTGAGAATGGAAGCTTTTCATTGTCTACTGTGTCCCATTTATTATTCTGTCCAATAATACCTCAAGATCAGGTGTTGAGAGGTAATAGCCAAATAACATCTGAGGCTAACTGCCTGCTTCTGTTGTAGGATGCTCTCTAGAATCATAATATCCTCTCAATGGAGGGCACCCCAAGGGTCGTCTTATCTAGTTCCCTGATAAAGTAGATTGCATCTCAGTCACATGGGAACCTATGCCTTCTTAGGTATTTGTTTTAGAAACTAACAGTGCCCTTCAACAGACGAATGGATAAGGAAGATGTGGTCCATATACACTATGGAGTATTATGCCTCCATCAGAAAGGATGAATACCCAACTTTTGTAGCAACATGGACAGGACTGGAAGAGATTATGCTGAGTGAAATAAGTCAAGCAGAGAGAGTCAAGTATCATATGGTTTCACTTATTTGTGGAGCATAACAAATAGCATGGAGGACAAGGGGAGATGGAGAGGAGAAGGGAGTTGAGGGAAATTGGAAAGGGAGGTGAACCATGAGAGACTATGGACTCTGAAAAACAATCTGAGGGTTTTGAAGGGGCGGGGGGGTTGGAGGTTGGGGGATCCAGGTGGTGGGTATTAGAGAGGGCACTGACTGCATGGAGCACTGGGTGTGGTGCAAAAATAATGAATATTATTACGCTGAAAAAATAAAAATTTTTAAAAAAAGAAACTAACAGTGCTCACAGTAGGTCATGTTATTTGTGTCTAGCTTCCATGTTTTGTGTTTCAGTAGCAATGTACCTTCTTTTAGCTCTCTGCTGAAATGGCAGACAAACTTATAGATTCAAAGTTCCCACTCAAACCCTACTCTGCCTGAAGAAGACCTCCATTTTAATTATCAAATTATGTATTCTTTCCTAACAAAGCCAGACACTCCTCTATTACTAGCATGGAAGGTTAGATCAGAGCAGTGCACACTAGCTGAGTGAGAGAATTATAACTTTTAGGGGTCTGTCAGCATTTCTCTTAGGCAGGAGCTTTCAAACATTTCTGGGTCCAGACCTATTATAAGGAGACACCTTTTTTGAAAAAGATTTTATTTATTTATTTGACAGAGAGAGATCACAAGTAGGCAGAGAGGCAGGCAGAGAGAGAGGAGGAATCAGGCTCCCTGCTGAGCAGAAAGCCCGATGCGGGCCTTGATCCCAGGACCCTGGGACCATGACCTGAGCCGAAGGCAGAGGCTTTAACCTGCTGAGTCACCCAGGCGCCCCAAGGAGACACATTTTACTTCATGACTCATTTCACACATACATATGTATAACTGAAACAAAGTTTATTTAGTTTCATTTTTTGAAAAATGCTGGTCATCACTGTCATGTAAGGGGTTCATGACCATATACTGCCAACACCTGAGAATCATAACCTTCTATTCCCATACTTAGCCTGGACATTGAAAACTAAAACTAAGCCTTATTGTCTATGCAAACGTATTTCCTTATTCTATTATATTCATTGACATGGCTTTACTTTTCCAGAGCTCCCCTGCCCAGGCAAATTGTTTGTTATAGGAACATCCTGAAAAATCCAAAAATTAACTCAACGATGGAAAGTAACCACAGAGAGGGTTTTTTTTTTTTCCACAGAGAGTTTAAAATGCCCTAAGAGTCTTTTAATCCATCACCTCAAAATCATTTTCTTGCTGTTTCCACCAGTCTTGGACTGTTGCATTATGATCCTTACCTAATTCTAATCAATCCCTGCGTTAAAAGACCTACGTCAAACCAAACTTCCAATTCTAGTTCTAACTTTTCCTTCCCTCCCTTTGAGATATCTTTGCCAAAGCTTTACCTAGGTGGTGTTCATCTTCACCCTGGTAAGCAATAAACTCAATTTGGGCTTACCAGTAGTCTGGGTTGGCGATATTTGGGAAGACAGCTTTTGATATACCATATGATGCAGATACAACATACGATTTATTGGGGGGAAACTTCTAAGCAGGCCAAGAAGTAGCAGAGCACATGCAGCCTCTCCTGATTTCTGCTTGTTCCATGGCATATGCCAGTCATAGATATTCTGTGTGCACTAAGACCAAAGTCCCAGCAAAGACGAGCCTGCTTGAACAGTAAGCTGGCTGTCCAACTGTGAGCACTCCAAGAGAGTAAAAGCTTTGTCTCCACACTGGGAAAAGGAGCCAAGGTACACCTTGTTTCTCTAAGTAACAAGAAATGTAACAATGATCGTCCAGATCAGTAACAGTGCTAGGAATTATGGCATGCCCAAGGCCAAAGTGTACATACTAAGGGCCCTAGGAAGAACCTTTCCCACCAGGAATGCTGATATAAGCCAGAGACCTTGTCTTTCCACAGGTGGTTCAGTACAGCACATTCAACTCCCAACTAAGCTGCTGAAAAGGGGGAGGAAATGAAATTCTAGGACTATCCAGATTTGTCTCACATCTGTCACCTGGAAGTGATGCCACAAATGACTATTGGGTTGCAACCTGTAGTTTAAAAAAACCTGTTCTAATTTTTAGGGTGATTAATGTGTTCATTATATTGATTGTGGCCATGATTCATGAGTATATACATATAACAAACTCATCAAATTTTATACTTTAAATATATGCAGTTTATTTTATGAAAATTATACCCCATTAAAGCTATGAAAAATTAATAAAAAGGGGTAGATAATAGGGTTTAGATGCAAGAAGATTGGTTATATGTTGGTAATTGGTAAAGCTACTTATGCCTGTGTTTTGAAATCTCCTGCATATTTTTAAATGAATTTTACCACACAGATATGAAGACAAAAACAAATAAAAACTTCAAAAATGAAAGAACATGGATGGAAGACCATTCCATGCTCTTGGATCGGAAGAATAAACATTGTTAAAATGTCTCTACTGCTTAGAGCAATCTATACTTTTAATGCCATTCCGAACAAAATTCCACCGGTATTTTTCAAAGCGCTGGAACAAATAATCCTAAAATTTGTATGGAATCAGAAGAGGCCCCAAATTGCTAAGGAAATGTTGAAAAACAAAAACAAAACTGGCGGCATCACGTTGCCTGATTTCAAGCTTTACTACAAAGCTGTGATCACCAAGACAGCATGGTACTGGCATAAAAACAGACACATAGACCAGTGGAACAGAGTAGAGAGCCCACATATGGACCCCTAACTCTATGGTCAAATAATCTTTGACAAAGCAGAAAAAATATACAGTGGAAAAAAGACAGTCTCTTCAATAAATTGTGCTGGGAAAATTGGACAGCTATATGTAGAAGAATGAAATTCGACAATTCTCTTACACCCTATACAAAGATAAACTCAAAATGGATAAAAGACCTTAATGTGAGACAGGAATCCATCAGAATCCTAGAGGAGAACATAGGCAGTAACCTCTTCGACATCAGCCACAGCAACTTCTTTCAAGATATGTCTCCAAAGGCAAAGGAAACAAAAGCAAAAAATGAACTTTTGGGACTTCATCAAGATCAAAAGCTTCCGCACATCAAAGGAAACACTCAACAAAACAAAGAGGAAACCCACGGAATGGGAGAAGATATTTGCAAATGACAATACAGACAAAAGGCTGATGTCCAGGATCTATAAAGAACTCCTCAAACTCAACACACACAAAACAGATAATCATGTCAAAAAATGTCCAGAAGACATGAATAGACACTTCTCCAAAGAACACATACAAATTGCTATCAGACACATGAAAAAATATTCATCATCACTAGCCATCAGGGAGATTCAAATTAAAACCACATTGAGATACCACCTTACACCAGTTAGAATGTCCAAAATTAGCAAGACAGGAAACAACATGTGTTGGAGAGGATGTGGAGAAAGGGGAACCCTCTTACACTGTTGGTGGGAGTGCAAGTTGGTGCAGCCTCTTTGGAGAACAGTGTGGAGATTCCTCAAGAAATTAAAAATAGCTTCCCTATGACCCTGCAATTGTACTATTGGGTATTTACCCCAAAGATACATATGTAGTGAAAAGAAGGGCCATCTGTACCCCAATGTTCATAGCAGCAATGGCCACGGTCACCAAACTGTGGAAAGAACCAAGATGACCTTCAACGGACGAATGGATAATGGAAGATGTGGTCCATATACACTATGGAGTATTATGCCTCCATCAGAAAGGATGAATACCCAACTTTTGTAGCAACATGGACGGGACTGGAAGAGATTATGCTGAGTGAAATAAGTCAAGCAGAGAGAGTCAAGTATCATATGGTTTCACTTATTTGTGGAGCATAACAAATAGCATGGAGGACAAGGGGAGATGGAGAGAAGAAGGGAGTTGAGGGAAATTGGAAGGGGAGGTGAACTATGAGAGACTATGGACTCTGAAAAACAACCTGAGGATTTTGAAGGGGCGGGGGATGGGAGGTTGGGGGAACTGGGTGGTGGGTATTAGAGAGGGCACGTGTTTCATGGAGCACTGGGTGTGGTGCAAAAACAATGAATACTGTTACACTGAAAAGAAATTAAAAAAAAAAAAGTTGTCAAAGCCCCTGTCCTTAGCCTTGCTAATAGAAGGGAATAAATATAGGGTACCTGGACTGGTGCTGTTAGAACAGAAAGAGCACAGCTGATTGCTGGTTGGTCACTTTCCTGTGTCTCAATTTCCAGTTGTCCAATGATCCAGCTGTGCTATATGTTGCTCAGCAGTTGACCTGTATATCAGGCTGGAAAGCCAGAGCTTGGGCTTGGACATCCAGGCGGTGAGAACTGTTAAATCCTGATCCTTGTTGACCAGAGTTTGGGGACTGCTTCACTTGTGGTAGTGTGACCCCACATGCATCCTTAATACTACCACCATGCCTATCATTACCTTAACACCTCCCAATTTCATGTTGTTTTATATTCTTCCAAGCAGGTTTACATTTACAAAATACGTAAATTTTCATTAACTACATAAATCTAACCATATAAATATTAGTGATGTTTTGAACAGTCTTTTTTGTGGGAATCTTCCCATTATTCCCATAATTCATGTTGATAATATATATCTTTCCCTGCACATAACCAGATATTCCTATGCATAGATGCATATGTTTGTTTTCCAAAAGGGGATCATATCATAAAGACTTTTCCACATATTTCCATCAGCAGTATCTCATTAAAGCCCCTTCAAGTCATCTGATATAGCTGAAATTATTTTTTGATGGTTGTATAATAATCCCTCCTACAAACATACTATGTTTTTTTCAAGTGTTCCTGTTGCTGGACATTCATTTTGTTACCAAGTTTTTGCCACAAAGAACTATGATGCAATCATATTTTTGTACAGATTTGCTAAAGATATTGTTGCCATACATAACTCACATTTTTGTACTGGGTGGCCCTGCCAAGAAGGGTAAACAGGCTCTGTAATTATTTTTAACTCTGTACTATTTACCAATTTCTGTGGTTTCAATACTTTCATTATAGCCAATTTCAAGCTACCAATGTAAAATTGAACACAAGGTTGGGAAGAGATGTACACAATTGGCTCCAGCCTATAAGAACCAGCTCCAGAACAGCACGGTGAAGACTAATAGAAAATGTGGCATTCCATTCTTGTATTTTACTTGTTAATTTCTTTTGGTGGCAGGAAGAGGAACATCACCAGTACTAGCAGGTCCACACTGCATAATTCTATATGGTACCATCCACATCTACATGAAGGATGCCCTCTGGAGTTATGCAAAGCACAACTGTTCTTGGTGGCCTTACTTCCTAGTACCCCTAAAATGGTGTCATTTGCTTCTTTGTAAGGCTAACATAAGGATGCAGGGCAGAAGTTATACAATTTAGCATATAGCAGAATCACCCAGGATACTGGTTAAAACCAAGATTATTGGGCTTTACTCCCAGAGTCTCTGACTCTGTAGGTCTGGAGTGGGGCCTGATATTTTACTTTTCTAAGTTCCCAATGGTGGTGACATTGTCAATTTAGGGACCACCTTTTGAGGCCTAGTGGTATAGAATAAAGGAGGTGTTTTCTCTGTGAGTAGGAAATACATGGCTGGACCACTCAATTAGAATGCTTGCCTTAGGGAATAAGGGCTCACAGTAGAGTACCAAACTCTATTTGTTAGTCCCTATTGGGGCTTAGCAGGTAGCAGAAGTATGTGTAGTGGTTAGCTGGGATGTTGAAAAACTTATGTTTAGGATCAATTTCTTTGTTTTGAGGTTTAGGTGCTTTAGAAAGGAAAAATTGAGCAAAGCCAAGGACACTGGGGGGAATAAGAGCTAGACACTAAGGCTAAGAGATGGGCTTGAGAAGAGACAGCAGCCCAGGCCAACAGTGTAAAAGAGATATCAAAAGGGCAAGGGGGAGGGTCTCTAGCCCTCTTTCTTTCTAATACTCTCTCACCACCACACTTTAACATATGCTACAAGATCCTCAAATTTCAGGGTATTAAGAGCCTGCTAGGTAATAATGGAAGGTACAGAGGTGTGAGATGATGTATTGGCTTCCACTCAGCACTAATATAAAAGGGCCTGTTGGCCTACAAGCCTGATTCCAGAGAATGTAGTGACATGAGCTCTGCACTAGGTGGCAGGTTACCCTAGTGTTCCTGTTCCTCTTTGCCCTCAAGACAGTGAGCCCAACACTTCTTTGGACTTCATTTTGTCTTATCTGTAAAATGAGAGCTTTGGGGTAGATTATACTGATGAAGGATAGAAGCAGAAAAAATGTTCACTTTTATCCTATATCCTGCATAGTTTCAATAGGGATCAAATATATGTTGGTTGCTATATTCAAGTGGGCTCATGACTGCCTGTAAATCTCACCAATAGTTAATATCGAACTGAATGACAAACACCAGAGCAATCTTGCAAAAGTAGCTTTATGAGTAGAAATTTAAAGAAAACATTTATGATCTAATACTCCCTGCATGTCCCTTTCCTTTTGAGCACTAAGTATATAACCACCAGCTTCAAAGAGCAAAAGTGCAACTCTTTCTGTCCACAGGTGCTATCCCTATGCAACTTAAATAAAGTTACTAAGTTTATATGCAACTGATGAATCACTGAACTCTACCTCTGAAACTAATAATATACTATATGTTAACTGAATTTAAATAAAGTAAAATTAAAAATAAATAAATTATAATAAACTTACTAAGTTGCATTGTGAAGTATCTCAGGAATTCTTTCTTGACCATTGCTTTCAAGGATCCCACAACAATATCAATGGGCCACCTCAATGACCTCTACAGTGCAAGATGTGATTCCTCTTGGGGGCTGGTTTTGAAACCAAGGACTGGAGAGATTTTTGTGGATGCCAAGAGACTAGAGGAATGGGCTTGCTGTCTCCCCATAACTTTCTACAATCTTGGAAGGGATGGACTTCCCACTCTTCCTTCTCCACCGATACCCTAGTTCCAGCTGTCACTCACCACTCACCTCTAAGCCTCTCAGGGACCCCAGCTGACTACTAAACCCTCACTGCCACCATATCCTGTGCCCTGTGTGTGTGTGTGTGTGTGAGGGGAATGGAGTAGGCCACAGGGTATAATGCTAAAATGGATTAAGAAGCTCTCAACCTGAATTTTGAAGACTTACCTCCTCATGTTTAACAAGGGCTGTATCTTATCAAACCAGGGTTGTAATAAACCCAAATGAGATGACAAACAAAACCTTTCTCAGGAGCACTGTAATATTGTAAGAAAAGAACTGGATCTAGAGTCAACCAGTCTGGGCTTGAATCCTATCTGAGACACTTTTCAGCTCTTTGACCTTGAGCTATTTAACTCATTCAGCCTCAGAGTTTTCATTTATAGCATCTGTTGAACTAATAATATCTACTAGTCCAGGATCTCTCAAACTTAGCCCTATTGACATTTTGAACTAAATAATTCTTTGTTGGAGTTGTCGTGTGCATTGACGGATGTTTAACTGCATCCCTGACTCCTATCCCATAGATGTCAGTAGCACTCTTCTCCCTTGTTGTAACAATAAAAAATGCCTCCATGCATTGCCAAATGTCCCCTGCCATTAAAATCACCTTGGTTGAGAAGTACCGTCCTAGAACACAGAGTTACTGAGAAGAGTGGAAAGTAGAAGCACATTGTAATATGTTGAATTTATATATTTTTAAATAAATATTTAGGATTTTGATTGGAGAAATATAGAAATAGACACATTTATCAGTCAAACAAATGAGAAGGTGAGGGTTGGATTATGTCTTCATTTGGAGAGTTGAGAAGAAATTATTGAAAATAAGATTACCAAAAATCCCAGTCTTCCAGAACTCAGGGAGTTTCCCGCAATGTGAGATTTTCAGTGCCAAAATCAGGAACATTCTGACCAAAGGGGGATGTCACTCTAGTCAAAAAAAGTCACCACCAATATGTGCTACATACCAGACATTGTGTTAGGCACTTTACATACATTGTTTGGTCCTGGCAATAAACCTATGACAAACATCATATCTCTATTTGCTTGCATAACCTACTGAGACTTGGTGCAACAGAATGGGATAGTAACAGGTATTTGGGCAAGTCTACTCAAAGGAGGTGGGATGGTTTCAGGCCTTCCAAAAACCCTCTATGCTCTACTCTGGTATCTTCTTCTCCCCATTCGTAGGCCCAGGACACAGAGGAGGCCTACCAGAACACAGCCTGTGACTTGCTGGTGACAGTATGGATGCACAGGTCTGAACATATCATGCCCAAAACCTTCAGCATAAAGTGGCCTTAGGTGGGCCTCTTTGGAGTATATTCTACATCAGCAATATTGTCTCCAAGGGTAAGGAGATAGTCATGAGGAAAGGGGGAAATCCCTAAAAATATCCATCTGCAAGATTGTTTTGGCACCTTTTTGGGATGTTACCCTTGAACTGGAGGAGGTGAGATGGGAGAGGTAAGTGGGATGACAAGGCAGAAGGGACAACAAATCCTCTGTGCCATTCTGGAGCTCTCATTTCCTTAGTGTGCCATCATTTCCAGGAATTCTCACCATTTCACTTCAACCCCAACCAAAATAAAATAAAAATTGAAAAAAGGATTTGATTCTGGAAGTCTGTGCCCAGTGGTGATGCTGGTATCACAAAACCTTGCCAGGCATTTTGTAAAAAGCTGTATTTCCAAGGATGAATAATTTTCTTTAGGGAATTCTGGAGTTTTTTCTGCTAATTGCTAGAAAATATATTGTCTGTCTCTTCTGCTCTTCTTCCTGCCTGCATTTTGATGTCCTAAACAGCTATCCTCACTCTAGTCTCAGAAACGTAAACTTGCATTTGCTTCTAGTACCCACAGTAGAATCTGTGAACTGCTCATTTATTTCCCCTGAGTATTGCTAGGATTTATTAGTGCTGCTGTTTGCATAACAGGAACTACCCACTCTTATCACAGATTTGCCTGTTCCTCTCTGAAGTCCAACATTGTCAGAGAATAATGTACTTTGTTGTATGCTCCATCCTACTTCTACCTCCTGGTCTCCAGTCAGTCAGAGAGACCTCAGAACAGGGGTGTGGAAGCACGCTCACACAGATCTACTCTTACACTTCAAACTTCTGAGGTAAATTCTCCTAGAAGCATGGACTGTTGAAGCTGGAAGAACCTTCAGAAGGTCAGCCAGTTTAACTCCCTAAGTAATTTTAGGGTAGTGGAGGCAGTGATGACCAGAAAGACCAACACCCCAGTCCAGGATCACTCAATGAGTTGGGGGCTGAGCCTGGAATCAGAATCCACAGTTGCTGGAATCTAAATTATCATTCAGAATACTTCTTACTTTCCATCCTAGCCGTTGTGAAGATGAAGGGATTGGAAGTTTTAGCCAGCATTCTTGCTACATGATACCTTGAGCTGAAGAGCAGTTCACTAACTTCCTGCTCCTTGGAAAGGTCAGTGTCCTTGCCCAAGGGTCCAGTCCACATAGATAGCATTGGTCTGGGGAAGAAGGAGATAAGATCATTAGAGAAACTGGTGAAGTGACCAATGTCTTGGTGGCTGTCACTGTGAAGTATGTACCTGGATGTAACTCATTTGTCTAGCTTGGCATAGTTAAGTTAAATAATTCACTTTTCTTTATTGACAATTTTTACTTCCATAAATATCTGTTAAATTACCGCAATAAGCCAGCAGCTCATGTTAAGATGAAAGATCCAGGCAGTTACTCTCATTTTTTAATAGACATGTATGCTGTGGGTTGTGATTCTAGACATATGTGTACGATACATTATCTGTTAGGAATTTTGTGTGTGTGGTTTTTGTGAAAGCATAAAATAAAGAGCAGGAATTTTGGAAACAGATGAGGATTCCAGTTCCAGTTTGAACTAACTGCATAAACTTGGTCAAGTTGTGCAGTGCCTGGGTGGCTCAGTGGGTTAAGCCTCTGTTTTCAGCTCAGGTCATGATCTCAGGGTCCTGGGATCGAACACTGCATTGGGCTCCCTGTTCAGTGGGGGGCCTGCTTCCTTTTCCCCCTCTGCATGCCTCTCTGCCTACTTGTGATCTATCTATCTCTCTCTCTGTCAAATAAATACACAAAATTAAAAAAAAAACTTGGGAAAGTTGTTTAATCTTTCTGAGCCTTGACTTCTCTAGCTGAAAAATGAGGACTATCATATTCACTTTACTCGGTTATTGGGAGAATGATATGAAATGATGTGGGTCAAGTGTTTAGCTTAGTGCCTGGCACATACACTGAATGTATGCTTAGCCAATAAGGTTAATTAACATCATTACTATGTGCCGTTTTATTTTGCTTAGAGCATTGGGACCTATAGGTATATTGCAGCAACTTGTCTGGGAAACAGTACGCCATCCCCATAAGTCCTGTCCCAGCTCCCTTGACCCTGTCCTCTTCTGTACTCCAAAACCAATTTCGCAGTGTGGCTATCCCAAGGGAAGCATAGCAATTAAAATTTCCCCTTGCCCTCTGCTAGTCTGAGTACTTTGCTAATATGATAAGAATGCATTTTTATCTCTGCTTTTTTTGCATTGTTTTATAATTACTTGATTTTGTCACTGTGTGTGTCCAGCTAGATTTTAAATGTGGTCAAAAACTGACTTAATCTTTTCTGATCCTCCAGGGAACAGCATTAATACTACAGTAGAGAGGGTGTTCAGGGAGTATTTAAATAAATTAATAAATGAATGAGCACCCAGATGGTAAGGACTGAGAATCCAAATTTTTTCTAATTTTAAAAGGGCCAACCTCTCCCCTTAGATCACCATCTGTAATGGAGTCCCAGATATTTCTAGTAAGAGGGCTGGTTCCAAGTTGTTCTGAGAAGTTTTTTTTTTTTTTTTCACACACGCATCCAAATTTGAGTTTACTTCCTCTCCCTCTTTGTATGCACAGAAATTTCCACCCTTATTCTGGAACTTAACATAATCAATCTTAGAATAAAGTGTGTATCTCCATTACCCCTTAAGAGTGGCTATTCCTGGAGAGTGATTTTGGCTTTGGAGCACTGGGCTTTGGATTCTGACAGGTCTGGATTGAAACTCTGGCTCTACCACTCATTTATTGTCTGTATAATCTTCAACAAGAGGCTTAACTGTGTCTGTAAAATGATGTAAAAGATTTATGGAAGTTTTATTTAATCTTTGTGAAAATCCTTTGTGTGGGGGGATATAGAATTGTGACGAGAATTAAGTAATATAATGTGTGCAAAGTACCCAGTATAGTGCTTGGCATATAGTACACATTTAAGCAATATTTGCTTATCATTTGTTTATGAAAAATAACCAAGTTGTGGAAGAAAAAATATAGAAAATAGAGAAAAGAAGGAAAAAATATCCACAGTTCCACTATCCTGATATAATAATGTTTGGTCTCTAGGATTCTTCAGGGATCCTGTCTTATTCATCTTTGCAGCCCCCAGAGTACCTGGCACATAGTGGTCACTCAATCTGTCTTCTGTTCAACTGACTTAGAAGGGAGAAGTAGATAAATGGCAAACTTATGTGGAGACTTTGACAATTTACAAAATTCATGTCCATTACATATTTGTTGCTCATACCAGCACTTTGCGGCTGATGGATTGTCATTCTTCCCATTTTACAGAGGAAGAAATTGAACCTTAAATAAGTGCAAGTGATTTGTACTAGTCCACACAGCCAATAAGTAAATGGCAGAATAGGACCTCTGGCCCAGGGTTTCTCTCTCCAAAGCCTGGGCCTTTGACACTGTCTATCCCTCGTTACCCAAGCTCAGTCCTCCCTAATAAAGCCTAAATTGCCATCTCTGTGACTAGGGGTTTAATGTTCCCTGGCAAAGTGTCCAACTATGCCCCCTCTTTACTCTTGATCCCTGGAACTTGGGTTGGGGAGTAAGGATACTAGTGAACAGGGAGCTGAGATAGTCAGGGTCTTGGATCTGCTAACCCAGAGAAAACAGATGGATAAAAGCGAAGCCCAGAGAAGCCTGGGGCCATTTCCACTGGGAATGGGCAGAGGAGAGGAATTCACTTTAGAGAAAGTTCAGCTAGTTCTGGACCAGTAAACTTTGGGAGATAGCAAGTTCCCCCTGAAGCCCCTGTCCAGACAATTGGGAAGAGATTATGGGTCATTATGGGTTTTTTCCATCTTCTGTGTCTGGGGCAGGCCTATGTTTCTAAGACAATGTCACCTCTATTTTTCCTCTACCTTAGCCATTCAGTCCCGATATTTCAACCCCCCACCATAAACTGTGGACCTTTGAAACTGCTTCTTGCTGAGCTAAGCTAGACTCAAAGTAAGCCTTTCCCCCAACATATTAGCCCCAGGTTCCATCCCCATACTCTATTGCTAGAATCTGACTCCCACATCTGTGAAGCCTTCTCTATCTTGCCTTAATCCCTGAGATCTAAGCAAGTTTTCTCAGATCCATGAAATGTCCCTGCAGATGTTTATAGAGAAAATCCAGATGACAGAACTCCAGTAGGAGTTCAGAAAGTGTGGATACAGATTTACCAGAGTCCTTAGAGAGGGTGGTGTAGGGAATTATGGGGGAGTGAGATGGATCAGGGGATCAGGGTGGGGTAGGTGTGGCCACATTTTTCTGCCTCAGTTTGCTGGGTGGGTTTTACCTCCCTGGACCTCAAATTCTACCCGAGTTAGAAGGAAAGGATTCACAGAGTATTCAAATGGAGATAAACTTCAGAGGTCTTATTTTGTCTCAGACCAAGAGACTTGTCCAAGGTAAGTTGAAGTTAGAGCTGGGATTTGAATACAAAGGAAAATACCTAGACAGTGCCTAGTGCAGAGAAGGAACTCAAATGTTTATCTGCTTTCTTCTTCCCGATTTTCTGGCCAGGTTTCTTTTTAGGGTGACAAGCTTGTCCTTGTATCCCAGGGATTTTCCCAGTTTTATCACTGAAAGTTATGAATCTTGGAGCTGCCATTCAGTCCTGCAGACCACAATAGTAGGTAACTCTCTTTCTCTTTCTGCTTTTTTCTCACCACCTTGCTTCCCTTTGGGAACTTCAAATTTGCAGGCAGAGTTGAAATTACTTCTCAAAAAAACACAATCTGAAGTTTTTGTTTGCACCTGAGAATGGTATGTTTCACCAGCATTGTGTCAGCCTATTTTACAGACAATGTATCTATGGTTCAGGTAGGCTGGATAGCTAGCCCAAGGACATACAGTGTGTCTTTTGTATGGGGCTGAGGGGTGAACAAGCAAACCCAAGGCTTCTGACACTAGGCTCAGTGTTTTTTCCCATAACACTCTCCAATAACCCCTAAAAATCAGACCCATGACTGCGCTGTCTTGCATTTTGGGAGGCTTCTCTGAAGACCAAAGCTAGGGCTATATATCCAGTGCATCCTCAGCTAGAGATCTGCCTGCCCACATGATGACTCTTGTGTATGGTAATAGGCTGAAGAATTAAGGAGGGATGGCAACTTTCTGGATCTGGGCTCTTGTTTGTACATTAACTCATCCTGTATGTTTTGAGGAATCTTTTAAGATCCACCTCCTTCAACTTGTAGCCTGCCTCTCCCTCCCCTTCCCTGCCCCAGGCTCATATAATTCTAGTATCTTTTCAGGCTAGCCTTTGCATGCAGTATGGGATTATCCTGAGGGTGTCAGATAATGTCCACCTAGTACAGGATCACATTAGCTGCCTACTGGAGACCTCTCACCAATAAATATGACAGTGCAAAGAGAATGGTTAGGGAAAAGGTTGGGAAACCCAGTATGTTGTACCGTCTGGAATACTCCCACTCAATACTCTATCAATAGCTTCTAGGCTTGAGTTTTGGGGGAAGAGGCCTAGGAGGGTTAGAAAGGGCATGGGCCTTAGAGCCAGCACAACAGGAATGGACCTTAACTCTGCCCCAACTGCTGCGTGTCTTTGGGCAACCAACTCCACCTTCCTGGGGCTTGGTTTTCTCTTCTGTACAATGCAAGGACTGCTCCACATAATCCACAAGTTCTCTGTCAGCATTAAAATTTTATCACCATTTTAATTTCTAGTATTAGCTCCTCTGGGATTGTTTCTTTAGAAACTATGATGATTAAGAAGAATGATAATAATAACTACCATTTATTGAACACTGGCTATTCACCGAATCAACAGAGCAGATGAGAACTTGGGCTCTGGAACAAGATGATCTGAACTGGAATCCTGCTCTGACATTCACTAGTTGTGTGTCCTTTGGCAAGTGACTCAATTTTTCTGTTCCTTCATTTCTTTCATTTGTAACTAAAGAAAAATAAAAAGTGCTGAGCACAGTGCCTGGCACTTAAGAAGTTAGATATTATGCAAACTACCATTTATTCCTCATAACAACCCTATGAGATAGAGAATATAATTATAACCATTTTACAAATGGAAGAAATGAAGCTCAAAGCAGGTAGACCATCTTCCCAAGATCACAGAGTTAGCAAAATCTTGGCAGTGGGCTTCAAACCAACGGAATCTGATTCCAAACCTTACTCTCTTAATTCCTGTGCTATGCAATTTGAAGTTTCCCAAAAGGGCAGTGGGTTGGGGGCAGGGTCCAGAAGCCCTTGGGAAGGTGGCTGAGTCCAGGATACCGGGGAATGAGAAAAAACTGCTGCCTGTACAAAAACCTCTCAAAGAATAAGTCCTGCCCCCCTTAGGGAACTTGGAAGAAGAAGGTGAAGGACTAAGGAGACCCACAGCATATAAAGGCCTGGGAAGGTCAGAAGGCTTAGTCTCTGTTGCAGGGTCGAGGGCCCATCAGCCAAATATCTTCAATACCAGCAATACAGTTTGACAAAACTTCCTTCATCCCCATCTGATTCAGCTTGGCCGTGAGGGCCTTCTCTAGCTGGGTCCCTCAGCCTTGTGAAAAAGTCTCCTGGCGGTCTTGATACAGTCTGGTCTTCTAGCAGTTTCACTTGGCCTCTTTGTACAATAGCAGTAAACTTATGGATTTATATGCATAATTTTCATACACTTACTCTGCTTTAGCAATTTATCACAGTCTTTTTTGATCTCTGCAACTACCCTGGGAAGAGGAGCTTCTCTTCTATTTTATAGGTGAGGAAAGAAAGGATACTAGTCAAAGTTGTGCAATCGAACTGCAGTTGGTTACTAATATCGGCCCTCTGTGACCATTTCAAGTAACCTCAAAGAAATATCAAAAACAAGAAGTACTGGAAAACCAGTTAAGTGAAGACACATATGCAATAGTTTTTGAACAACTAGGTATAATAGAAATATAAGGTATTAAGAAGACCTAAGAGTCTCTCATGTGTCTATGTGGAAATTAGTAAACCTTAATTTTTACAACCAAACCAATTATACTTTGTGACATGCAATTATACCTTAGAGAACTGCTTGCAAGCACATAAACCCCCTTTCCCTTTTTGCATATGATACCTTTTAAGCTAAGACGCTTCAGAACTATTCTCCAGAGAAATCTGAGACTGTCTCCCAGGCTATAGTCCTGAGTAAGACAATCAATAAAGCATTTACTAACCTACTTTGAGGTCGGCTTTTCTTTCAGTTGACAAAGTAATTTGACCAAGGTCGAGCTGTTGGGCAGATGTGGGTCCCAAACACAGGCCAGGTGCCTCTAAAGAGAGCAAGATGGAATCATTCATGTCAATCAGTGACATATGTCAAGCAGTGATGTAGGAAACCAAGGGCATTTCAGCTAAGAGCAGATAGCACTGAAACCAGCACAAGCTGACAACACCCAGAACTGATAACCAACAGAACAAGAGATGGTTTGCAAAGGCCTAGGACTCATTAAACTTTTTTTTAAGTGAGGACTTTTGCAGCAAACTGTCAGATTCTCCAGATGCTGACCCTTTCACGTGTGATCACATCAAAAAGGCAGCTGCCAGACTGATCTCTGAATGTAGCAGAGATTCTCCACTGCTTGAACCTAATAAGCAGCACCTTCAGAGAGGTGACCCAGACCAGACTAAAGACTCATCTAAACTGTACACTTGTGGACTGACGTTGTGTTTGGTTTGTTAACGACCTACTCTGCTGTATCTTGTTTGTTGTGTGACTTTATATTGTGTTTTGCTTTGTGTGATATGTAGGAAGCTAAGTTAAACATGTAATGAAATGGTATTGAGTTTGGAATCCTGAACCTCTTTTAAAATTTATGTTAACCTTGTTTTATGATTGAATAAACTTGACATTGTGGAAAGACACAACTCTTGTGTGTGCCTTCATAGAATGCTTGTGACACTCACTATGAGAGAGGCATGGAGGAAGAGGGAACCAAAAGCTAATTTTTTCTCATGTTCACATTCTTTTCTTTTCCTTCTCCATCATACAAGGCATTGCCTTCAGTCAGCGCAAAAGAAAAGTTTTATGGATTTTTAGGTTAAAATAAGATGTTTTCAAGAACCTAGGGCTTGCCACAGAAGAACCCCTCAAACTCTTTGTCACACCTTGTCTGTTTGTTCTGTACTGTGTGTTCCCAGGACCAAACATGGCACCTGTCACTTAGAGGGCACTTGATAAATATTTGTGAAGTGATTGAATGAACCAATATGTCCTACTTCTCTCTCTCTAAATAAAATGTTTGAGGGACATTAAATGTTCACAATAGGCCTGCAAAATATTTTACATTACAATTATCCCTACTTTAGATATTAGGAATGCAAAACTAGAGCTGAAGTTCAAACCCAGAAAAAGATTCTTTGTCTAGATCTAGATCCTGGTAATGTCAGAGAGACAGCAATGCCCAGGACTCTGTCAGTATAGAAGAGATGCCCATCTACCCAGTTCTGGACCCAGATGAAAGTAGAAAGGTGGAAAGGAGGTCTCCACTCTCCAGTCTTCTGTTCTAAGGGCCTAGATGCTTCCCTTTCCCCTTCCCCAAGTCCTCAAAGGAACAATGGAGTCTTTGTCAAAGATTAGTTAACCAGAGAGTTGAGGGTCCATTTCTGGGCTATCTGTTCTGTTCCATTGATCGATGTGTCTGTTTTTGTACCAGTACCATACTGTCTTGATGATTACAACTTTGTAATAGAGCTTGAAGTTTGGAATTGTGATGCTGCCAGCTTTGGTTTTCTTTTCCAACATTCCTCTGGCTATTCAGGGTCTTTTCTGGTTCCATAAAAATTTAAGGATTATTTGTTCCATTTCTTTGAAAAACGCTGACTATATTTTGATATGGATTGCATTAAATGTGTAAATTGCTCTAAGTAGCATAGACATTTTAAATCATTGGCCATTGGCCAATTAATTCAACCTCCAGCCCTTCTCCCCTTCCTAGAGACCTGAAAGTTCCAACACTCTAACCACATGGTTGGTTATGCCAGCAACCAGTCCCATCCTTCAGGACATTCCAGAAGTCACCTAATTAATATAGACTCATGCATAGTTGAAAAGAGTTTGTTTTAAATATGAAGGAATTTAGGAAACAAAACTATAGAGAACAAACTGATGGTTGCTGGATGGGAGGTGAATAGGGTGATAGGGATTAAGTCTGCACTTGTGATGAGCACCAGGTGTTGTATGGAAGTGCTGAATCACTAAATTCTACACCTGAAACCAGTATATTACACTATATGTTAACTAACCTGAATTTAAATAAAAACTTGAAAAAAACTGGAAAAATATCAAGGTACCTTTATCATTCCTTTTTTAAACTTTATTTTATTTTTTTCAGTGTTCCAAGATTCATTGTTTATGCATCACACCCAGTGCTCCATGCAATACGTGCCTTCCTTAATACCCACCAGGCTCACCAAACCTCCCACCCCCCTCACCTCCAAAACCCTCAGTTTGTTTCTCAGAGTCTACAGTCTCTCATGGATCACTTCCCTCTCCGACTTCCCCCAACTCCCTTCTCCTCTTCTAATCTTTCATGAGTACTCTCTAGTTTTCTGAGTACGTATTCTTTGCCTCTTTGGTTAGATTTCTTCCTACGCATCTTATGGTTTTGGGTGCAGCTGTAAATGGGATGGACTCCTTAATTTCTCTTTCTTCTATCTGTGGCTGGTGTATAGAAATGCAACTGATTTCTGTGCATCAATTTTTATCCTGACACTTTACTGAATTCCTGTATGAGTTCTAGCAGTTTTGGAGTGGAGTCTTTTGGGTTTTCCACATAAAGGATCATATCATTTGCAAAGGGTGGGAGTTTGACTTCTTTCCTGATTCAGATGTCTTTTATTTCTTTTCATTGCCTGGTTGCTGAGGCTAGAACTTCTAACACTATGTTGAATAGCGGTGGTGATAGTGGACAACCCTGCCATGTTCCTGACCTTAGAGGAAAAGCTCTCAGTTTTTCCCCATTGAGGATGATATTCACTGTGGATTTTTCATATAGATGACTTTTATTATATTGAGGTATATACCCTCTATCCCTACACTGTGGAGAGTTTTGATCAAGAAAGGATGCTTACTTTGTCAAATGCTTTTTCTGCACCTATTAAGAGGATCATATGGTTCTTGCCCCTTCTTTAATTTATGTATTGTATCACATTGTCTGATTTGTGGATGTTGAACCAACCTTATAGCCCAGGAATAAATCCCACTTGGTTGTGGTGAATAGTCATTTAATGTACTGTTGGATCCTATTGGTAGTATTTTGGTGAGAATTTTTGCATCCATGTTCATCAGGGATATTGGTCTGCAATTCTTTTTGATGGGGTCTTTGTGTGGTTTTGGATCAAGGTAATGTTGGCCTTATAAAGTGAATTTGGGATTTTTCCTTTCATTTCTATTTTTTGGAACAGTTTCAGGAGCATAGGTATCAAGTCTTCTTTCACTGTTTGGTAGAATTCCCCTGGGAATCCATCTGGACCTGGGCTCTAGTTTGTTGGGAGATTTTTGATTATTACTTCAACTTCCTTACTGGTTATAGGTCTGTTCAGGTTTGCTATTTCTTCCTGGTTCAGTTTTGGTAGCTTATATGTCTCTAGGAATGTCTCCATTTCTTCCATATTGTCTAATTTGCTGGCATATAATATTCTCATAACATGTTCTAAAAAATTTTTTTTTGTATTGATTGTGATCTCTCTTCTTTCATTCATAATTTTAATTTGGGTCTTTTTTTCTTTTTGATAAGTCTAGACAGGGGTTTATCAATCTTATTAATTCTTTCAAAGAACCATATCCTAATTTCATTAATCTCGTCTACTCTTCTTTTGGTTTCTATTTCATTGATTTCTGTTCTGATCTTTGTTATTTCTCTTCTTCCCCTGGGTCTAAGCTTTATTTGCTGTTCTTTCTCAGCTCCTTTAGGTGTAGGGTTAGGTTGTGTATTTGAGACCTTTCTTATTTCTTGAGAAAGGCTTGCATTGCTATACACTTTCTTTGTAGGACCACCTTTGCTGCATCCCAAAGGTTTTGAATAGCTGTGTTTTCATTTTCATTTTCCCCCTGAATTTTAAAAATTCTTCTTTAATTTCCTGGTTGACACATTCTTTTCTCAGGAGGATGCACTTTAGCCTCCATGTATTTGAGTTCTTTCCAACTTTCCTCTTGTGGTTGAATTCCAGTTTCAAAGCATTCTGTTTCGAAAATATTCAGGGAATAATCCTAGTATTTTGGTATGAGTTGAGACCAGATTTGTGACCCAGTATGTAATCTCTTATGGAGACTGTTCCATGTGCACTCGAGAAGAATGAGCATTCCCTCATTTTAGGAGGCAATGTTCTGAATATACCTGTGGAGTTCATCTGGTCCAGTATGTCATTCAAAGCCCGAATTCCTGGTTGATTCTGTGTTTAGATGATTGGTTCATTGCAGTGAGGGGTATATTAAAGGTCCCTGCTATTATTGTATTATTTTCAATGTAGTTCTTTGATTTTGTTATTTTTTAAATTTTTGTTTATTTTTTAAAATTTCTTTTCAGTGTTCCAGAATTCATTGTTTATGCACCCATGCAATATGTGCCCTCCATAATATCGACCACCAGGCTCATGCAACCTCCCATCCCCCTCCCCTCCAAAACCCTCAGTTTATTTCTCTGAGTCCACTGTCTCTCATGGTTCATCTCCCCCTCCAATTTCCCCCAACTCCTTTCCCCTCTCCATCTCCCCATGTTCTTCATGTTATTTCTTACGCTCCACAAATAAGCGAAACCATATGATAATTGACTATCTTTGCTTGACTTATTTCACTTATTTCACTCAGCATAATCTCTTCCAGTCCCGTCCATGTTGCTACAAAAGTTGGGTATTCATCCTTTCTGATGGAGGCATAATACTCCATAGTACATATGGACCACATCTTCCTTATCCATTCATCCATTGGAGGGCATCTTGGTTCTTCCCACAGTTTGGAGACTGTGGCCATTGCTGCTATGAACATTGGGGTACAGATGGCACTTCTTTTCACTACATCTGTATCTTTGGGGTAAATACCCAGTAGTGCAATTGCAGGGTCATAGAGAAGCTCTATTTTTGATTTCTTAAGGAATCTCCACACTGTTTTACAAAGTGGCTTCATCAACTTGCATTCCCACCAACAGTGTAAGAGGATTCCCCTTTATCCACATCCTATCCAACACATGTTGTTTCCTGTCTTGTTAAGTTTGGCAATTCTAACTGGTGTAAGGTGGTATCTCAATGTGGTTTTGATTTGAATCTCCCTGATGGCTAGTGATGTTGAACATTTTTTTCATGTGTCTGTTAGCCCCTTGTATGTCTTCATTGGAGAAGTGTCTGTTCATGTCTTCTGCCCTTTTTTTTTTCTTTGACATGAATATCTGTTTTGTGTGTGTTGAGCCTGAGGAGTTCTTTATAAATCCTGGATATCAGCCCCTTTTCTGTATTGTCATTGCGAATGTCTTCTCCTATTCCGTGGGTTGCCTCTTTGTTCTGTTGACTGTTTCCTTTGCTTTGCAGAAGACTTTGATCTTAATGAGGTCCCACAAATTCATTTTCACTTTTGTTTCCTTTGGCTTTGGAGACATATCTTGAAAGAAGGTGCTGTGGCTGATGTCAAAGAGGTTACTGCCTCTAGGATTCTGATGGATTCCTGTCTCACGTTGAGGTCTTTTATCCATTTCAGTTTATCATTGTGTATGTTGTAAGAGAATGGTCGAGTTTCATTCTTCTACATATAGCTGTACAATTTTCAAAGCACCATTTATTGAAGAGACTGTCTTTTTTCCACTGTATATTTTTTCCTGCTTTGTCAAAGATTAGTTGATTTTGTTATTAATTGGCTTATATAATTGGCTGTTCCCATGTTAGGGGCATAGATATTTAAAATTGTTAAATCTTCTTATTGGATAGACCCATTAATTATTACATAGTGTCCTTCCTCATCTCTTGTTACACACTTTGGTTTAAAATCTAGTTTGTCTGATATAGTGAGTGCCACCCCAGCTTTGTTTTGATGTCCATTAGCATGGTAAATTGTTTTCCACACCCTCATTTTAAATCTGGAGGTGTCTTTGGGTTTAAAATGGGTCTCTTGCAGACAGCATATTGATGGGTCTTGGTTTTGTGGGTTTTTTTTTTTTTTGGTCCATTCTAATACCGTGTGATTTTTGATTGGGGCATTTAGCCCATTTGCAGTCAGAAAAACTATTGAAAGATATGAGGTTAGTGCCATTGTATTGCCGGTAAGGTGACTGTTACTGTATATTGTCTCTGTTCTTTTCTGATCTACATTACTTTTAGGCTCTCTCTTTGCTTAGAGGACCCCTTCCAATTATTTCCATTAGGGCTGGTTTGTTGTCTGCAAATTCTCTTCATTTTTGTTTGTCTTATAAGCTTTTTATTTCTTCTTCTATTTTCAATGACAGCTTAGCTGGGTATAGTATTCTTGGCTGCATAGTTTTCTTGTTTAGTGCTCTGAATATATCATGACAGTCCTCTCTGCCCTGCTAGGTCCCTGTGGATAGGTCTGCTGCCACTCTAATATTTCTACTGTTGTAGAGCTGGTTTCAGGATTTTCTCTTTGTCTCTGAATTTTCTAAGTTTTACTATTAGATGGCAGGGTGTTGACCTATTTTTCTTGATTTTGAGGAAGGTTCTCTATATCTCCTGGATTTTTATGCCTGTTTCCTTTCAGCAAATTAGGGAACTTCTCTGGTATAATTTTCACCAATATACCTTCTGCCCCCCCTCTTCTTCTTCTGGAATCCCAAATATTCTAATACTGTTTTGTTTTATGGTATTACTTACCTCTCAAATCCTTCCCTCATGATCCCATAGTTTTTTAGCTCACTTTTTTTCTCAGCTTCTTTATTCTCCATTATTTGGTCTTCCATATCACTAGTTCTCTCTTAGCAGTTTATCTTAGCAGTAAGACCCTCCATTTTTTATTGCACTTCATAATTTTTTTAATTTCAACATGGTTTCATTTTAGTTCTTTTATTTCTCCAGAATGGGATTCTGTAATATCCTCTATGCTTTACTTCAAGCCCAGCTAGTATCTTTATAATCATCATTCTGAATTCTACTTCGGACTTCTTACTAATGTCCATGTTGATTAAGTTCATGGAAGTCAGTACTGCCATTTGCTCTTTTTGTGTGTATGTGGTGAGTTTTTCTACTTCACTGTTTTGTGCAGAGAAGAATAGTTGAATGAGAGAACAAAATGTTAAAAGTGTAACAATGACCCCAGAATAATATACACTAAATGAATCAGAAGAGACCCACAACTGAGGGACAAAGGAAGGAAAAAAAAATGATCAGGCTGGTGAATAAAACAGAGCTACACATTTGATTCTGGTTGTATTTTGGTCTGTTAGAAGAAACTTTTTCCCAAAATTTTAAGAGAAAGATTATATATATATATATATATATATAAAGGGATGAAATATGACTGTAAGGATGAAAATTTGAAAAAAAAGATTTAAAAAAAGGAATTTATAAGACAAGTAGTTGCTTGAAATGTTCATAATCATTAGCCATCAGGGAGACTCAAATCAAAACCACATTGAGATACCAACTTATGCCAGTTAGAATGGCCAAAATCAACAAGACAACTTTGTTGTCAAGTTGTTGTCCAACAACTTTGGAGAGGATGTGGAGAAAGGGGAACCCTCTTACACTGTTGGTGGGAATGCAAGTTGGTGCAGCCACTTTGGAAAACAGTGTGGATCTTTCTTAAGAAATTAAAAATAGAGCTTCCCTATGACCCTGCAATTGCACAACTGGGAATTTATGCCAAAGATACAGATGTAGTGAAAAGAAGGGCCATCTGTACCCCAACGTTCATAGCCGTAATGGCCACAGTCTCCAAACTGTGGAAAGAACCAAGATGCCCTTCAGCAGACAAATGGATAAAGAAGATGTGGTCCATAAATACAATGGAGTATTTCACCTCCATCAGAAAGGATGAATACCCAACTTTTGTATCAACATGGATGAGACTGTAAGAGATTATGCTGAGTGAAATCAGTCAATCAGCATCCACCATGAGTGACTGTGGACTCTGAGAAACAAACTGAGGGCTTTGGAGGGGAGGAGGATGGAGTGTTAGGTGAGCCTGGTGGTGGGTATTAAGGAGGACAGGTATTGCATGGAGCACTGGGTGTGATGCATAAACAATGAATCTTGGAACACTGAAAAAATAAAATAAAGTTAAAAAAAAGAAGTCAGTTGAAGAAAGGAAGAAAAAAAATTTTAAATAGGAGAAAATGTGATCAGGTGAGAGACTAGAACAAAGCCTTACACTAGATTTAGGGTATATTTTGGTCTGTTAGAAGAAACTGTATCCCAAAATTTTAAAGAAAGAAAAACTTTATAAATATCTCTATCTCTCTCTCTCTCTCTCTCTCTACACACACACACACACACACACACACACATACACAAATAAGGTTAAATATAATGATGAGATAGAATATGACTATAAAAATGGAAATTAATCAGAGAGAGAGATGAAACATGAGAGACTGTAGACTCTGAGAAGCAAAACGAGGGTCTTAGAGGGGAGGGTTTTGAGGGGGATGAGTGAGTCTGATGGTGGATATTAAGGAGGGCATGTATTGCATGGAGCACTGGGTACTGTACATAAACAATGAATTTTGGAACACTGCATCAAAAACTAACGATGTATTTTATTGTAACTAACCTAACACAATAAAATTTTTTTTAAATTTAAAAATTAAAATTAAAAAGAGATTTTTAAAAGAAAGATTTTGGTAAGAAGTTGGTTAAAATAGGAATTAGGAAATTTTCAGTAAAAATAGAAAAATAAAAAATAAAAAAATTAATAAATTTAAATTTGAAAGACTAAGGAATCGTGGGCAAATTCCATTAATTCTATGTGTTGTATTCCCCTAGCACTGGAGTTTGCAGTTCTCATTAATCAGTAAACTTGGTCTTGGCTGAATTTTCTTGCTGCGGAAAGGGTCTATTGCAGTGATTTTCAAATGTCTTTGCCTGAGGTAGAATTGTACTACCATTGCCAGGAGCCAGGATAAGCAATCTGTTAGGGTTTGCTTTCAGTAGTTTTTGTTCCCTGAAAGCTTTCCATATCGCTTTGGAGGATGAGAATGGAAATGGTGGCCTCCCAATCTCTGGCCCTGGAGGTGCTGAGTGCTCAGGGCCACTCTCTTCGGTGAGCCCTCAGAGAAAATCAGTCACTCTTGTCTGCCTAGTCTCCATGCTAATGGAGACTCATGTCTGCTCATGTCTGCTGCACTCCATGCTCACCCACCCTGTGACCGAATATTTCTACCTCTGACACATGACCCTGTTTGGAAACTCCAAATCCAGCAGATTCCTGCAACATGCTCCCATGTTGCTCCTCCCTGTGGAGAAAAAGGGGGGGTCTCCCTGCACCTGCCACTTGTGGGGTCCCCTGACTGTGCCAAGGATCATGGCTTCTGGCAACCCCAATCTGAGAGCCCACTCCTCGGCTCCATCTTTGCAGCTGGCTTCCTGGCTCTGATACCTAGGAGCTCTGCCACACTCAGGCACCCCTAGTCTTTCTGTGACCCTGAGGGTCCTGAGACCACAGGACTCCACCCTCTGCTTAGCTACTAGAGTGACATCCCTCAGTGGATCAGACTTCTGAAAGTTCTGATATTATGTTGCACGGCTCTATCACTTGCCAGCTGAAGGAAGCTCCCTTCCCCTGCGGTCTACCTACTGGTATATCGCCTCAGATTTTCTTTCCTGCATGTCCCACTTTCCAGAAAGTGGTTGCTTTTCTCTTCATAGAATGCTGCTGGTCTTTTCTTTGATCTCCTGTTGAGTTTGTAGGTGTTTGGAATGGTTTGATGACTGTCTAGCTGAATTCCTGGGACCAGATAAAATTTAGGTCTCCTATTCCTCTTCCGTCTTGCTCCTCTCTCTGTTCTACTTTTTTGTTTGTTTGTTCCTATATTGTTTATTTCTGGTCTAATCTTTATTATTTCCCTTCTTTTACTGGATTTAGGCTTTATTTCCTTTTCTTTTTCTAGTTTCTTAAGGTGTAAGTTTAAGTTGTGTATTTGAGACTTTTCCTGCTTCTTGAGGTAAGCCAATATTGCAATACACTTCCCTCTTAGGACTGCCTTTGCTGTGTTGTGTTTTCTTGTTCATTTGCTTCCATGTGCTTTATTATTTTGTCTTTAATTTCCTGGTTAGCCCATTCATCCTTTTTTAAAAAAATAATTAATATATAATGCATTATTTGTTTTAGGTGTAAAGGTCTGTGATTCCTCAGTCTTATACAATTCACAGCACTTACCAAAGCACATGCCCATTTGTTCTTTAGCAAGATGTTCTTTAACTTCTATGTATTTGTGGTCATTTCAATTTTTTTCTTGTGATTGACCTCAAGTTTCATAACATCGTGGTCTGAAAATAATCATGGTATGATCTAAATTATTTATAATTGTTGAGACCTGATTTGTGACCCAGTATGTGATCTATTCTGGAGAATCTTCTGTGTGCACTCAGAAAGAATGTGTATTCTGCTGCTTAAAAATCAAATGTTCTGAATATTTGTTAAGTACATCTGGTCCAGTGAGTCATCCAAAGCCATTGTTTCCTTGTTGATTTCCTGCTTAGATGATCTGCCCATTGCTATAAGAGGGATGTTCAAGTCCCCTAGTATTATTGTATTATTATCTATCAGTTTCCTTATGTTTATTAATTGATTTACCTATTTGAGTGCTCCCAAGTTGGTGGCATAAATATTTACAATTGTCAGATCTTCTCGATTGACAGAACCCTTAATTATGATAGAATGCCATTGTTTCAGTCTTCGTAACAAAATCTAGGGGCCCCTATGTGGCCCAAATGGTTGAGGGTCTGATCTTTGATCTCAACTCAGGTCTTGATCTCAGGACTGTGAATTCAAGTTCCATATTGGATGCCACACCGGGTGTGGATCCTACTAAAAAAATAAAATCTCGTTTCTCTGTTATAAGTATCATGCTCCACCATTCTTTTCATGTCCCCTAGCATGATTGATTATTCTCCATCCCTTTACTTTCATTCTGAAGGTGTCTTTAGTTCCAAAATGAGTCCCTTGTGGACAGCATATAGATGTGTCTTGCTTTTTATCTATTCTCATACACTATGTTTTTCTTAATTTAATTTAATTTTTTCAGTGTTCCAAGATTCATTGTTTATGCATCAAACCCAGTACTGCATGCAATACGTGCTCTCCTTAATATCCACCACAAGGATCTCCCAACCCCCCACCTTTCTCCCCTCCAAAGCCCTGAGTTTGTTTCTCAGAGTCCACAGTCACTCATGGTTCATCTCCACCTTTGATTTCTCTCATCTCCCTTCTCCTCTCCTTCTCCCAATGTCCTCTGTGTTATTTCTTATGCTCCACAAGTAAGTGAAACCATATGATAATTGACCCTCTCTGCTTGACTGATTTCACTCTGCATAATCTCTTACAGTCTCATCCATGTTGATACAAAAGTTGGGTATTCATCCTTTCTGAAGGAGGTGAAATACTCCATTGTATTTATGGACCATATCTTCTTTATCCATTTGTCTGCTGAAGGGCATCTTGGTTCTTTCCACAGTTTGGAGACTGTGGCCATTACTGCTATGAACGTTGGGGTACAGATGGCCCTTCTTTTCACTACATCTGTATCTTTGGGGTAAATAACCTGTAGTGCAATTGCAGGGTCATAGGGTAGCTTTATTATTAATTTATTTTTTTATTAGATTCTGAACTGGTTTTTATTTTTTTTTCTTTTTCTTTATTTTTTAAAATTTATTTTCAGTGTTCCAGAATTCATTGTTTATGCAGCACACCCAGTGCTCCATGCAATATGTGCCCTCTATAATAACCAACACCAGGCTCACCCAACCCCCAAACCCCTCCAAAACCCTCAGTTTGTTTCTCAGAGTCCACAGTCTCTCAGTTCATCTCCCCCTCCAATTTCCCCCAACTCCCTTCTCCTCTCCATCTCCCCATGTCCTCCATGTTATTCCCAATGCTCCACAAATAAGGGAAACCATATGATAATTGACTCTCTCTGCTTGACTCTTTTCACTCAGCATAATCTCTTCCAGTCCCATCCATGTTGATACAAAAGTTGGGTATTCATCCTTTCTAATGGAAGCATAATTCTCCTTAGTATATAAGAACCAGACCTTCTTTATCCATTCGTCCATTGAAGGGCATCTTGGCTCTTTCCACAGTTTGGCAATTGTGGCCATTGTTGCTATGATGATTGGGGTACAGATGGCCCTTCTTTTCACTACATCTGTATATTTGGAGTAAATACCCTGTAGTGCAATTGCAGAGTCATAGGGAAGCTCTATTTTTAATTTCTCAAGGAATCTCCACACCGTTTTCCAAAGTGGCTGCATCAATTTGCATTCCCACCAACAGTGTAAGAGGGTTCCCCTTTATCCACATCCTTTCCAACACATGTTGTTTATTGTCTTGTTCATTTTGGCCATTCTAACTGGTATAAGATGGTATCTCAATGTGGTTTTGATTTAAATCTCCCTGATGGCTAGTGATGATGAACATTCTTTCATGTGTCTGTTAGCCATTTGTATGTCTTCTTTGGAGAAGTTTCTGTTCATGTCTTCTGCCCATTGTTTGATGTGATTATCTGTTTTTTGAGTGTTGAGTTTGAAGTGTTCTTTATAGACCTGGATATCAGCCCTTTGTCTATACTGCCATTTGTGAATATCTTCTCTAATTCTGTGGGTTGTTTCTTTGTTTTGTTGACTGTTCCCTTTGCTGTGCAGAAGCTTTTGATCTTGATGAAGTCCCAAAAGTTCATTTTTGCTTTCATTTCCTTTGCTTTGGAGATGTATCTTGGAAGAATTTGCTGTGGCCAATGTTGAAGAAGTTACTGTTTATGTTCTTGTCTAAGAATCTGGTGAATTCCTGCTTCACGTTGAGGTCTTGTATTCATTTGGAGTTTAGCTTTGTGTATGGTGTAAGGGAATGGTCAATTTTCATTCTTCTACAGATAGCTGTCCAATTATCTCAGTACCATTTATTGAGGAGACTCTTTTTTCCCCACTGTATATTTTTCCCTGCTTTGTCTAAGATTATTTGGCCATATAGCTGGAGATCCATATCTGGGCTCTCTACCACTGGTCTATGTGTCTGTTTTTGTGCTAGTATCGTGCTGTCTTGGTGATCATAGCGTTGTAGTAAAGCTTGAAATCAGGTAACATGATGCCCCCAGTTTTGTTTCTCTTTTTCAAAATTTCCCTAGCAATTCAGGGTCTCTTCTGGTTCTATATATATTTTAGGATTGTTTGCTCCAGCTCTTTGAAAAATGCCTGTGTAATTTTGATTGGAATGGCATTGAAAGTGTAGATTGCTCTAGGCAGTATAGACATTTTAACAATGTTAATTCTTCTGATCCATGAGCATGGAAGGGTTTCCTTCTTTTTATGTCTTCTTCACTTACTTTCACGAGTGCTCTGTAGTTCCTCCTTTACCTCTTTGGTTAGGTTTATTCCCAGGTATCTTATGTTTCTTGGTGTTATAGTAAATGGAATTGATTCTCTAATTTCCCTTTCTGTATTTTCATTGTTAGTGTATAAGAAAACAACTGATTTATGTGCGTTGATTTTGTATCCTGCCACATAACTGAATTGCTGTGTGAGTTTAGTAGTTTGGAGGTGGAGTCTTTGGGGTTTTCCATATAAAGTATCATGTAATCTGTGAAGAGAGAGAGTTTGACTTTTTCATTGTCAATTTGAATACATTATATTTCTCTTTGTTGTCTGATTGCCGTTGCTAGGACTTCTAGTACGATGTTGAAAAAGAGCGGCAAGTGTGGGCATCCTTGTTGTGTTCCTGATCTCAAAGGGAAGGCTATCAGCTTTTCCCTATTGAGGATGAAACTCACTGTGGGTTTTTCCTAGATAGATTTTATGAAGTTAAGGAATGTTCCCTCTATCCCTATACTTTGAAGCGTTTTAATCAGGAACAGATGCTGGGTTTTGTCAAATGCTTTTTCTGCATCCATTGAGAGTACCATGTGGTTCTCTCTTCTCTTATTGATTTGTTCTATCACATTGATTGATTTGTGAATGTTGAATCACCCCTGCATCCCATGGATAAATCCTATCTGGTCATGGTGAATAATCTTTTTAAGGTACTATTGGATCCTACTAGCTAGGATGTTGTGGATCATCTTGACATTCATATTCATCAGGGATATTGGTCTGAATTTCTCCTTTTTGGTGGGGTCTTTGCCTGGTCTGGGGATGAGGGTAATGCTGGCTTCATAGAAAAAGTCTGGAAGTTTTCCATCTGTTTCTATGTTTTGAAACAGCTTCAGGAGAATTGATATTATTTTTTCTTTGAATGTTTGGTAAAATATCCCAGGGAATCCATCAGGTCCAGGGCTCTTCTTTTTTGGGAGGTTTTTGATCACTGATTCATACTTCTTAGATATAGGTCTAATCAGATTGTCAGGTTGATTCAGTCTTGGAGGTTTATAAGTTTCCAGGAATGCATCTATTTCTTCTAAGTTTCCTAACTTACTCACATATAGCTGTTGATAATAATTTCTGCTGATTATTTATATTTTCTTGGTGTTAGTTGTGATCTCTTCCTTTTGTTTCATAATTTTATTAATTTGGGACCTCTCTCTTTCCTTTTGGATTAGTTTGGCCAGTGGTTTATCGATCTTATTGATTCTTTCAAAAAAATAACTTCTAGTTTTGTTGATGTGTTCTACTGTATATCTAGTTTCTCTCTAATTGATCTCTGCTCTAATCTTAATTATTTCCCTTCTCATGTGTGGGGTTGGCTTAATTTGTTGTTGATTCTGCAGTCCTTTAATGTGTAAAGACAGCTGCTGTATTCTGGATTTTTCAATTTTTTTTTTTTTTTGAGAGAGGCTTGGATGGCTATATATTTCCCCCTTAAGACCAACTTTGCTCTATCCCATAGGTTTTGGACTGAAGTGTCTTCCTTCTCATTGGTTTCCATGAATTGTCTAAGTTCTTCTTTGATTTCCTGGTTGATCCAAACACTCTTACACAAGGTGGCTTTTAGCTTACAGGTGCTTGAATTCCTTCCAAACTTTTTCTTTTGGTTGAGTTCCAGTTTCAAAGTACTGTGGTCTGAGAATATGCAGGGAATGATCTCAATATTTTGGTATTGGTTGAGTATTTGTGACCCAGTATGTGGTCTGTTCTGGAGAAAGTTCCATGTGCACTTGAGAGGAATGAGTATTCTTTTTTTTTTTTTTTTTTTAAGGGTGGAATGTTCTGTATATATCTATTAGGTCCATCTGGTCCAATGTGTCATTGAATTGTTCACTCGTTCACTTTATTGATTTTCTGCTTGATTGATTTCTCTATTACTGAGAGTGGTGTGTTAAGTTCCCCTACCTAATGTATTCATATCAATATGACTCTTTACCTTGATAAACAGTTGTCTTATGTAGTGGGCTACTCCCATATTGGGGACATAAACATTTACAATTATTAGATCTTCTTGGTGGATAGACCCTTTAAGAATGATGTAGTGTCCTTCTTTATCTTAGATTACAGTCTTTAGTTTAAAATCTAATTTATCTGATATGAGAATCACTACCCCAGCCTTCTTTGGAGGCCCATTGGCATGAAAGATGCTTCTCTATCACTCCACTTTCAGTCTGGATGTATCCTTAGGTTCAAAATGGGTCTCTTGTAGACAACATATGGATGGGTCCTGTCATTTTATCCAATCTGTAACCTTTTGCCATTTTATGGGAGTGTTTAGGCCATTCACATTGAGAGTGATTATTGAGAGAGATGTTTTTATTGACATCATTTTGTCTGTGAAGTCCTTGTTTCTATAGATTGTCTCTGTAAATTTCTGTTCTATGACACTCTTGGGTTCTTTCTTCTTCTATAGAACCCCCCTTATTATTTCTTGTAGTGCTGGCTTGGTGGTCACATACACTTTTAAACATTGCCAGTCTTGGAAGCTCTTTATCTCTCCATCCATTTTGAATGTCAGCCTTTCTGGATTCTTGGCTGCATGTTCTTGTCATTTAGTGCTCTGAATACATCTTGCCAGCCCTTTCTGGCTTGCCAGGTTTCTGTGGACAGGTCTGATGTCATTCTGATGGGCCTTCCTCTGTACATAAGTAGTCTTCCCCCCTTAGCTGCTTTCAAGAGCTCCTGTCTAAAATTATGATTCATCATTTTCACAATCAGGTGTCTCAAGGTCTTTCTAGACTATGATCTTGGGGGTAAACCTTTCTGCCTCTAGGACATGAACGCTGCTTCCATTCCCCTGATCAGGAAAATTTTCATGGAAAATTTGTTCAAATCTATCCTCTAGTCTTCTTTCTTTCTCTTCCCCCTCAGAGATTCCAATAATTCTGATGTTGGAATGTTTCATGGTTTCATTTATTTCTCTAATTCTTGAGAATTAGAGAAATAAATGGCTTCTAAGCTGTTTGTGCCAGGCCTCCCCCTGATCCTTTTTCTCTATCAGTTTTTCCTCTAGATCACTGATCCTATCTTCTGACTCCGTTACCCTAGCTGCTAGAGAATTTAGATTAGTTTGGAATTCATTGATAGCATTGTTAACATCTTCCCTGGTCCTTTCACTTCTGTCCTAATTGATTCCATTTTGTTATTAATAGTTTTCTCCAACCTAGCCATTTCCAGTATAATTGTTAGCCTGAATTCCCTTTCCCACATACTGTTTATGTCCATATCCAATAGCTCTGATGGAGAGGGCACAGTCTCTGAATGTTTCCTCTGTTGGGCATTCCTCCTCCTAGTCATTTTGATGAGAGATGGCTGAGGGAATGTGTAGCTGAATGTATCAACCATGATCCAGGCAAGGTGCACCCTGGAATGCTTCTGAGCAATTGGGGGTCCCCACCATAAAGAGAGAAAAAAAAAGAAAAAAAGAAAGAGAAAGAAAGAGACAGGGAAATAAAAAAGAGAATACCCAGCTCGAACGGGACCCAAAGGTAAGATTTATAAAGTATACAAACAAAAATAAAGCAAAAGACTGACAAAAGTAAATGCGAAGGAAAAAAAAAAAAAAGAACCCAGCCAAAATGAACCCCAAGTATAAGATTTATATACTACCAGAAACAAAAAGTACACAGAAACACTGACAGAAGAAAAAGATTGGAGAGTGGTTATAAATTCTCAGTGTGGGCAAGGAAGGTTATTTTGATTCTTCCTGAGTTTATCTGTATATCTTTGTTAAAGGACTCAACTTTCCTGAGATATAGGGGGATTAAAACTGGTATATATATGTGTGTGTGTATGTGTATATGTATGTATATATATACATACACATACATATATGTAATTGATTGGGGAAAGAGGATTGCCTTGAAGCTTACCTTTACATGAGAATTAAAAAAATAGAAAAGCAAAAATAAAAAAACACAGGTATATGTATCAAAAAAGTTCAAGTTAAAAGGTTATTATGGAATTTGTTGTACTGAACCTCTCATTGTGATGGCAAATAGTTTAAAATTGTTTAAAAAAATTAAAAAGAATGAGAATAGTGGGAATGGATTAAAAATAAAAGTTATATCTATGAAGTATACAGGTTTTAGGACAATATCAGGAGCTTAATATCTTCTTTTCCCCTGATATTGGAGTTTTACAGTTTCGTGGGGATCCTGTGGTGGTCTGTCCTCTTTTTTTGGGAGGGAGCTGGCTTTCTGTGGGAAGGGCCTGTGGCATGGTTTTTATTCTTTTCTTTTTTTTTTTAATTTTATTTTTTATAAACATATATTTTTTTCTCCCCAGGGGTACAGGTCTGTGAATCGCCAGGTTTACACACTTCACAGCACTCACCATAGCACATACCATCCCCAATGTCCATAACCCCACCTCCCCTCTCCCAACCCCCCTCCCCCCAGCAACCCTCAGTTTGTTTTTTGAGATTAAGAGTCACTTATGGTTTATCTCCCTCCCAATCCCATCTTGCTTCATATTTACTCTTCTCCTACCCCCTTAACCCCCCATATTGCATCTCCTCTCCCTCATATCAGGGAGATCATATGATAGTTGTCTTTCTCTGATTGACTTATTTTGCTAAGCATGATACCCTCTAGTTCCATCCACGTTGTCGCAAATGGCAAGATTTCATTTCTTTTGATGGCTGCATAGTA
>NW_022631177.1:963232-1047844 GCF_010015895.1 Lontra canadensis | reverse complement strand
AATGGCAAGATTTCATTTCTTTTGATGGCTGCATAGTATTCCATTGTATATATATACCACATCTTCTTTATCCATTCGTCTGTTGATGGACATCTAGGTTCTTTCCATAGTTTGGCTATTGTAGACATTGCTGCTATAAACATTCGGGTGCACGTGCCCCTTCGGATCACTACGTTTGTATCTTTAGGGTAAATACCCAGCAGTGCAATTGCTGGGTCATAGGGTAGTTCTATTTTCAACATTTTGAGGAACCTCCATGCTGTTTTCCAGAGTGGTTGCACCAGCTTGCATTCCCATTTAAAAAGTTTTTTTAAGAAGATGTATATATACACAATGGAATACTATGCAGCCATCAAAAGAAATGAAATCTTGCCATTTGCGACGATGTGGATGGAACTAGAGGGTATCATGCTTAGCGAAATAAGTCAATTGGAGAAAGACAACTATCATATGATCTCCCTGATATGAGGGAGAGGAGATGCAACATGGGGGGTTAAGGGGGTAGGAGAAGAGTAAATGAAACAAGATGGGATTGGGAGGGAGACAAACCATAAGTGACTCTTAATCTCCCAAAACAAACTGAGGGTTGATGCGGGGAGGAGGGTTGGGAGAGGGAGGGTGGGGTTATGGACACTGGGGAGGGTATGTGCTATGGTGAGTGCTGTGAAGTGTGTAAACCTGGCGATTCACAGACCTGTACCCCTGGGGATAAAAATGTATTATATGTTTATAAAAAATAAAATTAAAAAAAAAGTTTTCAGAAAGAAAGGGGCGCCTGGGTGGCTCAGTGGGTTAAAGCCTCTGCCTTCGGCTCAGGTCATGGTCCCAGGATCCTGGGATCGAACCCCGCATCAGACTCTCTACTCGGCAGGGAGCCTGCCTCCCCCTCTCTCTCTGCCTGCCTCTCTGCCTACTTTTGATCTCTGTCTGTCAAATAAATAAATAAAATCTTTAAATGTGTATATATATACATATATACACACACACACACACACACATATATATATATATATATATATATATATATATATATACAAAAAGACCGAGAAAGACAGAGCAGGAAGCAGGAAAAATGGATGTCACACAATGGACCTAGGAGTACTTACAAAGAAATGTTTAGCCCTAGTACCTGCAAATCAATATGCTGGGTATGTGTGAAAGTAGTATTGGGATGTATGTAGGCAGCACAGAGGGTAGGAACATCTGTGAATGTGCATGATTGTGTGCCTTTGTGTCCATATATCATCTTGTATGTAGAGTGATATGGTTGTATGTGCACTCAAAGGAGTGCATGTGTGCAAAGGAGTATATGAATGTGACAGATTGTAGATACTTTTATACCTAAGGAGATGAATGTAAGCATTGTTAGTGTGGTTGATGTGCATGTACAGGTTTAATCGAATATATGCATATGTAGGTTATAGGAGAGTTTGTATGTTAAGGGGTATGTACTTGTGGATATTTCATGGTTCTGTGTTTGTATACACATATTATTCACACACACATATCCGGGTATGTGTGTATAATCAAGGAACAGGTTGAATTGAGTATGTAGTAGTATGAATACAGAATAGTAAATTTAGAGGACTCAATGTGTATGCAATCTAAGAGAGTGGTGACTCACTCAGGGTTGTGATTCTAAGGGTACTGTGTTCTGTTCCTCTGGACTAGTGAAAAGAGGTTGAGTGTTATGGAAATGGGTAGCATGGCTGTTCTGAGGCTGAGGCATACAAAGCTACTGAACACATAACACTTATCTCCTTCAGGAGTGAGACTGTGTCTGTGCAAGAGCCAAACTGGCAGCTAGTTTAGAGGACAAGAGGGACATTACCTTCCTCCAGAATCAGGGTTGTTGCAGCCTCATTCCATGGCTCTTCTAACTCATGAACAAACAAAAGCGTCAATGAAGGTGAGCTCACAGTCCTCAACTAGTTTCCTTTATGCTCCCCTCTCTGACACCTTCTCCTCCTAGCAGCACCCTTAGTGTTTTGGGTTTTTTTAGATTTTATTTATTTATTTGAGAAAGTGAAAGCACATACAAATGAGTGGGGGGAGAGGAGCAGAGGAAGAAGGAGAGGAAGAAGCAGACTCCCTACTGAGCAGGGAGCCTGGAGGAAGGGCTCAATCCCAGGACCCTGGGATCATGACCTGAACTGAAGGCAAACACTTAACAACTGAGCCCCCCCAGATGCCTCAACACCTCCTAGTGCTCATTAACAGCAAGTTCCAAGTTGGCCTCTAGAGTCAATGGATAGCTGTGGTGTTCCCTGTGATGTCTAGAGTTGTTGTGTTTCTCCAAGCAAGAAAGGCTGGTGGAAGATGGGGAGGATGCCTGAGAAGATCCCATCCCTCCAACTGAGACTCAGCCTGCTAGATAATTTCCTCAGTGAAAAACTTATCTGAGACCTACTTAATTGCCTCATCACTCCTCTCCTCCAGTACACAAAGTTCTTCTGTCCTATCCTATCCCTCTGCCCCTTCTCCCTTTCTCACTTTCCCTGTTTAGGCCTGGGCCAGATGCCCACTTTACCCCTTCCTCTCAGAAAATTGGGGACGAAGTCAATGTATGTCTAGGGAGAGAGTTGTTGTTGGAGGAGTCTCATAGCCTGGGGCCAGGACAATAGTCTGGATCCCTTATTTGGCCCTCTTCTCTTGCTCTATAGAATGCCAAACTCATCTTCTACTGTTCTAAATTCTTCTAGTGGTCAGAGCTCCAGAAGCTTTTTCACCATATGGCCCAGGATGCAGGCCTGTGAGCTCTGAGAAATATCTGGAAGTTTTTGTAAGGGTGTTTTTAATAGTTGAGATTAGACAAAGGTTTAGGGTAAGAGCCTGGGCTTTGGATTCTTTTACACATTTCTGACTCTCTTAGATCCTTGACAGGATTCATGGCATGGTTGATAGCACCTGGCATGGCCCAAAGGTAGCTGAGCTTTAGCCCTGGGTCCAGTTTATCTTGTCTCCTTTTTGCATAGAGAGAACACGTTCTGCAAAGTGGACATCTTCCTCTTCCAGCTTGTCAACTGTATTCATTGCAAGTGGCTGAATTAACATAGAGCCACAGCCTTATATATTGGCACACAGGCCCAGGAACTTCCTCCTTGGCATCACCTCCACATTTTAGGGTCTGACATCAACAACAGCTGGAACAAGTTTGAGATGGCCAAGTTGGGATGATCTTTGAGTTGGGTCCAAGATCTAGATGGTCTCATATTCCCCAACTTTTACATTAGGAGTATAAATATAGGGGATAGAACCCTGACCTGGGAGTTCAGAAAATTTGGTCCTTCCCAATTCTGCCAGCTTAGACAAATCTCTTGCCACTCTGGCCTCAGTTTCCTATAGCTACAATATCAATTTATTGTAACTTGCCCTGTCCTCTTCCCAGGGCATTTGGAGTTTGTATATAGGCATGTCTACATGCAAAATAAACTAGATGATGTATAGGCCCGTTCAGAGGCCTGAACAGTGCATTTGGATGGTGGATATTCTTGCAGAATAATACACAAATGGTTGATCTTGTCTTGAACTGATAGCATAATTGATTTTTTGAAATATCCCATACAGCATATTGCCTCTTAAGAGAAATACCTAATTCTAACCTTAAGCCCCTTCTCAAATAGTTTCCACATTCTTTTGGACTTTTGTGGCTGGCTCAGATTATTCAAGCAACATCTGGGGATATCTGGCTTGGAGAAAAATGATGAAGATCCTCCCTAAACCTTTTCCTTCCCTATTTTTTTTTCTTTCCCAGAATATACTGTCAACTTGCTGTCCTATTTTCCAGGGTTCTAGATTAAAAGGGTGTTGCCCTTCTCTTTGGAATTAAGGCCCAAGCAGTGGATGATCTGGATTACTGGGATGAGGACAAGAGGGTTTGCCTTTAGGGCCCCTTTGAAAACCTGGGGATCTGTATCCTAATGTTTTCTAGTCCAGGATCATTTGATGTGGCTAGAGAGACATTGGAAAGGCCTTTTATTCCCAATTTTCCCTACTGACCTATGAGAGTACCTGAAAATCTACTCACAGGAAGTGTTCTTTTGTGTTAAGAACTCATGGTTACAGAATGCCCCTGGTAGCATTTTTTCTCCCTTCCTCCTCTAGTCAGGAGAATATAGCAGTGTCCAACTTGTTGGTGTCTCTCCCTTTAGTTTCTTCAGCTCCACAGATGTGGCAGTAGAGAGAAGAGAGGAAGTTCTGTTTTCCTCTCCACCTAGAGATGGTGGCCTAGATGGGTCCTGAGCTCCCTGTACCAACTGTAAGAGCTTACCTCACTAACTCCTATTTAAGGAGGGCCATACTTATTAGGTACCATTTTGGTGGAGTATTTTCATGGAAATTTGAAGAAAACCTTCACATTTTGGCTTTCTACTCACTGAGGAGCCAGGCCCTAATGTATCTAGTTATTGAGATGCCATCCTTTAGTTAGATTAGATGGTTTTTCAGAGTCCACAGTCTCTTATGGTTCACCTCCCCTTCTGATTTCCCCCAACTCCAATCTGAGGGGTTTGAAGGGGCGGAGGGTGGGAGGTTGGGGGAGGCAGGTGGTGGGTATTAGAGAGGACATAGATTGCATGGAGCAGTGGGTGTGGTGCAAAAACAATGAATACTGTTATGCTGAAAATAAAAAAAAAATTAGATGGCAGTCCCACAAGGAAAGAGGTGCCCAGCTATAGGTTCAGCTCCACACTTTTTTAAAGCTTCCTCTGCACCATCTTTGTTTCTTTCATTTGTTCCCTTAACTTCTTTGTCCCTTTACTGTTATTCACTCCTCTTTCCCAACAATCTTCCCCACCATCCTTTCACTATTTAGCTTTCTGCTTGTCACTTCTTTTTTTTTATTTTTTTAGAATTTTTAAAAAAGATTTTATTTATTTATTTGACAGACAGAGATGACAAGTAGGCAGAGAGACAGGCAGAGAGAGAGAAAGGGAAGCAGGCTCCCTGCCGAACAGAGAGCCTGATGCAGGGCTCGATCCTGGGATTCTGAGATCATGACCTGAGCTGAAGGCAGAGTCTTAACTCACTGAGCCACCCAGGCGCCCCACCTTGTCACTTCTTGATCACAAGCATCCAAAATGGGTGTTCACAAATGCATTCAATTACACAGCTCTATAAAAGATGGTTCTCTAACTCCTGGAGGGAAAACCAAGCAAGGTGGAGAGGATGAAGATGTTGTAGAGCAATTCAGTGTTCCCAGGGCCTCCTGGGAGGAGGAGTTCCAGTGAGACTCTAGAGATTAAGCTTGCCAACCTCATTTGAGAAAAAACCCTTCCCTGTTTCTTTAATCTTCCCTTCCCTTCCTTTCATTTATTTCCCTGTCTTTGCTCCTTAGAAAATCCCTTGATTTCCTTTAACAAAACCCCCCTCAACTGGGGGTGCCTTTCAAGATGATGGGAGTGTAATGAATTAGAGAATTACTTTCCTCAGCATAGAAATGTCTCTCCTCTCACTCAGTGCTTCCCTAAGTCAAAAGAGGGAAATGAAAAACAGGTCCATTCCCACTGTTTCATTGGGTCTCCTCAGAGACAGATGGTTACTGCCAAAACCAATGAGTGAGTGATGAGTGGTTGAGTTGGATAAGATGGAACCCCTGCTAGCAGAGAAGAAGCAGTGCACAGTGGGCTGGACCCTGAGTCAGGAATCTAGAGACCTTTATAGGCCCATGGGAGAGAGGTAAGGAGGGAGGGAAAAGGGAGGAAGGGAAAGAAGGAGGGCCACAGGAAGAGGAATTGAGAAAGAGAGAAAAAGTGGGCTCCAAGCTATTTCCCACAGGTTCCTTTCTCATTTGGAGATGGGATCCAGGCCTAGCATGGGTAAGATGGGCAGAGATAACACCTGTGGTCATGGGACGGGCACAGGAGTACTTCTGTATTCTGTGCTCTGAGCATCCTGGTAAGATGAGAACACCAGAAATCCAATTTAGGCCTGTACATAGTATCTCAATGCATCAAAAATAAGGGGTGAGAAAGCAAAACTTCAGTTAGAGAAACTTTATTTGGTCACCTTTATGCCGTGAAGCTCTGCTGGCTGATTATTTTCCACTCAATTAATCAGGTGAATCAAGCTGACCTAAACTGACCAAATGGTGTGCTTAATTTTAATGTCATATAGACAATAACTTTTTCCTGTCCTCAGTTTTCCTATTAATAGTAGTTTTATGTATGGTGACTATTACTTATATAATAACAACACTACAGAATTATTTCTAAAGCTATCTTCTCTGGTTCTGGCTGTCACCCAACCCACCCCTAACTCCAACTAGCTCAGAGATAGAAGAGGGCTGGATTCCTTTTCAAATTTCAGTCTTTGTCATTCTGGTAAAGATGAGGAGGTATTTATCTGCAATGGGGCAGCTGCTAACCCAGATGGTCTTTACAAATTTCTCCAGATGGTGTAGTACCCAAAATTGGAATCAGATCCCCATGCTGTCACCTCTGACCAACATCCAAACTCCTCATCCCAGACAGGCTGAATATCTTTCAGGTTTTCTGGCTCTATGGAGTTGGCTAGACTTCCCTTTTTCCTCCCATTCCAGCTTCACTCTACCCCTCATCCTGTCTTGGCCCAGATGCATTTCTAGAATGAATACTTATGTTCAACACCCCATGTTTTGTTCTTTCTTCCTTCTGCTCAGGTGGTTTTGACCCTCTCCCTCCTTGAGTTTTTATTTTTCTACAACATAAGAACATGTATGGTGTAAATCAGCTAAAACCCATGTAAGAACCCCCAACAGGGGAAACAGCAAATGTCTCAACATGGGCTCTTATGTAAACTCAGTCTGAACCCTGGCTTCCTACTTCAAGTCCTGTATCTAATAAGCTGTGGGATTTGGACAAAATCTGTCTCAGATTATAGTGATTTACAAGTTGCTGGGTGCTCAATTACTGTTATCCAGTCACTGGACACGGGCATTATTAGGGGATGGAAGGAATTGAGCATAAAGGGTGATTTTTACTAGAATGATCTTAGATCCCTTTATCACTGAGATTCCTTTTTTAAAGATTTTATTTATTTATTTGATATGGAGAAAGAGGATATAAACAGGTGAAGAAGCAGGCAGAGAAGGGGGGGAGAAACAGGCTCCCCATGGAGCAGGTAGCCCAATGCGGGACTCAATCCCAGGACTCTGGGATCATGACCTAAGCTGAAGGCAGACATTTCACCAGCTGAGCCACCCAGGCACCCAAAACAGTGAGATTCTAAGTGAATTAACTTCATCTCTCAGAACATCAATTTATATTTAAAATGGAGTTAACTTTCCCTGCCCTGCCAATCTCAAAGACCTATGGGGTGCTAGAGCCATCTAGGTGGTAATCTGTGATGGCCAGATTGCCCCTGCATTCTAATTGAGTGTTAATATGTTGAAAGGTAAGTGAAATATATATACTACTCCACGGATATACAGAGCTTAGTCAATGAATTCCAGAATCATCCAAGCTCCAGAATCAGTAAGAGGGGCAGGTCCAAGGGAAAATAGTATGTGTTCTGGGCCTGAGGAGAGGGATAGTGGAAGAGGAAACTGTGGTCTGAGACCTTGACTTGGGAAAGAGTGTCTTACTCTGTTTCCAGGAGTTCTGAGCCAACTAGGAAATTAATTTTCAAGATTATTTTATTTAAACATAATTTGCATAAGTTCTACCCAGCCCACAAAATATTTTTCCCCCAGTGCTTTTGATTTTCCATCCCATCATCACCTTTCTTTTCCTCTCATCTAGTTTTCTAAATACCCCTTCCCTCTCCAGCCTGAAACCAGCTCACTCAGGGCCCCATCCTTTAGACAGATTCCTGGAACTCGAAACCCAAATGAGAGAGAAATGAAGAAAATTCTTCCTGATTTGTTCTTGAGCTTCTGCCTGATTTGTAGTCATCTGCTCCCATTTTCATTCCAGAACCAGGCTAGGGCCAGCCTCATTTTCCTGGCAACCCAACTCCTCTCCACCTTTTCTGCTACCCAGGCATCCAGCCAGAAGTCAGCTAGGGGTCAAAAGTAATGATTCATTGGAGGGTCCAAGCAGGGGGCTCTGGTATAGGTATGAATTTCCATTCCCAGATAAGACATGCTGTCAGTTCTTGGCAGATGACACAAAACCCATCCCCATTTTCCTATTCTGCCTGAAACTAAACCTTCCTTTCCTCTGACTTACAATGTAGAGATTTCCTGCTAGGAGCTAAATAAAAAAAGCTTTAGGAGGTCAATTAGAGTGCTGTATGTGTTTAAATGGGGAAAGGCCCAGCATCTTAACCTCCAAATAACTTGTTAAAACCCCTATTGAAAGAATCTGGAATGAATATCCACCTTTCCAGCCCTGAGTTCTGGGTCTTCAGATCTGGCACAGAAAGGCCTGTGCCAGGATGTGAAGCCAGTTCTTAACATTCCAAATGTGGTAATCAAACATTTGGTAGACAGCCTGCCCAGCTGCACAGGCCCAAGGAACAGCTTTTCAGAGGTGGTTCAGAAAATGAAGGTATGAATCAACCTCTTCAAAGCCCTTTTAAGAGCCCTGACTCTGGCTTCCAAGCTGTCTGCTGTCTTGACTCCCCCACTTTTCCTGGTGAAGATGAGGGATAACATGTAGTTGGGTCCTGTTTTCTGCCAGCAGAAGGTGGGGCTATGTAGACATTCTGTGGAATATTCCTAGAAGATGACCTTCCTTTCCCTTCATCCTTCATGGGAGGAAGGGAGAGCAGTGTGTGGCTGGAAGTTCCACTTTCCAGGAACAAGGCCAGTAGATGAAGCTAAGACTCTCAGCCACTATGTGGCACCGTTTACCTACTTTTCTGTGCATGGTTAATGGTGGTTTTGTCCAAAGCAAACTGAACTTAAAACTCTGAAAACTTTTTAGGGATTTAGTTCTGACTTGGTTACTAATATGACAGGGGAGGTTGGGAAAAATCCCTTGATCTCTGTGTCTCAGTTTCTAGTTTTATGAACTGGGAAGCAGATGGAGTCCCCTAAAATCTCTTCCAGCTCCATTATCCTGTAAATATGAGTGTACTCTGATAATCATCTGAGTGATGGAATTTGGGGCCTTTGGGCTACAGAGGATAAATGCAGAAAAAAATCACAAGGGCCAAGTTATGTATGTAAAGTTGGGAGTGAGGGGGACATGGGTCAGGGAAGTGGGAGGACTTTCTAACATATGGACCATGATTTCTCCTGAGCCTTTAGGTAGCAGGAAAAAGATGATGGAACCATTCATTTACTGAGTAAACACTGACCACAAAATTGGGGCCTGTCACTGTGTGATGAAGGTAAGGCTGTGGTGGTATGTGGGAGTGGAGTGGATGGTGGGTGGGACACCAAAGTGAATAAACACCAAAGGTGGGGAAGTAAATGAGGAAACAAACAACCAGTACACAAGAGTGAATGGACTTCTTGCTAATTAGAACTAAAATCTGCTGGGGAGATGGAGAAGAAGGAAGGATAAATTCTGGCAGGGTGGTAAGGAAGGTCTTACAGAGAAGGAATAATTTTAGTTAGGTTTTAAAAGATGAACAAAAAAAGCACAAAAAATTAAAAGAAGAACAGGTGTGTTTGTGTGTGTGTGTGTGTGTGTGTGTGTGTGACTTGTAGAAAGGGAGGGTAAGAGGGGAAGAAAAACCAGGCATTCTAGGCAGAAGGAGTATCTTAAGGAAAGATGGGGATAGGTTCATTTATACTGTTTGGGGGAAAAGGGAGTTATTTTGGGTGACAGGAATAGAGTGGGAAAAGAGTTTGCAAAACTGGTTTGGGGCCAGATTCTTGGTTTAGGGAGTCCTTTTCACATGTCCAGCTCTGTACAGGTTGTATGGAACATTTTCAAGATGTGGATAGGGCTCTAGTTCTTCAGGTTGGGGAAACAAGACCCACTCTCTCACACATATAAAAGACTACCAAAGAAAGAGGGTCTTGGAGGGCACACTGAGGCATGGTGGTCTTCCTGCAGGAGTATTCCCTCCTCTACTTTCTCCTGCAACCCAGATGGTAAAAGCTTCAAAATCTGACCTATGAAGAACAGGAAGACCTGCCTCAAGAATGGGGCAGCCATCCGAGAACTGACTGACTGCCCTACTATGGCTATGTTATCAGGTTAGTTTTCAGTTTGTTTCCAGTTAGACCTCACTGGACAAGGGCACAACAACAAAAGGGTTGAGGCACTGTAGGATCTGGCATCAGTCCAATTAGAGTAACAAAGCAGGCTGGATTTAGGTTAGATTTACAGAAGGAAGAAATTTGTTCTCTGAGAAGTGAAAAATCTGGTAACCATGAGAGGTTATAACATGTATTTGGTCAATCACTGATGAGTGCCCACTCTGTGCCAGATACATGGCTGGAGGGGAGAAGTGCAGGGTCGGGGGTTGGAATGATAAATCAGACATGACTCAGCATGTTCTCAACATTTATGTTGTTTTAAGCCACTAAGTGTGTGGCAATTTGTTAGAGCAGCAATTGTAAAACTCATACAATGGAGCAATGAAAACATAAACAATAATGTTCTAGTATGAAAAGTGCTCTAGAAAAAAACCCAAAGAAGGTTGTGAGAATTCAGAGGTCAGGACCTTGTCTTAGGGAGGATTCAGAGATGTCTCCCCAAAAGAGATGTGACATTGGTAATGAATATGGAAGAATAAAGAGTTAATAGGTGGCTGTAAGGGATAGGACAGTCTTAGAAGAGATGGGCTTGTTTAGGGAATTGAGAAACAAATGGACTAGGGTGGGTGAAGGGTAGGACATGTGAGGGGAAAAGGAGTGAGAGAAGAAGCTGCTGACTCTACCCCCCTCACTGGGAAAGAGCTGAATTGCCCAGGTTATTGTCTGCCCAACTTGGCTGAGGTAAGAATCTCGCTTTATAGAGCTACGGCCTGCTGAATCTGTGTTTGTCACCATGCCTCCTCCCCCCATTCTCACTATGAAGTCCACTGAGGAGACCCTCCCCTGTACTAGCCTCACAGCAAGGCAGTGATGAAGAGTAAAGAGAGGAGTCAGGAGCCAGCTTTCATGTCTTGTAACTCTTAATCCAACTTGGCCCTGGCTTTAAGGGTTGGGTTAAAAAGAAAGAGCTGGAGAGGGGGTTGAATTGTCGTAGAAATCTTTATTCCTCCCAGAAATTTCTGGTCTAGGGATGGGAAAGAGGCATTGGGCTTGAGCCAAGGGGTGAGCATGGGGGGCTATGGTGGAATTTAGGATCATCTGGCCACTCCATTGTCAAACTCTCATCAGTAGCAAATGTGGAGACTGGCTCAATACCCAAGGTGGGGTCCTGGGAGCAAAGGTTATGGAAGAAGGGGAAGAAGGGATGTGGCTTGTCTCAAGGGGCTAGGGACTCTGCCCATCCTGGCATAGGCCTCAGGCAAGCAGGATTCTTTCTGAGGTGGCTTGTTCCCCCTCCCCTCCCCTTCCCCATTCTTGCCCCTATCTTTGGTACCAGGGCCTCTGGAGAAAAGGAAAGAAAAAGAAGTGGGTAGAAAACAGCTGGATATAGCCAAGAGCACATCTGGCTTCCCAGACTCTCTTCTGGTCTTCATTTCTACCTCCCCTTATACCCCTTCCTCTTTTTTCAGGCTTCTGGTAGGAAGACTGCTGTAGAACTAGGGGAAGGGTGAGGAATTAGAGTGGGGCTGTTGGGGTTGGGGTGCAGGGAGAAAGTTATTCAAAATATTAACTGGTCTTGTGAAGTGACCTCTTGGCTGGAGCCTGACCACCTAACTTCTGGTTCTTACTCCAGTTACCTCTTCCCCTCCCTCTATTCTGGGCTGGAACTGAGGAAGGAGGAGCAGCAAAGTTGCCCAGGTGTCTTGTCTGATTTCCTGCAGGCTGAGGGCCAGGACAGCCTCCCTAAACAAGTAGCAGGGGATGCATATAGCCTTGAGTCAGATTGTTGCTTCTCAACAGTTGCTCCTCTGGACACAGCAGGAACAAGACATTCCTGGAAAACCCTAGCTCTTTGCCAGCTCTTCCATGAGCACACTCTGGTCTGAGGCCTCTACACAGGAGCAGTCAAGAACTCTGGAGGTGGCAGCAATGCTGGCTACACAACCTGTCCTGCTGTCCAGCCAGCTGCTGTTCCCTTCACTGCCAGTGTTTGTGGACCATACAAAACAACAAAGTGAGTGAGCAAGAAGAGCTGGCTGAGAGGTAGGGGGATTTGCGGATATGGTATGTGAGTTTTCCAGACTGCAAGTGGCTGCCTGTACCCTCACTCTTTTTTGCCCTCAGAGACAAGCATGAGGTGCACCTTTAGCAGGCTGTCGGGGGTAGGTAACACTGAAATGTTGATCTGGGTAGGTGTTTTGACCCATGAATTTGCCTTTCTGTGTTCCTCCCACCTTCTCTCCCTCTTCTCCACACCCACTTTGTTTTTAGTCCTTTCTGTTCCTAGGCAAGGAACTCACTAAACCCAAAGCAATTTTAGGACACCCAATAGAGAGACTCATAGAGGCAGCAGCAGGAGCTGCTGCTGCTGCTGTTGGTGCTGCTGATGAGTGCCCAGAACCTGGTGCTCAAGGAGTTGAAGTCAAAAGCCATCATGGACAGGTCTGCTGACCCCTAGTCAGTTTCTCAAGTCAGGCACCTCCTACTCCCTGTGGAGGCTTAGGGATCTCTAAAGCCTTCCAGCCTCTTCTGTCACTTCCATCTTCACTCCCTGCACTTAGCCTTCTTTGGTGGCTTCTCTTTTTACACCCTTCCCCAGCCTATTACACCCCTGCCTCAAGTTTTTTTAAAGTGATGACAGAGGATTAAGACATGGACCCATCTTGGCCATTTAGTCTGTGGTTTGTGACTTCCCCTGCTGTATACTGTGGCACGATTGTTCTCTCACAGTCTCCAGGCATCTCCTAAAAGCTCCTGAAAAACATCTGTTTCCAGGATAAGCTGTTCTTTGCTTCTGAAATTTCTGGGCCCAAGAGATAATTGGCTAGTCACTGTGACCACACTTGAAAGCTGGCTGTCCTCCTGATACTTGAAGAACCAGGAGGAAGAAACATCCCCAGCTTCTTGTCTGGGGTAGTGTCCCTTGGTTGCCTGGGTTTACACACCACCTTTGTGGTCCTCATTCCCCTTCCTGCCCTGGCCATGCCTGAGAGGGAAAAAGAAGGCAAGAGGACCCCCTCATAAACTGTGTCATCCCTCCTTTTACCAGAGTATCCAAGCTAGCCAAGAAAGAGGCTCACTGTTTGCCATGGGGAGCTTAGAAAATAATCTGATCTGATAATAATCTGATCTCCACACTTTTTTTTCTGTGTGTTCTAGGGCCATCCTCCAGGAGATGAAGGTCCAACTGGATTACTTGTTTGCCAGTCTCACTCCTATGGGACATAGGGTGGTTGCAGGAGGAAACCACCAGCAGCAGTAGCAGCAATAGCAGCAGAACAACAGTCTCATTTACTGCTGTGCCTCCCATCGGCTCTACCTGGCTCTGTGCCCTTTGGGTTGGAACCGAGCTCTTTGCCTGGGCCATTTCTTGCCCTGATAAAGTGTACTTCCTGTGTAGCCCTCTAATCTAGCCAACATTATCTGTCTATTCCTTGCACTGGAGGAATTGGTGGTGAGTGTCAATGCTGAATGGCAACCCTGTCTCAGCCTAATGTTTGGAGCCATTCATTTTCTTCACATCCTCAAACTGGTACATTTCCTGCATTTCCTTGAAAAAGCCTTGGCCATGATAGTCCTTGTTCATACCCTCCATTCCTCCTGGAAGGATGTGTGTACCTTTCTTTTGATTTGGATGACTGAGATCTTATTCTTCGGCTTGTTCTTCCTCTATGGGGAACTCTTGGGTATATCCACGCCAGGTCAGGGTAAGTCTCACTTTGGGGACATCTTTACATGTCTCTAGTAGACTATAATAACTCTTACCACTGTTGGCTATGAAGGTGTCTACCTCCTCTTTGCTCTGGACCAGCTCACTGCTGTTGTCACAGCATGGGTGTATGCACCTATGTCTTGCTAGTGCCCATGCTCCTGATCCTCTTCCAGCACTATTATGCTATAACCCTGGCTCACCATAAACTAAGGCCCAGTGAGAATCTCTAGTTGGTCTATTGGTCAAGAAGGTAAGAAGGTGAATTCTACCTTCCCTTCCTTCATCTTGCCAGTTTTTGATTAGAGATAAGGATTTCTAGCATTGAGTTTGGCAAAGTCTTTCAAGAGTAGTTCCAGGTCATGGCAATACCTCCTAGTCAGGATTAGCTAGCCGTGGTCAGAAGGTTAGATCCCTCCCCATCATCATTGGGGCACTGGAAGAAAAGGGTTTAGGGGCAAGGTTAGCCAGACCTCAGATTTCCCCTACCATACCATAGGCCTTTCTCTTAATCATGGAATGATCAGGAAGGATAGAGAATAGTTCTTCCTGGGTTGGCATTATATTCCCCTCTCAACAAGTTCTTGCCTCTCATCCTCTCATCCCTGTCCCCTAACAAGGCCATAGTCTAGGTGGATGTCTTTTGAGTGGTGGTAACAATTGGATAGCAACATCAGTCACCTATGGATATCAATGGTGATTGGCTGTGAATATCAATAGCAATTATTTGTGGATATCTGACAGGTGGTTATGGGTATTGGTGACAATTGGTATCAGCAGTGCCCAGAGATAGCCAGATTGCAGCATCGATCCTCATACTTCTCCTGGGACAAGTGTTCCTTAGATCCATAAGGAAGCCTCTGAAGATTCTATAAGAATCTAAACAAATGCTGGTCAGCCCGCTCTGAACCTGTAGAAACACTCTAACTCCAGGACTTCCTCCTCATCCCATTTTTTCTTTCCCCACTTCTTCCCTTTATTTCCCATTCTGTGACTTTTTTTCTGTAATATTTTAGGTAGAGTATTGACCTTCATCACAATATATTAGTCAATATTAGCCACACCGTCCAGCTACAGTAACAATATATAGTCACTAATAGACACAAAATGTTATCATCACACATCGCATAGACGGGAATGAGGAAACTACTTATTGGTAAGAATAAGCAAATGACTTCCTCTTCCAGAACTTTTAAAATATATTCTTGGATTTTACTCATTTTTAATTATTTTTTTTTATTTTTTCCAACATTTTTTATTATCCACAAAGGGTCTACCTCCAATCCTCGCTGTTATTGAATATTCTTACTTTCCCACCTCTTATTCTCCTTTTTCTCCTCTTTTTCTTCCTCTTCCTTTTACTACTTGCATGCTCTTGCCTCCTGGCTTTTTTTTTGTTGCTCACCACCATACACCCTGCCTTTTTTAGAACTGGTTTCTAGGAGGGAGAAAAGGGACTTCTTCAGGTCTGACTTCAAGTCAAGCCACTGAGGTGTTTGAGGAAGTGTGTTGGAAACTGAAGCTGAGCTGGGAGGTTGAACTGAACTCTCACCATTGCTAAAGCTATGAACATAATTCAGTTTATAAAACTTTTAAATAAAATATCCTTTGGAGTCTCCATTCTAGGGTCTGTCTGTGGATTTTCTGGAAGAGGCTTATGGGCATCAGCAGGGATGGGGTAATATATTAAACTAATGACAAGATATGTGGGCACATAATTTGATAATGTAAAAAGAAATTTACTATTTTTATTGCATCTGCTCCTCACAATAAACTCTAATCACTCACAAACACCTTCATTAGTAAAGAATTTTCTGTTTCTGGTGGGAATATGATGAGGAGGGGAAGAAGAAAACTCCAAAAGCTAAAATGGAATGGGTGGTTGACTCTCCTATTTAGGGCATAGTGGTGGAAACCCTGGACACTTCTCAGGAGTGGCAGGTTGTAAGGAGAAAGGTTTCCATTTAAAAAACACTGAAAGAAGATCAAGATTGTGGCAAGACATCAAAGAAAATCTCCACCTTCTCATGCCTAAAAGACGCTGGAACAATTTGGTGCTTTCAGAGACTATTCTGGCCCACTGTTTTTAAGTTAAAAATGGGGAAAAATGTTGATGCAAAAGTTGGGCATAATATTCCATTGTATATATGGACCATATATTTATCCATTCATCTGTTGAAGGGCATCTTGGCTTTTTCTGCAGTTTGGCAACTGTCGCCATTGCTGCTATGAACATTGGGATACATATGGCCCTTCCTTTCACTACATCTGTATCTTTGGGGTAAATACCCAGTAGTGCAATTGCAGGGTCATAGAAAAGCTCTATTTTTGATTTCTTAAGGAATCTCCACACAGTTTTCCAAAGTGGCTATACCAACTTGCATTCCCACCAACAGTGTAAGAGGGTTCCCCTTTCTCCACATCCTATCCAACTCATGTTGCTTACTGTCTTGTTAATTTTGGCCATTCTAACTGGTGTAAGGTGGTATCTCAATGTGGTTTTGATTTTAATCTCCCTGATGGCTAGTGATGATGAACATTTTTTCATGTGTCTGCTAGCCATTTGTATATCTTCTTTGGAGAAGTATCTGTTCATGTCTTCTGCCCTTTTTTGATGGGATTATCTGTGTTTTAAGTGTTGAGTTTGAGGAGTTCTTTATAGATCTTGGATATCAGCCCTTTGTCTGTAGTGTCATTTATGAATACCTTCTCCCATTCTGTGGGTTACCTCTTTGTTTTGTTGACTGTTTCCTTTGCTGTGCAGCTTTTAATCTTGATGAAGTCCCAAAAGTTCATTTTTTGCTTTTGTTTCCTTTGCCTTTGGAGACATATCTTGAAAGAAGTTGCTGTGGCTGATGTCGAAGAGGTTACTGCCTATGTTCTCCTCTAGGATTTTGATAGATTCCTGCCTCATATTGAGTTCTTTTATCCGTTTTGAGTTTATCTTTGTGAATGGTGTAAGAGAATGGTCAAGTTTCATTCTGCTATACATAGCTGTCCAATTTTCCCAGCACAATTTATTGAAGAGACTCTCTTTTTTCCACTGTATGTTTTTTCCTGCTCTGTAAAGGTTATTTGACCATAGAGTTGCAGGTCTATATCTGGGATCTCTACTCTGTTCCACTCATCTTTGAGACTGGAGGAGATTATGCTGAGTGAAGTAAGTCAAGGAGAGTCAATTATCACATGATTTCCCTTACATGTGGAGCATAAGGAATAACATGCAGGACATTAGGAGATGGAAAGGAAAAGTGAATTGGGGGAAATGGGAGGGGGAGATGAAGCATGAGAGACTGTGGACTCTGAGAAACAAACTGAGGGTTTTGAAAGGGAGGGGTTGGGGGTTAGTTGAGCCTGGTGATGGGTATTAAGGAGGGTGCATATTGCATGTAGCACTGGGTGTGGTGCAATGTGGTGCATAAGCAGTGAGTCTTGGAACAGTGAAAAAAATAAAATAAAATTTTAAAAATGGGAAAAATGAGTTGTAGTGAAGGACGGATTTTTCCCAAGGGTGTATAGAAGTCATGGCAGAGCTGGGAGTTCTGTCACTTCAGAGGAATACTGTACCAATCTTTGTTACCTCACCAACATCAGAAATAGCTGATTAAGATTTCCAACCAAAAGTCAAGAAGACTGTACCCCATTGCAATCAACAGCAGTGATGACAGTGGAATGAAGGGATGGGGGGTAGGGTTAGGATGTTATAGAAAGCCTTAGAAGCTTAAATGACCAGGTAGGACCTTAGAGTTGAATGGACCTTAGGGAATGAGTGGGACATATTTGGATAGGTGAAGAATGTCTGAACATTATAAAAAAAGAAAAAAAAAACATGTAGAATGTTAGGGCTAAGAGAATCCTTGAAATGCAAGTCCAACCCCTTTCCATTTCGGGTGGGAAAACAGGCCTGGAGAGAGATTGGGACTTGACTTGAGTTATATAGTGAGTCATGCACAGATATAAAGTTGCAACCACTATCACACAAGAAGAGATGCGTTCTTCCTTTATTTCCCCCCCTGTATCTGGGTGGGACAGTAAGACTTTTTAATCTAAAAGGAGAGAAGGGGGAGAATTTCATGACCTGGCTATGAAAGGTTTAGTATGTCGCTATTTTTGTAGCAGAACCCTATATCTGAATCTGTCCTCAGCCTCCAGCACATAATGTCCTGTAAGAATAGATCCATGGATTGTCCCAAATTTAATGATACTCCAAGACTTAGCCCACAAATCCTCTAGACCTTTAGGGTATTCTCTGAATACTAAGCACTCCTCAACACTTATGCTCCTTTCAATGATTTAGGTACTTACTTCCACACTAAGGTCATATTGGGTCTTCTGCCCAGGCATGAATTATTTCTACTCTGAGGAGGGCAGGGAGCAGAGGGGAACACTGGAAAACACTTTAATTTGAGCAGCTCTTGCCATATGTTAAGAACAGTTCTTTTCCTCACATGTGAACATTCTCAGCCATGGAATTAACTCATTCTCACATTCCCCCTCATAGCACAGTCACACTCCATCCTCAAACATTCATCCATACCTCCCCATATATACCAACTTTACCCATGACAGATATGCCATTGACCAGGCTCTCTGTGAAGTCCTGGAAAGTCTTTTGTTATTGGTAGCTGGTAGGGAAGATGTACTCTCACAGCACATACTTGTATCTTTTTTTTTTTTTTTTTTAAGAAGGGGCCAGGAAGTCTGTAGGTCTACCCTAGCCTCTATGTGTCTGGCCCTATCTGGTGAAATATCTAGTTGTCTTCTCTGTTCCACTCCTGCCTCAGCTCTCTAGCAGTTATCAGCAGGCTAAGTATAGCTGGTCCCGCAGTTTCAGGTCAGATCTAGAGAGGGTAACCACTGTTAATTTATGAGAAATTATTTTGGGTGTGTTCTCCCACTCCTCTCACTTATTTTCAGTGCTTTTAAAATTTTAGAACAAAAGGTTATTAGAATCACAGGGTGCATTTAAAAATAAATTCTATTTAGACCCCCTCATTATACATATGGGGAAACTAAAGCCCAGGAAAAGGATAAGACCAGTCTAAACTGAGACAATGATTCACTCTGTGACAATTAGAGTTAGAACTCAGATTTCCTGAGTCTCAGGATTCTTGAAACACAGTGATAAGGATCTAATCCAAATACTTCACTTTATAGTTGCCAAAACAGGCCCCCCTCAAAAAAAAAAAAAAAACTTGTGTAAGGTCATGCAGTTATTGTGACAAAGCTGGGATATACAGATATTCAAAATCCTAGTCCAGGACTCTTGAAAGATAATTTTATGCATCTATATCATTCTGTATATTACAAGCAAGAAGGGCTCAGAAAGGGAATGTGATTTGTCTGGTCATAGAATAAATTAGTTACAGTCAAAACTAGAACCCAACGCTGGCTGTAAAACTGGGCCTGAATAGAAATTGGGGATTTTGACTTCTAGTCCCTCAGAAAACCCAGTGGCCTGCTGACATAGTGTCTCTGAATTAAATAACAGAGTAGGAGAAGGATGAGTTAAGACGGCAGAGTAGTTGGAGGACCTTATGCTTGCTTTATTTCTTGAACACAGCTAAATAATTATCAAATCATTCTGAACACCCAGAAAATTGATTTGGGGACTGAGAGAACACACTGAACAGCTAAAGGGAGAAAAGAGGCCACATTATGGAAAGTAGGAGGTGTAGAGATGTGATTTCCAGGAGAAAAGAATCATGGGTGCTATGGAAAGGGGTGGGGGCATGATCATGGAGATAGGAGAGAGAGAAAGAGATAAAGCAGCATAGAGGGAATTGCGCAAGAAAAACACATATCCCCAAACCACTGACTGGTAGAACAAGAGAGGCTGATTATTACAAGTTTTACAAGGAGCAGAGCTGAAAAACTGAAGTTTTAGAAGTCTGTACCATCACCAGGGTCAAGCGTGGGGGCATAGTATTGCTTCTGTGGAGAAGGAAGACAGAGGCCCAGAAGCAGAGAGTGTGGTTTGAGAATCCCCTGGATCACACTGGAAGAGACAGTTCCCCTTCTTAAAGTGCATTTGGGAGAGGTGGCACTGCCTCTCAGGGAACAAAAGAACTGGCAGGCACTGTTGAGCTACCCCATTCATTTGTATAATGGTAGAGATGCATGACGAGGGCAACTAACCTGGATGCTGGTGTTTTGCTATGCTTTACCATTAAATCCAAGCCCTTGCACAATCATGTGACTGCTTTTCTGGGACAAACTGGCACCAGCCACAGCTTTTTTTTTTTTTAAGATTTTATTTATTTATTTGACAGAAAGAGATCACAAGTAGGCAGAGAGGCAAGCAGAGAGAGAAGGAAGCAGGCTCCATGTGGAGCTGAGAGCCTGACGTGGGGCCCGATCCCAAGACCCTGAGATCATGACCTGAGCTGAAGGCAGAGGCCCAAACCACCGACCCATCCAGGCACCCCCAGCCACAGCTTTGTAAGACCCTTGCCCAGAGGATCAGTGTAAGTTCACAATGTGTTGTGTCCCTAAAACATGGATTCTTGAAACCCAAGCACATGACTGAAATAAAACATAAGAACACTGCACTACCAGGTGGGCAGATGGCTTGAACAGACAGGGTGAAAGCAGGTATCAGACAGAAGCTTGGGACACAAGAGGGGAGATTGTTCACTCCTCTGAGAGGGGTTCTTGGATAGCAGTGGGTGTGAACTCCCCTCTTCAGGAAAGAAAATGGGCTGACACCATATTTCACCCTCCTATGCATGGATGGACTTCAGTGAGAGACACAACACATGCAGTGGAGGCTTGAGCTGCTTACATCAAACCCACCACACTGCACTCTGCAGATACATTTTTTTAAATTAGGGCAAGTGTGATTGAGAGCCAGAGCAACAATGGAACACTCCTGCCCAAGACCAGCAAAACTACTCCACCCATGCTCCCTCCTGCACACACCAGATCTACTAATCATAGAGTACTGGAATGTTTCAGCACGAGTGGAAATAGGAGCAGATACAGGCTTTCCTAACACACAAAACACAGAGTCCTAGACAAAATTCCAAGTTGGAGGAGTTCACCCAAAAGAAAGAACAAGCAGAAGTCATAGCCAGGGAGCTAATCAATATAGATATAGTGTAGGAAACAGAATTTAAAACAAGAATCATAAGGATACTAGCTGGGCTTAAGAAAAGCATAAAAGAAACCAGAGAAATGCTACCACAGAGATAAAAGACCTAAAAACAAATCAGGCTGAAATTTCTTTTAAATGCTGTAACCATAAGAGACTCTTAATTTTAGGAAACAAACTGAGCATTGCAGGAGATGAGGGGGTAACTTGGTGATGGACATTGGGGAGGGTATGTGTTGTAATGAGCACTGAGTATTATATAAGACTGGTGAATCACTAACCTGTACCCATGAAACAAATAATACTTTATATGTTAATTAAAAATAAATAAAATTAAATTACATTAAATTAAATTAAAAATGTAACAGAGATATAAAACTGATTGGATGTAAAGACCACAAAGATGGAACAAGCAGAGGAACAATTAAGTGACATGAAGATAAAATTATGTAAAATAATAAAACTGAAAAGAAGAGGGAAAGTAAAATATTTGATCAGGAATGTAGATTTAAGGAACTTAGTGACTCAATAAAAATAACATTCATATCATAGGAGTCCCAGAAGAAGAAAGGGGACAGAGGTTTATTTGAGGAAATTGTAGCTAAAACGTCCCTAATCTGGGGGAAAAAAACAGACATCTACATCCCAGAGGAACAAAGAATTTCCACCAAAATCAACAAAAGCTGGCCAACACCAAGACATATTATAGTAAAATTTACAAAATACACAGATAAGGAAAGAATCCTGAAAGCAGCAAAGAAAAGAAATTCCTAACCTAGAAGGGAAGACAAATCAAATTTGTCTCTCCATCTCTCCACAGAAACCTGGCAGGCCAGAAGGCGGTGGCATGATATACTCAACATGATGAATGGAAAAAAATACGTAGTCAAAAACACTGTCCAGCAAGGCTTTCATTTAGAATAAAAGGAGAGGTAGATGGTGATTCACAGACCTGTACCCCTGGGGCTAATAATACATTATATGTTTATAAAAAAATTAAAAAATTAAAAGAAAAACTGTATGAGTCAAATCACACAATTGTCTGTAGTTCATCTCCAAACTCATTGATTAGGAGCCAAATGGTAATTTATCCCAGTATATCAGGAAATGATCAATCAGGTCTCTTGTTTTGTGGTTGTAATGACTCTATATTCATAAGATTCCAGTATAAACATTTATAAATTATGATTCTCTCATTCCAATATTTATACATGAGTAATAATAAAAAGCAAATTATTAAAAAAAAAGAGAGGTAGAAAAACTAAAGGAGTTTGTGACTACTAAACCAGCCCTGAAAGAAATATTAAAGGGGACTCTGAGTGGGAAAGAAAGACCAAAAACAGCAAAGCCTAGAAAGGAAACAAAGAAAATCTCCAGAAATAATTACTTTTCAGGTAATATAATGGGACTAAATTCATATGTTCTAGTAATCGCTCTGAATATAAATGGACTAAATGTTCCATAAAATGACATAGGGTATCAGAATGGATTAAAAACAACAACAACATGACCCATCTATATGCTGCCTACAATAGACTCATTATAGACCTAAAGACAACTGCAGATTGTAAGTAAGGCGGTAGAGAACCATCAATCATGCTAATGGACATCAAAAGCAAGCCTGAGTAGCTATACTTATATCAAACAAACCAGATTTTTTTTTCCTTTTTTTATTTTTCTATTTTTTTAATTTGTATTTATTTTTATTTCTTTTCAGGGTAACAGTATTCATTCTTTTTTTTTAAATATGTATTTTTTAATCATTTTTTAAAAAGTTATTTTCAGCATAACAGTATTCATTGTTTTTGTACGACACTCAGTGCTCCATGCAGTCCATACCCTCTCTAATACCCACCACCTGGTTCCCCCAACCTCCCACCCACCCACCTCTTCAAACCCTTCAGATTGTTTTTCAGAGTCCATAGTCTCTCACTATTCAGCTCCCCTTCAAATTTCACCCAACTCCCTTCTCCTAACTCCCCATGTCCTCCATGCTATTTGTTATGCTCCACAAATAAGTGAAACCATATGATAATTGACATTCTCTGCTTGACTTATTTCACTCAGCATAATTTCTTCCAGTCCCGTCCATGTTGCTACAAAAGTTGGGTATTCATCCTTTCTGATGGAGGCATAATACTCCATAGTGTATATGGACCACATCTTCCTTATCCATTCATCTGTTGAAGGGCATCTTGGTTCTTTCCACAGTTTGGCAACCGTGGCCGTTGCTGCTATAAACATTGGGGTACAGATGGCCATTCTTTTCACTACATCTGTATCTTTGGGGTAAATACCCAGTAGTGCAATTGCAGGGTCATAGGGAAGCTCTATTTTTAACTTCTTGAGGAATCTCCACAATGTTCTCCAAAATGGCTGCACCAACTTTCATTCCCACCAACAGTGTAATAGGGTTCCCCTTTCTCCACATCCCCTCCAACACATTTTGTTTCCTGTCTTGCTAATTTTGGCCATTCTAACTGGTGTAAGGTGATATTTCAATGTGGTTTTAATTTGAATTTCCCTGATGGCTAGTGATGATGAATATTTTTTCATGTGTCTGATAGCCATTTGTATGTCTTCATTGGAGAAGTGTCTGTTCATATCTTCTGCCCATTTTTTGATATGATTGTCTGTTTTGTGTGTGTTGAGTTTGAGGAGTTCTTTATAGATCCTGGATATCAATCTTTTGTCTGTCATTTGCAAATATCTTCTCCCATTCCATGGGTTGCCTCTTTGTTTTGTTGACTGTTTCCTTTGCTGTGCAGAAGCTTTTGATTTTGATGAAGTCCCAAAAGTTTATTTTCGCTTTTATTTCCTTTGCCTTTGGAGACATATCTTGAAAGAAGTTGCTGTGGCTGATATCGAAGAGATTACTGTCTATGTTCTCCTCAAGGATTCTGATGGATTCCTGTCTCACATTGAGGTCTTTTATCCATTTTGAGTTTACCTTTGTGTACGGTGTAAGAGAATGGTCGAGTTTCATTCTTCTACATATAGCTACCCAGTTTTCCCAGCACCATTTATTGAAGAGACTGTCTTTTTTCCACTGTATATTATTTCCTGTTTTGTCAAAGATTAACTGACCATAGAGTTGAGGGTCCATATCTGGGCTCTCTACTCTGTTCCACTGGTCTGTATGTCTGTTTTTATGCCAGTACCATGCTGTCTTGGTGATCACAGCTTTGTAGTAAAACTTGAAATCAGGTAACGTGATGCCCCCAGTTTTATTTTTGTTTTTCAACATTTCCTTAGCGATTCGGGGTCTCTTCTGGTTCCATACAAATTTTTGGATTATTTGTTCCAGCTCTTTGAAGAATACCGGTATTCATTTTTTTTTTTTTTGCACTACACCCAGTGCTCCATGCAATCCATGCCCTCTCTAGTACCCACCACCTGTTCCCCCAACCTCCCACCCCCGCCCCTTCAAAACCCTCAGATTGTTTTTCAGAGTCCATAGTCTCTCACGGTTCACCTTCCCTTCCAATTTCACTCACCTCCCTTCTCCTCTCCATCTCCCCTAATCCTCCATGCTATTTGTTATGCTCCACAAATAAGTGAAACCATATGATAATTGGCTCTCTCTGCTTGACTTATTTCACTCAGCATAATTTCTTCCAGTCCCGTCCATGTTGCTACAAAAGTTGGGTATTCATCTTTTCTGATGGAGGCATTATACTCCATAGTGTATATGGACCACATCTTCCTTATCCATTCGTTCATTGAAGGGCATCTTGGTTCTTTCCACAGTTTGGTGACCCTCAAACTCAACACACACAAAACAGACAATCATATCAAAAAATGGGCAGAAGATATGAACAGACACTTCTCCAATGAAGACATACAAATGGCTATCAGACACATGAAAAAATGTTCATCATCACTAGCCATCAGGGAGATTCAAATTAAAACCACATTGAGATACCACCTTACACCACTTAGAATGGCCAAAATTAACAAGACAGGAAACAACATGTGTTGGAGAGGATGTGGAGAAAAGGGAACCCTCTTCCACTGTTGGTGGGAATGCAAGTTGGTGCAGCCACTTTGGAAAACAGTGTGGAGATTCCTCAAGAAATTAAAAATAGAACTTCCCTATGACCCTGCAATTGCACTACTGGGTATTTACCCCAAAGACAAACCAGATTTTAAATCAAAGACTGTAACAAGAGATGAAGAATGGCATTATATCATAATTAAAGGGTCTATCAATAAGACCAACAATTGTAAATATTTATACCCCCAACTTGGGAATATCCAAATATATAAATCAATTAATAACAAACATAAGGAAACTCATTGACAATAACATAATAATATTAGGGGACTTTAACACCCACTTGGAGCAATGGACAGATCATCTAAGAAAACCAACAAGGAAACAATGCCTTTGAATGACGCATTGAACCAGATGGACTTAACAGATACATTCAGAGCATTTCATTCTAAAGCAGCAGAATATATATATATATATATATATAGAGAGAGAGAGAGAGAGAGAGAGAGCACACAGAACAGTCTCTTGAGTAGATCACATACTGGGTCACAGATCAGACCTCAACAAATACAAAAAGACCAAGATCATACAATGCATATTTTCCAACCACAATACGATGAACTTGAAATCAACCACAAGAAAAAAAAATTGGAAAGACCTCAAGTATAAGGAGATTTGAAAAATCCTACTAAAGTTTGAATGGATTAATGAGGAAATTAAAGGAAAACTAAAAAAAAAAAAAATACGTGGAGGTAAATAAAAATGAAAAAAGAAAAAAAAAAAAACAGTCCAGCCCTTTGGGATGTAGAAAGACAGTCATGAGAGGGAAGTATGTAGTACTACAGGTCTACCTCAAGAAGCAAGAAAAATCTCAAATACACAACCTAAACTTATACCTAAAGAAGTTAGGAAAGGAACAAGAAATGAAGCCTAAAGCCGGGAGAAGTAGGGACATAATGAAGATGAGAACATAAGTAAATGGTACATAAACAAACAAACAAACAAATAACAGTAGAACAAATCACTGAAACTTTGAGCTGGTTCTTTGAAAGAATTAATAAAATTGATAAATTGCTACTAAGCCTTATCAAAATAAAAAGAGAAAGAACCCAAATAAATAAATCACAAATGAAAGAAGAGAGATAATATCAAACACCACAGAAATACAAATTATGAAAAATTATATGCCAACAAATTGGGCACTCAGAAGAAATAAATTCCTAGAAACATATAAACAACCAAAACTGAAACAGGAAAAACAATTAAAAATTTGAACAGACCCATAATCAGCAAAGAAATGGAACCCATAACGAAAAATTTCTCAACAAATAAAAGTCCAGATAGCTTCCCAGGGGAATTCTACCAGATATTTCAAGAGTTAATACCTGTTCTTCTCAAGCTGTTTCAAAAAATAGAAATGGGAGGAAAAGTGACAAAATTGATTCCAAAACCAAAGACCCTATTAAAAAGGACAATTACATGCCAATATTCCCAAAGATCATGGATGAAAAAAATCTCAATAAAATAAAATACTAGCAAATCAAAGCCAACAGTACATTAAAGAATTATTCACCATGATCAAGGGGGATTTATTCCTGGGCTGCAGGGATGGTTCAATATTCACAAATCAATCAATGTGGTATACCACAGTAATACAAGATAGGATAAGAAACATGTGATCCTCTCAACAGATGCAGCAAAAACATTGGAAAAAATATAGCATATATTCTGTTTTTCTTTTTTTAAATATAATTTCATTTTTTCACTGTTCCAAGATTCATTGTTTCTGCAACAGAGCATATATTCTTGATAAAAACCCTCAACACAGCAGGGATAGAGGGAAGATACCTCAACATCATAAAGACCATATACAAAAGACCCACATCTAATATCATCCTCAATGGGGAAAAACTGAAGCCTTTTCCTCTAAGGGCAAGGAAGAAGACATGGATATCCATTCTCACCATTGTTATTTAACATGGTACTGGAAGTCTCAGCCTTAGCAATCAGAAAATAAAAAGAAATAAACAGCATCCAAATTAGCAATGAAAAAGTCAAACATTTACTATTCGGAGATGATATTGATACTCTATGTAGAAAACCTGAAAGCATCCACCCAAAATTGGGAGAATGGATAAAGGAATTCAGCAAAGTCACAGGATATAAAATCAACTTACAGAAATAAGTAACATTTCTATACACCAATAATGAAGCAACAGAAAGCTAAATCAAGCAATTGATCCCATTTACAATTGCACCAAAAACCATAAGATACCTGGGAATAAGCCTAAACAAAGAAGTAAATAATCTGTACTCAGAAAACTATAAAGTACTCATGAAAGAAATTGAGGAAGACACAAAGAAATGGAAAAACGTTCCGTGTTCATGGATTAGAAGAACAAGTATTATGAAAATGTCTATGCTACCTAAAGCAATCTACACATTGAATGCAATCCTTATCAAAATACCATCATTTTTTTAAAGAAATGAAACAAATAATCCTAAAATTTATATGGAAACAGAAAAGACCCTGAATAGCCAGAGGAATGTTGAAAAAGAAAACCAAAGTTGGTGGCATCACAATTCCAGACTTCAAGCTCTATTACAAAGCTGTAATCATCAAGACAGTATGGTACTGGCACAAAAACAGACACATAGATCAATGGAACAGAATAGAGAGCCCAGAAATGGACCCTAAACTCTATGGTCAACAAGTCTTCCACCAAGCAGGAAAGAATGTAATGGAAAGAAGACAGCCTCTTCAACAAATGGTGTTGGGAAAATTGGACAGCCACATAAAGAAGAATGAAACTGGATGATTTCCTTACAGTGCACACAAAAATAGACTCAAAATAGTGAAAGATCTCAATGTGAGACAAGAATCCATCAAAATCCTAGAGGAGAACACCAGCAGCAATTTGTTTCTAGAAACAACACCAAAAGCAAGGGAAGCAAGGGCAAAATGAACAATTGGGATTTCATCAAGATAAAAAGCTTTTCCATAGCAAGGAAACAGTCAACAAAACCAAAAGACAACCAACAGAATGAGAGAAGATATTTGCAACTGACATATCATATAAAGGGCTAGTATCCAAAATCTATAAAGAACTTATCCAACTCAACACCCAAAGAACAAATAATCCAATCAAGAAATGGGCAGAAGACATAAACAGACATTTCTGCAAAGACATCCAAATGGCCAACGGACACATGAAAATGTGTTCAACATCACTCAGCATCAGGGAAATACAATTCAAAACAACAGTGAGATACTTCCTCACACCAATCAAAATGGCTAAAATTAACAAGTCAGGAAATGACAGATGTTGGCTAGGATGTGGAGAAAGGGGAACCCTCCTACACTGTTGGTAAGAATACAAGCTGGTGCAGTCACTCTGGAAAACAGTATGGAATTTCCTCAAAAAGTTGAAAATAGAGCTACCCTATGACCCAGCCATTGCACTACTGGGTATTTACTCTAAAGATAATAATGTGGTGATCCAAATGGGCACATGCACCAGAATGTTTATAGCAGCAATGTCCACAATAGCCAAACTGTGGAAAGATCCTATATGTGCATCAACAGATGAGTGGATAAAGAGGATTTTATATATATATATATATATATATATATATATATATATATATATTTCCACACAATGGAATACTATGCAGCTATCAAAAAAATCTAAAATTTTGCCATTTGCAATCACATGGATGGAACTAGAGGGTATTACGTTAAGCAAAGTAAGTCAATCAGAGAAAGACAATTATCATATGGTCTCTCCAATATAACAATTTGAGAGGCAGGGTGGGGGATAGGGAGGGAAAAAAATAAAACAAGATGGGCCCAGGGAGGGAGACAAACCATAATAAACTCTTAATCTTAGGAAACAACTGAGGTTTGCTGGGGGGGATAGGGTGGCTGAGTTATGGACATTGGGGAGGGTATGTGCTATGATGAGTACTATGAATTGTGTGAGACTGATGATTCACAGACTTGTACCCCTGAAGCAAATAATACATTATAGATTAATAAAAAAATGTCTACACTACCCAAAGCAATCTACACATTCACTGTAATTCTTATCAAAATACCACTAGCATTTTTCACAGAGCTAGAACCATCCTAAAATTTGTATGGAACCATATGTAAAGACCCTGAATAGCCAAAGTAATCCTGAAAAAGAAAAAAATATATAAAAAGAAACTGGAGGCATCATAATTGCAGACCTCAAGCTATATTATAAAGCTGTAGTCATAAAGACCTTATGGTACTGGCACAAAACACATAGATCAATGGAACAGAATAGTAAAACCCGGAAATAGTCCCACAAGTCTATGGTCAACTAATCTTTGACAAGGCAGGAAAGAATATTCAACAGAAAAAAGATAGTGTCTTCAACAAATTGTGTTTGAAAATTGGAGAGCAACATGCAGTGAAATTCAAATGTTCCATTTCCTTATACTGTACACAAAAATAAATTCAAAATGGATGAAAGACCTAAATCAAGACAGGAAACCATCAAAATCCTAGAGGAGAATGCAGTCAGAAACCTCTTTGACCTTGGCCAAAGCAACTTCTTATAAGACACGTCTCTTCAGGCAAGGGAAACAAAAGCAAAAATGAGCTATTGAGACTTCATCAAGATAAAAAACTTCAACACAGTGAAGGAAACAATGATCAAAACTAAAAGGCTGCCTACAGAATGGAAAAAGCTAGCAAATGACATATCTATTAAGGAGTTGGTAACCAATATCTATAAAGAACTTATCAAACCAAACACCCAAAAAGAAACCATCCAGTTAAGATATAGGCAGAAGACATGAATGAACATTTTTTTTCAAATAAGACATTCAGATGGTCAGCAGACACATGAAAATATGCTCAGCATCACTCATCATCAGGGGAAAGACAAATAAAAACCTCTATGAGATACCATTTCATACCTGTCAGAATGGCTAAAATTAACAGCACAGGGAAAAACAGATCCTAGCAAGGATATGTAAAAAGGGAAATCCTCTTATACTGTTGATGGGAATGGAAATTGGTGCAGTCACCCTGGAAAACAGTAGAGAGGTTCCTCAAAAAGTTAAAAATAGAGCTACTCTATGACCCAACAGTTGCACTACTAGGTATTTATTTATTTATTAAAGTTAATTATTTATTTGACAGATAGCACAAGTAGGGGGAGCAGGAGAGGGAGAAGGAGGCTCCACACTGAGCAGGGAGCCCGATGTGGGGCTTGATTCCAAGATCCCAAGATCATGACCTGAGCTGCAGGCAGACACTGAACTGACTGAGCCACTCAGGAACCTTGCACTACTAGGTATTTACCCAAAGGATACAAAAATATTGATCCAAGGGGGTACCTATACCCTGATGTTTATAGGAGCATTATCAACAATAACCAAATCGTGGAGAGCCTAAATATCCATCAACTGATGAATGTATAAGTAATATGTGGTACACACACACACACACAGAGAGAGAGAGAGAGAGAGAGAGAGAGAGAGAGAGAGAGGAATATTATTCAGCCATGAAAAAGAATGAAATATTGTCATTTGCAATGACATAGGTGGAGCTAGAGTGTATTATGCTAAGCAAAATAAGTCAGTCAGAGAAAGACAAAAACCATATGAGGAATTTAAGAAATAAAACATATGAACATAGGGGAAAGGAAAAAGAGACAGAAGCAAACCATAAGAGTCTATTAATGATAGAGGACAACCTGAGAGTTGATGGTGGGGAGGTGGGCAGTGTATGGGCTAAAAGGGTAATGAGTATTAAGGAGGATTATTGTGTTGCACACTGGGTGTTATATATAATTGATGAATTCTTAAATTCTACTCTTGAAACTAGTATTACATTATATGTTAACTACCTAGAATTTAAATAAAAAGTCAAGCAGAGAGAATCAATTACCATATGGTTTCACTTAGTTGTGGAGCATAAGGAATAACATGCAGGACATTAGGAGAAGGAAAGGAAAAGTGAATTGGGGAAATCGGAGGGGGAGTCGAAGCATGAGACACTGTGGACTCTGAGAAACAAACTGAGGGTTTTGGAGGGGAGGGGATGGGGGTTAAATGAGCCTGGTGGTGAGTATTAAGGAGGGCATGTATTGCGTGGAGCACTGGGTATGGTGCATAAACAATGGATCTTGGAACACTGAAAAAATAAAATTAAATTTAAAAAATTGAAAAAGAAAAAAAATGAAATTAAGAGAAAAATAAATAGCAGAATAGGGGATGCAGTCCTTGCTTAAGCTGGCTGTTAATGCCTAGAAAGCTAGAATCTGGGGCACAGCTTGTATGTGGGGGGCTCTGTTCACCCCTTTTCTGGTTCCCCTTCACAGAAAAATCTTTTAACTAAAGGCTCCACTCATTTTTCCCCTTTCAAGGTCTTCAGGTTTGAAAGTGAGAGGATGACTCACTTGCTGTTACAGTGGCTGCTGAGAACATAATTGCCAGCTGGGACATCACCATGGCACCCAACCATCACATTTGCAGAGCACTGTCTTGTTTTTGCCAAAGCTGTTTCCTATCTTCTCTTTCTTTCTTTCTTTTTTTTTTTTAAGTGCTACTTTTCTTTTGGATTAGTTTGGCCAATGGTTTATCGATCTTATTGATTCTTTCAAAAAACCAGCTTCTAGTTTCATTGATGCATTCTACTATATCTATAGTTTCTATCTCATTGATCGCTGCTCTAATCTTGATTATTTCCCTTCTTATGTGTGGAGTTGGCTTAATTTGTTGTTGATTCTCTAGTTCTTTAAGGTGTAGAAACAGCTGGTGTATTCTGGATTTTTCAATTTTTTTTGAGGGAGGCTTGGATGACTATGTATTTCCCCCTTAAGACTGCCTTTGCTTTATCCCATAGGTTTTGGACTGAAGTGTCTTCATTCTCATTTGTTTCCATGAACTGAGTACGTTTTTCTTTGATCTCCTGGTTGATCCAAGCATTCTTAAGCAAGGTGGTCTTTAGCTTCCAGGTGTTTGAGTTCCTTCCAAACTTTTCCTTGTGGTTGAGCTCCAGTTTCAAAGCATTGTGATCTGAGAATATGCAGGGAATAATCTCAGTCTTTTGGTATGGGTTGAGCCCTGATTTGTGACCCAGTATGTGGTCTATTCTGGAGAAGGTTCCATGTGCACTTGAGAAGAATGATTATTCTGTTGTTTTAGGGTGGAATGTTCCCTATATATCTATGAGGTCCATCTGGTCCAATGTGTCATTCAATGCTCTTGTTTATTGATTTTCTGCTTGGATGATCTGTCTATTTCTGAGAGTGGCATGTTAAGATCTCCTACTATTAATGTATTCATATCAATATGACTCTTTATCTTGATTAACAGTTTTCTTATGTAATTGGCTGCTCCTGTATTGGAGGCATAAATATTTACAATTGTTAGATCTTCTTGGTGGATAGTCCCTTTAAGAATGATGTAGTGTCCTTCTGTATCTCTGACTACAGTCTTTAGTTTAAAATCTAATTTATCTGATATGAGAATCGCTACCCTATCCTTCTTTTGAGGCCCATTGGCATGAAAGATGCTTCTCTATCCCTTCACTTTCAGTCTGGGTGTATACTTGGGTTCGAAATGTGTCTCCTGTAGACAACATATGGATGGGTCCTGTCATTTTATCCAATCTGCAACACTGTGTCATTTTATGGGTGCATTTAGGCCATTCACATTGAGAGTGATTATTGAGAGATACGTTTTTATTAACATTATGTTACCTGTGAAGTCTTTGTTTCTATAGATTGTCTCCATATATTTCTGTTCAATGTTATTCTTAGGATTTTTCCTCTTTTATAGAACCCCCCTTAATATTTCCTGCAGTGTCGGCCTTTTGGTTGCATACTCTTTTAAACCTTGCCAGTCTTGGAAGCTCTTTATCTCTCCGTCCATTTTGAATGTCAGTCTTGCTGGATAAAGTATTCTTGGCTGCATGTTCTTCTCATTTAATGCCCTGAATACTTCTTGCCAGCCCTTCCTGGCTTGCGAGGTTTCTGTGGACAGGTCTGACATTATTCTGATGGGCTTTCCTCTGTACATAAGGAATTTCTTTGCCCTCGCTGCTTTCAAGAGCTCCTGTCTAAAATTATGATTCATCATTTTCACTATCCGGTGTCTTGAGGTCTTTCTAGATTCTATGATCTTGTGGGGAGACCATTCTGCCTCTAGTACACGAACGCTGGTTCCATTCACAAGACTGGGAAAATTTTCATGGAGAATTTGTTCAACTATATCTTCTAGTCTGCTTTCTTTCTCCTCCCCCTCAGGAGTTCCAATAATTCTGACCTTGGAACGTTTCATGGTGTCATTTATTTCCCTAATTCTGTTTTTGTGGCTTCTAAGCTGTTTGTTCCAGGATTCCTCCTGATCCTTTTTCTCTATTGGTTTGTCCTCCACATCCCTAATTGTATCTTCTGTCTCAGTTACCCTAGCTTTTAGAGAATTCAGATTATATTGGAACTCATTGAGAACATTGTGAACATCATCTCTGGTGGCTTTCACATCTGCCCTAATCAATTTCATTTTGTCATCCATGGCTTTCTCCAACCCAGAAAACAAAGATAAATAAAAGGTATCCAAAATTGGCAATGAAGAAGTCAAACTCTCTCTCTTCGCAGATGACATGATACTTTATATGGAAAACCCAAAAGACTCCACCTCCAAACTACTAGAATTCAAACAGCAATTCAGTAATGTGGCAGGATACAAAGTCAATGTATAGAAATCAGTTGCTATCTTATACACTAACAATGAAAACACAGAAAAGGGAATTAGAGAATCAATTCCATTTACAATAGCACCAAGAATCATAAGATACCTGGGAATAAACCTAACCAAAGAGGTAAAGGATCTGTACTCGAGGAACTACAGAACACTCATGAAAGAAATCAAAGAAGACACAAAAAGATGGAAGACCATTCCATGCTCTTGGATTGGAAGAATAAACATTGTTAAAATGTCTATACTGCCTAGAGCAATCTATACTTTTAATGCCATTCTGATCAAAATTCCACCAGTATTTTTCAAAGAGCTGGAGCAAATAATCCTAAAATTTGTACGGAATCAGAAGAGACCCCAAATTGCTAAGGAAATGTTGAAAAACAAAAACAAAACTGGCGACATCATGTTGCCTGATTTCAAGCTTTACTACAAAGCTTTGATCACCAAGACAGCATGTACTGGCATAAAAACAGACACATAGACTAGTGGAACAGAGTAGAGAGCCCGGATATGGACCCCTAACTCTATGGTCAAATAATCTTTGACAAAACAGGAAAAAACATACAGTGGAAAAAAGTCTCTGCAATAAATGTTCTTGGAAAAATTGGACATATGTAGAAGAATGAAACTTGACCATTCTCTTACACCATACACAAAGATAATCTCAAAATGGGTAAAAGACCTTAACTTGAGACAGGAATCCATCAGAATCCTAGATGAGAACATAGGCAGTAACCTCTTCGACATCAGCCACAGCAACTTCTTTCAAGATATGTCTCCAAAGGCAAAGGAAACAACAGCAAAAATTAACTTTTGGGACTTCATCAAGATCAAACGCTTCTGCACAGCAAAGGAAACAGTCAAGAAAACAAAGAAGCATCCCACGGAATGGGAGAAGATATTTGCAAATGACAGTACAGACAAAAAGCTGATGTCCAGAATCTATAAGGAACTTTTCAAACTCAACACACACAAAACAGATAATCATGTCAAAAAATAGGCAGAAGTCATGAACAGACACTTCTCCAATGAAGACATACAAATGGCTATCAGACACATGAAAAAATGTTCATCATCACTGGCCATCAGGGGGATACAAATTAAAACCACATTGAGATACCACCTCACATCAGTTAGAATGGCCAAAATTAACAAGACAGGAAACAACTTGTGTTGGATAGGGTGTGGATAAAGGTAACCCTCTTACACTGTTGGTGGGAATGCAAGTTGGTGCAGCCACTTTGGAGAACAGTGTGGAGATTCCTTAAGAAATTAAAAATAGAGGGATGCCTGGGTGGCTCAGTGGGTTAAAGCTTCTGCCTTCGGCTCGGGTCATGATCCCACGGTCATGGGATCGAGCCCCATATCAGGCTCTCTGCTCAGCAGGGAGCCTGCTTCCCTTCCTTTCTCTGCCTGCCTCTCTGCCTACTTGTGATCTCTGTCAAATAAATAAATAAAATCTTTTAAAAAAATTAAAAATAGAGTTAAACTATGACCCTGTAATTGCACTACTGGGTATTTACCCCAAAGATACAGATGTAGTGAAAAAAGGGCCATCTGTACCCCAATGTTCATAGCAACAATGGCCACAGTTGCTAAACTGTGGAAAGAACCAAGATGCCCTTCAATGGATGAATGGATAAGGAAGATGTGGTCCATATACACTATGGAGTATTATGCCTCCATCAGAAAGGATGAATACCCAACTTTTGTAGCAACATGGACGGGACTGGAAGAGATTATGCTGAGTGAAATAAGTCAAGCAGAGAGAGTCAATTATCATATGGTTTCACTTATTTGTGGAGCATAAGAAATAACATGGAGGACATGGGGAGATGGAGAGGAGAAGGGAGTTGAGGGAAATTGGAGGGGGAGTTGAACCATGAGAGACTAAGGACTCTGAAAAACAATCTGAGGGGTTTGGAGAGGAGGGGGTTGGGAGGTTGGGGTAGTCAGGTGGTCGGTGTTATGGAGGGCACGTATTACATGGAGCACTGTGTGTGGTGCATAAACAATGGAATCTGTTACAAAGTAAAAAAGAAAGTGCTACTGCTTTAAGCCCCGGGGAGACAGATTAGACAGATATTATTACTCCTTTTATAAGGAAGAAAGTGATTTATGGGGGTTAATAAGGGTGTAGCTCTTGACTGAGCAAGTTTAGAAGAGACTGAGGCTAAATCTCTTGATCCATTGATTACCAAGTTTCTGGAGTGTTCCATATAAATATCCATAGCCCCGGAGGAGTCATCACTGTCCATCAAGTGTCCTGATGGCAGCTCTCTCCCTCATTTATTCATCACTGACCTGTACCAGATACTGTATTGGACTTTCATTGGAGACAAAGGAGATTTGGACCCTGTCTTTGAGTCTTCTCAAGATAAGTATCTATTTTTTTAATATTTACTTATTTGAGAGGGGAGCAAAGGGAGAGAGAGAATCAGCAAACAGACACCCTTCTGAGCATAGAGCCCAACATGGGACTCAGACCCAGGACCCTGAGATCCTGACCTGAGCCAAAATCAAAAGTCAGCCTGACTAACCAACTGAGTCACCCAGGCATCCCATAATCTGGGTATCTATTGAGTCTCTACATCACTATCTTCAGCCTTCTTTTTCTTAGCAAAATGCTCTGAAAAGTATCTTTCAACTGATGGTGTTGAATCAGTTTATAGTGTTTTCAAGGGGACTTGATCAGGAATCTGGAGATGAGCATCCCATTTCCAGTTCTTCTATTACTTCATGTGAAACAGTGCTCAGTTCCTTTCATGTCTGTGGGCCTCAGCTTTCACCTATTTAAAATGATGGGGCAGGGGAGAGGGAAATGAGTTGTTAAGAATTTCTGCTGCAGATCACTTAGGAGATGGAGATCCTTTGTGTTCTGTGGGCAAAGCCCTCTCCTTGAGCAAAAGTCTGGAGAGTAAGAGCCAGCTGGCACTGCTATGAGATGCTTCATCCTTTTGCTTTCCTCCTTAGCTCTGTGAACACTTCCTAGGGGAGGGGTGGGGGATTTGAGCTTCCTGAGACCTTCAGAGGGATCTCATTTCTACTTCTACTAACCAGCAACACTCAGGAAGTATCAAAGCTATTTTGGGTTGGGAACTATTCAGCCAGCTGCACTTCCTGGGGTTAGGGGTCGGGCAGAGAGAGAGAGAGAAAGAATCAGAAAAAGAGACACAGAGGAGAGACAGGCAGAAAGTAAGTCAGAGAGGCAAACAAAGAGGAAGCAATAAAGAATGCCAGAGAGGGAGAAGAGGAAGAATGGAGGAGAAAAGAGGAAGAAGGAGAAAGAAAGAGACAGAAACAGATCACACATGGGGGGGAGGGAGAGACAGAAGAGAGAGGGAAATAGAAGAGCTGAGAGAGAGAGAGAGAGGGAGAGAGAGAGAGAGAGAGAGAACACACCTAGTCCCAGAAGTCTTCACGAAAGGAGCTGCATAAAATCTTGCATCTTGTAGTAATAGAACCCAGAACTGGAAGGATCTTTCAGAAATTGAGAACAGAAAGGGATTGAAATTTGCTCATGGTCATACAGCAAGTTAGAGGCAGTGCTAGGATTCAAACCCATAACTAAAATAAGATAGTCCAAAAAAAAGTCCAGAGGCTTGGGGTTTGTAAGTCTTCTTTACATAACTATGGGGAATGTAGTAACACAAGAGTGCCACCACACTGTCTGCCCCAGAGGAAGCACTGGCATCAGGGAATGTTATCCTTTTCCTCCACCAGCGATGACCTAGAAACACATACCTGTGAAGACTGAATTGGATTAAGTTTAAATTTCAAATACAATGTTTTGGGAGATTACAAGCAGACTTCGTGTAGGAGTTAACTAGGGTGGAGCCTTGAAGGATGAAAACATAAAAAAAAATAATGGCAAATATGTGGTCATCCTTCTAAAAATTTCAAGCAACCAGGGAAAATCTAATGTGGGTAAGATTTTTTAATTATTTATTTGTTTTCTTTTTTCTTTTTTTTAAGATTTTATTTATTTATTTGAGAGTGAGAGAGTGAGGGAGCAAGAGAGCGAGCAGGGGGAGGAGGAACAGAGAAGGAGAAGCAGACTCTGTGCTTCAGGGGAGCCTGACGTGGGGCTTGATTCCATGACCCTGAGATCGTGACCTGAGCTGAAATCGAGAGTTGGACGCCTGACCAAATGAGCCACCCAGAGGCCCCTGTTTTCTTTTTTAAATTTTAAAGTCAATTAGCAACTTATAGAACATCATTAGTTTCAGATGTAGTTTTCAATAATTTATCAGTTTTGTATAATACCCAGTGCATATCACATCATGTGCTCTCCTTGGTGCCCATCACCCAATTACCCCATCCCTCACCCAACTCCCCTCCAGCAATCCTCAGTTTGTTTGCTATAGTTTAATTTTAAAAATTTTAATTCCAGTAGAGTTAATACACAGCTTTATATTAGTTTCAGGTATCATATAGTGATTCCACAATTCTATATATCTCTCAGTGCTCATCAGGATAAGTGTACCATTTATGCCTCTCACCTGTTTCACCCATTCTCCACCCACCTTACGTCTGGTAACCATCTGTTTGTTCTCTATAGTTAAGAGTCTTGTTTTGCAGTTGTTGTTGTTGTTTTCCCTTTTTGATCTTTTGTTTTGCTTCTTAAATTCCACATATCAGTGAAATCACATGGTATTTGTCTTTCTCTAACTGACTTAATTCACTTAGCATTATACTGTCTAGCTCCAACATGTTGTTGCGAATGGCAAGATTTTATTTTATATGGCTGAATAATATTCCATTATCTATATCTATATACTACATCTTCTTTATCCATTCATCTGTCCATGGACACTTGGGCTGCTTCCATAATTTGACTATTGTAAATAATGCTGCAATAAACATAGGGGTGAATATATCCTTTCAAATTAGTGTTTTCATATTCTTTGGGCAAATACCCAGTAGTGTAAATGCTGGATCATAGAATAGGGTAGTTCTATTTTTAATTTTTTGAGACACTTACAATACTGTTTTCCACAGGGACTACATCAGTTTGCATTTCCACCAACAGTGCTGGAGGGTTCCTTTTTTCTTACATCCTTGTCAATACTTCTTTCTTGTGTTTTTGATTTTAGCCATTTTAATACCTGTGAGGTGACATCTCATTGTGGTTTTGATTTGGATTTTCCTGATGAAGAGTAATGTTGAGAACATTTTCAGGTCTCTGTTGGTCATCTGAATGTCTTCAAAGAAATGTCTGTTCATGTATTCTTCCCATTGGATGATGATGGTGATGATGATGATGATGATGATGATGATGATGATGATGATGTGATGATGATGATGATTTTGGTGAGTGTTGAGTTTTACAAGTTCTTTATATATTTTGGATACTAACCCTTTATTGGATATGTCATTTGCAATTATATTTTCACATGCAGCATGTTCTCTTTTAGTTTTGTTGGTTGTTTCCTTTGCTGTGCAGAAGCTTTTTATTTTGTTGAAGTTCCAGTAGTTTTTTTTTGTTGTTGTTGTTGTTGTCCCCCTTTCCTCAGAAGATATATCTTGAAAGATGTTGCTAAGAACAATGTTGGATGCCATACTGCTTCTGCTCTCTTGTATGATTTTTATGGTTTCAGGTCTCACATTTAGGTCTTTAATCCATTTTGAATTTACCTTTGTGTATGGTGTAAGAAAGTGGTCCAGTTTCATTCTTTCACATGTAGCTAACCAGTTTTCCCAACACCATTTGTTGAAGAGACTGTCTTTTGTCCACTAGATATTATTTCCTTCTTTGTTGAAGATCAGTTGACCATATAGTTGTGAGTTACACTCTGGGTTTTGTATTCTGTTCTGTTGATCTTTGTGACTATTTTTGTGCCAGTACCACACTGTTTTGATTATGACAGCTTTGTAATGTAATTTGAGGTCCAAATTTGTGATGCCTCAAGCTTTGCTTTCCCCCCCCCCCCAAGTTTGCTTTGGCTATTCTGAGTCCTTTGTGGTTCCATGCAAATTTCAGATTTGTTTGTTCTAGTTCTTTGAAAAATGCTGTTTGTATTTTGATAGGTATTTTATTAAATCTGTAGATTGTTTTGGGTGGTATGGAGATTTTAACATTTTTTTTTCCAATTCATGAGTATGGAATGTTTTTCTATTTATTTGCATCATTTTCAATTTCTTTCATCAATACATTATACTTTTCAGAGTACAAGTCTTTCATCTCTTTGGTTAAGTTTATTCTAAGGTATTTTATTATTTTAGGTGCAATTATAAATGGGACTGTTTTCTTAATTTTTCTTTCTGCTACTTCATTTTTATTGTATAGATGTGCAGTGAAATTCTGTATATTGATTTTGTATCCTATAAATTTAACTGAATGGATTCATCAGTTATAGTAGTTTTTGGCGGAGTCTTCAGAGGTTTCTGTGTATAGTATCATGTCATCTGCAAATAGTTAAAGTTTTACTTCTTCCTTACCAATTCAGATGCTTTTTATTTCTTATTGTTTTCTGATTGGTGTGGCTAGGCCTTCCAGCACAATGTTGAACAAAAGTAGAGAGAGTGGACATCCTTGTCTTATTCCTGACCTTAGGGGAAAAGCTCTCAGTTTTTCCCCTGTAGGTTTTTTGTTTTTTTAACATAAGGCCTTTATTATGTTGAAGTATGTTCCCTCTAAATCTACTTCATTGAGGATTTTTATCATGAATAGATGTTGTACTATTTCAAATGGCTGTTCTGCATCTATTGAAGTGATCATATGGTTTTTATCCTTCTCTTATTGATGTGAGGTATCACTTTGAGTGATTTGTGGAAACTGAACCAGCCTGGGAATAAATCTCACTTGATTGTAGTAAATGATTTTTTAAATTGTATTGTTAGATTCTGTTTACTAATATTTTGTTGAGGATTTTGTCATCTATATTCATCAATGATATTGGCCTATAGTTCTCTCTTTGTGTAGTGTCTTTATCTGGATCTGGCATTAGGGTAATACTGGACTCATGGAATGAATTTAGAAACTTTCTTCCTTCTTTTTTTAAAATATTTTATTTATTTGTCAGAGAGAGAGAGAGAGAGAGAGAGAGAATGCACAAGCAGGCAGAAGCAGAGAGAGAAGCAGGCTCCCTGCTGAGCAAGGAGCCAGATGTGGGACTCAATCCCAGGACTCCAGGATCATGACCTGAGCCAAAGGCAACCACTTAACTGACTGAGCCACCCAGGTATCCCTAGAAATTTTCTTTCCTCTTCTATATTTTGGGATAGTTTGAAAATCTTCTCTAAATGTTTGGTGGGATTTGCATCTAAAGCTGTCTGGTCCTATATTTCTGTGTTTTGGGGGAGTTTTCTGAACTGATTCAATTTCATTGTTGGCAATTTGTCTATCCAAGTTTTCTATCTCTTCCTGATTCAATTTATGGAGCTTGTATGTTTCTAGGAGTTTATTGATTTCTTCTAGGTTTTCCAATTTGTTGGCATATAATTTTTAATAATATTCTCTCTTACAATCCTTTGTTTTTATGTGGTTTTGTTGTTTCTCCTCTTTAATTTCTCATTTTGTTTATTTGAATCCTCTCTGTCTTTTTTTTTAAATAAGTCTGCCTAAGGTTTATCAATTTGTTAATCTTCTCAAAGAATTAGCTCCTAGTTTCATTGTGTATATATATATATATATATATATATATATATATATATATATATTACTTTCTATTTTATTTATTTTTGCTCTAATCTTTATTATTTCCTTCATATGCTGGTTTGGGTTTTTTTTGTTCTTCTTTTTCTAACTCCTTTAGGTGTAAGGCTAGTTTGTGTAGTTGAGATTTTTCTTGCTTCTTGAGGTAGGCCTGTATTGCTATAAACCTCCCTCTTAGAATAGCTTTTGCTGAATCTGAAAGATCTCAGATCATTGCATTTTCATTTTCATCCATCTCATTTTTTTAAATTTCCTCTTTGATTTCTTGATTGACCCATTCATTGTTTAGTAGTATGGTATTTAACCTCCACATATTTGTGCTCTTTGCAGAGATTTTTTTTTTTCCTTGTGGTTGATTTCCAGTTTCATAGTGTTGTGGTCAGAAAAGATACATGATATATAACTTCAATATTTTGACTTTGTTGAGAATTGTTTTATGATCTAATACATGATCTATTCTGGAGGATGCCCCATGTGCACTTGAGAAGAATGTGTATTCTGCCATTTTAGGGTGGAATGTTCTTAATATATCTGTCAAATCCATCTGGTTAATGTGTGTGGGATTTTGATGGGTACAGAAGAGAGCTGTTCTAGCTCAAATAATAGCACAGGAGAGTTTAAAGTGGGCAATAGGGAGCTGGGAATGTGCTATCTGCCTTCTGAAGGGCAGATGGTATGAATAGGAGCAAGGAACCCCAGGTTTTTGTCACTCCATGAATGTCAAGCATGTGGGTTGGCTTATGTGGATGGTGGAAGGGTAAAGAAGAATTTTTAGCACGAATGAGGCAAGAACAGGACTGCACTCTAGGCAGATTCCCAAGGAAAATGCAGCCTCCTAGAAAATGGATTATTGGAAAGACACTGATGTTAGAGAGTCCTAATAGAAGATCTTTGCTGCAGTCCAGGTGACAAACAGTTAATAAGAATTTGATGTGATGGAGTGGGAGTGGGTATGGATGTGGTGTGGTAGAGTTTGACTTTCTAATGTTTCTGTAGGGAAAAAATGCCTTATTTTATTTGAGTTATGATGGTTGTGGAGGGAGGAAGGAGAAAGATGAGCAGTTGGTCAGAAAGTGGCCTTCCAGAACTCCCAGACTGTTAGCTATCTATTCCTAGTTTCTGTTAGATTAAGTGTGTGTGTCTTTGTGTGTGTGAATGTGTGTGTGTGTGTGTCTGTGTCTGTGTGTGTCGCTTTGTGTCTTCCAATGTGCCTGTGTAGGCCCCTACATCTGTGTAGGCTTGTGCATCTTCATACATCTAAATATGTCCAGATTTTCTCTCTGGGTTTCATCTAACCCATGTTGTGATTAAACAGATTGGCTAATGGAATGATTTTACATTGCCTTGTGCATCTTTAGGTGTCTCAGATTTCCACTAGCTAATCTAGGATATGATGAATTTGATTGTTTAAAAAAAACATTTCAAATTGCCTGTGTTCCATGGCACAGTTAGGGCTTAAAATCCAATTACTGCTGGTTACAGGAATTACCATAAATCATTTAGCTTGATTTTGCAGACAAAAATTTAGGACTTTGTCACATCTCTATGCAAATCTACCCAACTAAATGGGACCATAACTGGGAAACTTTTTTGGAAATAAAACTCTGGCTCAGTGAGGGCTCTCTGCTGCCTTGTGAGGGAAGGGGGGGTGCAGCCCTGAAGGACCTCATACCCCTGATTATGGTTTGATTCTGCCTAGAGACAGGATCTCTTCCAGAATTCAGACAATCTCCTTGATTTTCTTTTCATTCCAACTTGGAATGGTGAGTGTTATCATGCTTTCTTCTCATTCCTAAGAGCCATCAGCTCTCCCAAACACAGTATGTTCTCAATAAATATTTATTATGTTGAATTGAATTATGGATAAACCAAGGACCAAAGAAAATGAGGAATTTATCTAAGTTCTCAAAGAGGAATTAGAGTTTAAGCCCTAGTTTCTGAATTTCCTATCAAGAGCTCTTGCAATTTTATCATCCTGTCTCAAGATAGGTCAGGTTCAGACTTCTGGCAGGGGATGGTTTATGCTGCACTGACCAAATGTGTGACTGGCACCAGTTTATTTCCTTCCTCTGGGTCTCAGTGCTCTCATCTGTACCTTGAGAAGATTAGACTAACGGTTTTGAATGGTCCTTACATGTTTGTTTCTAGGAATTTGTGACCAACACTGAGAACATAAACCCACATGCCCTTGGATAGTGTAGAGAGGAGAGGAAGCAATTAGGGCTTGCTTCAGAGGCTGTGTGTCACACCTTCCTCCCTCTCTTTTGACCCTGAATCTCCAGTAAAAGAAGTAAAATAACTTTTCCAGCTTGGGAAATCTTGTTCTGACCCATAAGCCACTGGGTCTCTGGAAAGTGCGACAGCATGTCCAACCCATATCCTCCAAAGCCTTATAGGGCTAGGAAGACTAAGTGGCCAACTGGGCAAGTGGGAAATAGTTGGCCCAGAGAAGTTCTCTGGTCTGGAGGGTCTAATTCTTGTGAGAAAGGGAGGTGACTGCCACTCAGTCCTGGACAGGTAAAAAGGCTGTGCTAAGCCACTGTGTTCTGGAAAGGCCAGGAATGATGTCATGGGACACTTTGGGCTGCAACAACAGGAAACCACTGAGTGTTTACATTGGCTTCTAGAGCCCAGGCAGCCTGTTTTTTTTTTTTTTTTCACTTCCTCAGTCTATCTGTTTCCTCTAATTCAAATACTATGAAGAGGGACTCACTGCCTAGGGCAGGGAAAGCGGAAGGGAGGCCCCCAGGAGAAATAGCCCCTTCCCCAGCCCAAAGGGCTTTACTCTATCTGGAGCCCCGCCAAGAACTGACAAACTGACTCTAGGGTAGGGAAAGCAAGGTGATTAGGGCATATTTTGAGTGTTCTACAACTCCATGGAAAGAAACTTCAGAATTCTCCCCAAGATTCAGGTTCTAAACCTAGAAGCCATCTTGGATTTCTCTTAAGATGAAATCAGTCACCTAGTCTTATAAATTCAATTTAATTCAATCCATTTAATCAATAGTAATTTGTATTCAAAGTGCTGTGTTGTGCTGTGTCTGTGTGTCTGTGTCAGTAGAAAATGCAGGCAGTGGTGCCATACAAAGATGAAAAAAGCAACAACAGTTCATACCCTCAAGGAATTGACAATTGAGTGATGGAGTAGCAGCATGATGTCCTTCATCTGTTTCATTTTCTTCATCCCCAAGGTTTTTTGCCCCAGTTTAGGGTCCCCATCACTTCCCTTACATGTAACAGTCTCTTAATGGGTCTCCCTGTTTCCAGTCTTCCCTCCTCCCATGCTTCCTCCATAGTTATGCTAGAGTTACTCTGACCCACCTTTCTAGCTCCACTCTCTCTCATTAAGCCTCCTAGGCAAAATGACAAGGCCTCAAAATGTGGTCTTGGTACCAGGCAGACCTGGGCTTGAATGTCTACCTTATCACTCACCATTGCCTGTCTGAAAGTGGGCAGTGGCTTTGCCTTTCTAAACCCCTACTTCTTTGGCAAAATGAGGATAATGACTATTTTTTAGAGCTTTTGTGAGAATTAAATGAAATAATGCACACATGGTGTCCAGTACAGAGTTAGCATTTGATAAATGGCAGCTCTAATTATTATCCTTCAGAAATGCCACGTTCTTCTCTGTCCTAATTCCTTTAAGCAATCTGAAGAAGGACCACTTCCCTTAAAGAGAATTGGGACTGTTAGGACAGAAATACCATCTAGGGCAGTGCAATCAGCCCTCTGGGGCCAATGAGGATAAATAATCTGCCTAAGGCTACATAGAGAATGAATATCAGAGCCTCAGGTAGAACCACTACTAGAAGTAGAACTAGGATTCTCCAGAATTCTAGTTCAGTGCTGGTTTCACTTCACCAACTACTGGACTGAACACTTAGTCTTTAAGATGCACTAACTGGCAATGTTATTTTTCTCTGAGACGTTTTCTGGTGTGTGTGTGTGTGTGTGTGTGTGCGCGCGCACGTGCACGCAGGCGCACGTGTGTATGTCCCCTCTATGATCACATACTGCTATTACTACTGTTAGGCTACAATACTATAATTTATTAAGTATTATGTGCCAGGAACTAGTCTGAATAATTTACAAGTATTAACTCATTTTATCCTTACCACAACTCTCTAAGGTAGGTTCTGTTATTAGTCCCACTTAATAGATGACAAGATAGGTTCAGATAGGTTATGTAATTTACACAAGGTCACACAGCTGGAAATGACAGGTCTAGGATAAGAATCTAAGTAGCCTGATTTCAAACTGATGAGCACTTGAAATATAGTTACTGTAACTAAGACACTTAACTTTTAATATGATTTTATTTTAATGAATCTAAAGTTGGATTTTAATAGCCACTTGAAGTTGTGGTTGCCATGTTTCACAGAACAACTGTTGGAATCCTGATTTTCAAGACTCCAAGGGGTTAGGAATCATATCTAATAAATGTTTGTGTCATCACAGTACTCCACCCAGTGCATAACATATCTATTATGGTCAAATTCAACTACATGAGGAGGCTCTTGTGATTTAGGCAAGATGAGAGTCTGCACTATGACAATCACAGTGAAGAGGGATAGATGAGACATATTTGAGAGCTTGTTATCATTACCATTATCATAGATAGTTAGCAGGTACTAAATACTTACTATATGCTAGGCAACTGCTTTAAATGATCTAGCTTGTGAAGCATAAGGAATAACATGGAGGACAGTCGGAGAAAGAAAGGAAAAGGGAATTGGGGCAAATAGGAGAGGGAGATGAAGTATGAGAGACTGTGGACTCTGAGAAAAAAATTGAGGGTTTTGGAGGGGAGAAGGGTAGGTGATGAGTGAGCTTGGTGGTGGGTATTAAGAAGGGCACGTATTGCATGGAGCACTGGGTGTGGTGCATAAACAATGAATCTTGGAACACTGAAAAAATAGAATTAAAAATATGCTCTAGCTGGATTAATTCATTTGATCCTCACAACAACCTTATGAAGTATTATTATTATCACACATTTTTCAGCTGAGGGGATTGAGACACAGAAAGTTTAAGTGAGTAGTAAGTTACAGAGCCAGGATATAAGCCAGGAAAAGCTGGCTTTAGAATCCAATCTCTTTATCACTGCTCTGTACTTTACAGAAGGTAACATTTATGGGACTTGGTATTGGGTTAAATGTGGGGACTAGGAGCAGTCAAAGTTGACTTATGAATTTCTTGGTCAGGGAACTCTGGGTATATAGTAGGACATTCATGCAAATAGGGACAGTGGGGCAGAGGAACATATATACAGGGAACAATATTTAAGATTTTAGTTTGGTTCATGGCAGGGTTATGCTGCATGTGGGACATCTGGAAGATATCTAGTAGATGGTTGGCCACATGGGTTTGGAGCTACCTTGTCACCCGATTACTACTTCTTTAGACTCAGATGTCATTGGTTCTGGGAGACTCACTCTCACCTCTGAGACTAGGAAATTATTTTTTTGTTTTGTTTTGTTTTTGTTTTTCATTTTTTTAAAATTTTCAGCATAACGGTATTCATTGTTTTTGTACCACACCCAGTGCTCCATGCAGTCTGTGCCCTCTGTAATACCCACTACCTTGTTCCCCCAACCTCCCACTGCCCCACCTCTTCAAACCTTTCAGATTGTTTTTCAGAGTCCATAGTCTCTCATTGTTCACCTCCCCTTCCAATTTCCCCCAAATGCCTTCTCCTAACTCCCCATGTCCTCCATGCAATTTGTTAATGCTCCACAAATAAGTGAAACCATATGATAATTGACCCTCTCTGCTTGACTTATTTCACTCAGCATAATCTCTTCCAGTCCCGTCCATGTTGCTACAAAAGTTGGGTATTCATCCTTTCTGATGGAGGCATATAACTCCATAGTGTATATGGACCACATCTTCCTTATCTATTCGTCCGTTGAAGGGCATCATGGTTCTTTCCACAGTTTAGCAACCATGGCCGTTGCTGCTATAAACATTGGGGTACAGATGGTCCTTCTTTTCACTACATCTGTATCTTTGGGGTAAATACCCAGTAGTGCAATTGCAGGGTCATAGGGAAGTTCTATTTTTAATTTCTTGAGGAATCTCCACACTGTTCTCCAAAGAGGTTGCACCAACTTGCATTCCCACCAACAGTGTAAGAGGGTTCCCCTTTCTCCACATCCCCTCCAACACATTTTGTTTCCTGTCTTGCTAATTTTGGCCATTCTAAGTGGTGTAAGGTGATATCTCAATGTGGTTTTAATTTGAATCTCCCTGATTGCTAGTGATGATGAACATTTTTTCATGTGTCTGATAGCCATTTGTATGTCTTCATTGGAGAAGTGCCTGTTCATATCTCCTGTCCATTTTTTGATATGATTATCTGTTTTGTGTGTGTTGAGTTTGAGGAGTTCTTTATAGATTCTGGATATCAATCTTTTGTCTGTACTGTTATTTGCAAATATCTTCTCCCATTCCGTGGGTTGCCTCTTTGTTTTGTTGACTGTTTCCTTTGCTGTGCAGAAGCTTTTGATTTTGATGAAGTCCCAAAAGTTTATTTTCGCTTTTATTTCCTTTGCCTTTGGAGACATATCTTGAAAGAAGTTGCTGTGGCTGATATCGAAGAGATTACTGCCTATGTTCTCCTCTAGGATTCTGATGGATTCCTGTCTCACGTTGAGGTCTTTTATCCATTTTGAGTTTATCTTTGTGTACGGTATAAGAGAATGGTCGAGTTTCATTCTTCTACATATAGCTACCCAGTTTTCCCAGCACGATTTATTGAAGAGACTGTCTTTTTTCCACTGTATATTATTTCCTGTTTTGTCAAAGATTAACTGACCATAGAGTTGAGGGTCCATATCTGGGCTCTCTACTCAGTTCCACTGGTCTATGTGTCTGTTTTTATGCCAGTACCATGCTGTCTTGGTGATCACAGCTTTGTAGTAAAGTTTGAAATCAGGTAACGTGATGCCCCCAGTTTTATTTTTGTTTTTCAACATTTCCTTAGTGATTCAGGGTCTCTTCTGGTTCCATACAAATTTTTAGATTATTTGTTCCAGCTCTTTGAAGAATACCAGTGGAATTTTGATTGGAATGGCATTAAAAGTATAGATTTCTCTAGGCAGTATAGACATTTGAACAATGTTTATTCTTGCGATCCAAGAGCATGGAATGGTCTTCCATCTTTTTGTGTCTTCTTCAATTTCTTTCATGAGTGTTCTGTAGTTCCTCGAGTACAGATCCTTTACCTCTTTGGTTAGGTTTATTCCCAGGTATCTTATGGTTCTTGGTGCTATAGTAAATGGAATCGATTCTCTAATTTCCCTTTCTGTATTTTCGTAGTTAGTGTATAAGAAAGCCACTGATTTCTGTATATTGACTTTGTATCCTGCCACATTACTGAATTGCTGTATGAGTTCTAGTAGTTTGGGGTGGAGTCTTTTGGGTTTTCCATATAAAGAATCATGTCATCTGTGAAGAGAGAGAGTTTGACTTCTTCATTGCCAATTTGGATACCTTTTATTTCTCTTTGTTTCTGATTGCTGCTGCTAGGACTTCTAATACTATGTTGAACAAGAGTGGTGAGAGTGGGCATCCATGTGTTCCTGATCTCAGCGGGAAGGCTGCAAGCTTTTTCCCATTGAGAATGATATTTGCTGTGGGTTTTTCATAGATAGATTTGATGAAGTTCAGGAATGTTCCCTCTATCCCTATACTTTGAAGCATTTTAATCAGGAACGGATGCTGGATTTTGTCAAATGCTTTTTCTGCATCAATTGAGAGGACCATGTGGTTCTTCTCTCTTTTCTTATTAATTTGTTCTATCACATTGATTGATTTGCGAATGTTGAACCATCCTTGTAGCCCAGGAATGAATCCCACTTGGTCATGGTGGATAATCTTTTTAATGTGCTGTTGGATCCTGTTTGCTAGGATCTTGTTGAGAATCTTAGCATCCATATTCATCAGTGATATTGGTCTGAAATTCTCCTTTTTGGTAGGGTCTTTGCCTGGTTTGGGGATCAGGGTAATGTTGGCTTTATAGAAAGAGTCTGGAAGTTTTCCTTCTGCTTCAATTTTTTGAAACAGCTTGAGGAGAATAGGTGTTATTTCTTTTTTGAAAGTTTGGTAGAATTCCCCAGGGAATCCGTCAGGTCCTGGGCTCTTGTTTTTTGGGAGGTTTTTGATCACTGCTTCAATCTTGTTACTAGATATCGGTCTATTTAGGTTGTCGATTTCTTCCTGGTTCAATTTTGAGAGTTTACAGTTTTCCAGGAATGCATCCATTTCATCTATGTTGCTTAACTTATTGGCATATAACTGTTGATAATAACTTGTGATGATTGTTTCTACTTCCTTGGTGTTAGTTGTGATCTTTCCCTTTTCATTTATAATTTTATTAATTTGGGCTTTCTCTCTTTTCTTTTGGATTAGTGTGGCCAATGGTTTATCGATCTTATTGATTCTTTCAAAAAACCAGCTTCTAGTTTCATTGATACATTCTACTGTATCTCTGGTTTCTACCTCATTGATCTCAGCTCTAATCTTGATTATTTCCCTTCTTATGTGTGGAGTTGGTTTGATTTGTTGTTGATTCTCCAGTTCTTTAAGGTGTAGAGATAGCTGCTGTGTTCTGGATTTTTCAGTTTTTTTGAGGGAGGCTTGGATGGCTATGTGTTTCCCCCTTAGGACCACCTTTGCTGTATCCCATAGGTTTTGCACCAAAGTGTCTTCATTCTCATTGGATTCCATGAATTGTTTCAGTTCTTATTTGATGTCCTGGTTGATTCAAGAATTCTTAAGCAAGGTGGTCTTTAGCTTCCAGGTGTTTGAGTTCCTTCCAAAATTTTCCTTGTGATTGAGCTCCAGTTTCAAAGCATTGCGATCTGAGAATATGCAGGGAATAATCTCAGTCTTTTGTTATTGGTTGAGTCCTGATTTGTGACCCAGTATGTGGTCTATTCTGGAGAAGGTTCCATGTGCACTTGAGAAGAATGATTATTCTGTTGTTTTAGGGTGGAATGTTCCCTATATATCTATGAGGTCCATCTGGTCCAATGTGTCATTCAATGCTCTTGTTTCTTTATTGATTTTCTGTTTCTATGATCTGTCTATTTCTGAGAGATGCTTGTTAAGATCTCCTACTATTAATGTATTCATATCAATATGACTCTTTATCTTGATTAACAGTTTTCTTATGTAATTGGCTGCTCCCGTATTGGGGGCATAGATATTTACAATTGTTAGATGTTCTTGGTGGATAGTCCCTTTAAGAATGATGTAGTGTCCTTCTGTATCTCTGACTACAGACTTTAGTTTAAAATCTAATTTATCTGATATGAGAATCGCTACTCCAGCCTTCTTTTGAGGCCCATTGGCATGAAAGATGCTTCTCAATCCCTCCATTTTCAGTCTGGGTGTATCTTTAGGTTCAAAATGGGTCTCCTATAGACAACATATGGATGGGTCCTGTTGTTTTATCCAATCTGCAACCCTGTGCCATTTTATGGGAGCATTTAGGCCATTCACATTGAGAGTGATTCTTGATAGATACGTTTTTATTGACATCGTGTTACCTTTCAAGTATTTCTTTCTGTAGATTGTCTCTATATTTCTATTCAATGCTATTCTTAGGATTTTTCCTCTTTTATAGAACCCCCCTTAATATTTCCTGCAGTGTTGGCTTGGTGGTTGCATAGTCTTTTAAGCCTTGCTGGTCTTGGAAACTCTTTATCTCTCCATCCATTTTGAATGTCAGTCTTGCTGGATAAAGTATTCTTGGCTGCATGTTCTTCTCATTTAGTGCCCTGAATATATCTTGCCAGCCCTTTCTGGCTTGCCAGGTCTCTGTGACAGGTCTGACGTTATTCTGATGGGCTTTCCTCTGTAAGTAAGGAGCCTCTTTGTCCTAGCAGCTTTCAAGAGATTATACCTACAATTATGATTCCTCAATTTGACTATCAGGTGCCTTGATGTTTTTCTGGAATCTATAATCTTGGGTGGAGACTGTTCAGCCTCTAATACATGAACGCTGGTTCCATTCGCGAGATTGGGAAAATTTTCATGAAGAACTTGTTCCACTATATCTTCTAGACTTTCTTTCTCCTCCCCTTCAGGGATTCCAATGATTCTGATGTTGGAACGTTTCATGGTGTCATTTGTTTCCCTGATTCTGTTTTCATGGTTTCTAAGCTGTTTGTTCCAGGCTTCCTCTTGATTCTTTCTCTCTATCTGTTTGTCCTCCAGATCACTAATTCTATCTTCTGTCTCAGTTACCCTAGCTTTGAGAGAATTTAGATTAGATTGGAACTCATTGAGAGCATTGTGACCTCAGCCCTGGTAGCTTTTAGCTCTGCCCTAACATTGTGAACATCCTGTCTGGTCGCTTTCAGCTCAGCCCTAATCAATTCTGTTTGGTCATCCATGGCTTTCTCCAATCTAGCTATTCCTTGGATAATTGCTAGCCTGAATTCTCTTTCCAACATATTGTCTATGTTGATAGTCGTTAGCTCTGTTGCAGAAGGTCCATCCTCTGTATTAGAAATAGGGCACTGGGGTTTAACTCCAGGAAGGGGAAGGGTAGTGGTAGCTATAGAAAAAATACTCAATTGTCACTTTAAAGCCTGGACTCCTGAAGAAGAACACACTTCCATGCCATTATATGAACTCTTGCCTCCAACTCCTCCCTGAGGCATGTATCTGGAAGACAGGAAGCAGAGGAGATAATTCTGTGGTTCAACTTCTCCTACCACAAAGGTAGATGTATGGAAAAGACTCTAACACTGAAAGAGAAAAAAGGTTCAAGGACAAGTGGAAGGGGGGTTAGCCCTGCCAGACCATCCTTCTCTGAGGTTCAGGGTAGAACTCTGTATGCACAGTCACCTTCTACTGATTGACTCCAAATGCTACAGCATGAGGAGAGCCAGAAGGAAAGGAAGAGAAGAGTTGGCAGTTCCTGTGTGTGGCCTGGGTGTGGACTGGCCTGTCTGTGACTATGAGACTGTGTGCAGGGTCTGTTTGTGGGTGAAATGAAGACAGGATGGCATGGAGACAGGGCAGGTCTGGGATGGGAGGATATACAAAAAGGAATATGGCAAAAAAAAGAAGAAAGAGACAAACCCAAAAAACAGACTCTTAACTATAGAGAACAAACTGATGGCTACCAGAGGGGAGGTGGGTGCAAGGATGGGGGAAATAGGTAAAGGGAATTAAGTGTACCCTTATTGTGATGAGCACTGAGTAATGGACAGTATTGTTGAATCACTATATTGTACACCCATGCTAATTACACTGGAATTAAAATTTAAAAAATAATTGAAAAGAAAAAAAAGGAATGTGGCAGAGTGAGTGAAGAATCTCTGTGCCTAATTTTGTTGACAAGACATAGTGTGACTCTATATTTCTGAAAGAAGTGTTTATACTTGGGTGGGAGACATGGCTTATCAGAAGCATGGCCTGTGCAAGCATATGTATGTGTGTAAAGTGTTGGGGAGGAAGAGTTGTGTCTGTATCTGTATGTGCATGCCAGTTTCTGTGTGGTATTCAAGAATACTAGGCAAAGAGAATATGTTTAAGGAGTGTTATAATGAGGTTTGCAAGAGGAACAAGGGGTGAAGTGTGTGGTGAAGTAAATTGTGGGGAATACATTGAAGTGAATTGTTGGCAGAGGTCATGATGCACTGGCTGTGTGGAGAATACATGACCTGTGGAATGGTCAGGATTGTATGAAAATTCAGTGAGTTAACCCATGGGAAGTGTCCTGTATACATAAATAGATACTCAAGATATTATTATTACCATTATTATGGCTGTGAAGTGTAGTTGCTGACTTCTGGGTTAGAGCAGGGGCTCATTAAATGTTTGTCAAACTGAAGACTGAATGACTTGTTTGGTTTGTTTTTACCTGTTTGATACTCAGCAGATACTCAGTTGATAACTAAACTGGTTCTTGAATTGGCTCATTATTTTGTCTATGTTGAAAACTCTGAAGTGGGAGCCCTGGAATTTCAAATGCCACAGTGGGTGAGGTGGGATGGGAGGAAATAGGATGTCCTAGCCAGGCCTGGACAAAAAGCAGGGGAAGGACCCAGAAGCTCTTCAGGCACTCAAGAAACTGAGTCAAGGAGAGGTGAAGGGCAGTGAGGTGCCAGGACCCAAGGGAATATTGTGAAGGATGGAAAACATCTGAATTCTCCATGCCTGGCCTAAGCTCTGCTATTCCAAGGCAACTCTTGGATTTGAGGCTCAAGCCCACTTAAGACAAGACAAAACTGGCCACCTAGGAAGCAGAGAAATGGGAGGAGAAAAACCGTTGCAGAGGATCTGCCCATTGCTATGGACATGTAAAGCATAGTTTTACAATGTAAGTCTCCAGGGCCTGCCCCAGTCAGGGGCCCCTCAAGTGGTCATGGAGAAAAGAAGTTAGAATGCCAGGTCCACAACACTGTTGAGACTATAAATTAGGTTTTCTGATTACTCATTTGTTTGTATATTGTCTGTCTCCTCTGATTAGAATATTCTTCACAACCATTTCCCCAGAACCTAAAATAGTACCTGGCATGGAGTCGGTACTTCACAAATGGTTATACTAGATCCAGCAGTAAGGGTAGTAAGTATAGCTGTTATTATCAATTTCTCTCTCTCGCTCTCTTTTTTGTATTTTTTATTGTGATAAAACATATATAACATAAAATTTGCCAATTTAACCATTTCTAAGTCTACAATTCAGGGACATTAATTACATTCAATGTTGTACAATCATCACTTTTCTATTTCTTAAACTTTTCTCTCATCCCAAACAGAAACTCTGCAACCATTAAGCAATAACTATATACTCTTCCACTCCCTCTATCCCTGGTAACCCCTAACCAGCTTTCTGTGTCTATGAATTTACCTATTCTAGGTATTTCATCTAAGTGGTTTCTGGATTATTTCCCTTAACATAATGTTTTCAAGATTCATTTATGTTATGTCATGTATGAAAATGTCATTTCTTTTCAGTGGCTGTATAATATTCCATTGTATGTATATGCCCATTTTATTTATCCATTCATTTGTTTATGGATACTTGAGTTGCTTCCACATTTTGGTCATTGTGGATAGTGCCACAATGAACATTGGGATACAAGTATCTGTTTGAGTCCTGATTTTCAATTCTTTTAATTTTAATTCTTCAATTTCTTTCAATTTTAATTTTGATGAAGTCCGATTTATCTACTTTAAATTTTGTTGTTTGGTGTCATATCTAAGAATGTCAAATCCAAGATCATGAAGATTAACCCCTATTTTTTTTCTAAAGGTTTTATAGTTTAAGCTTTTATTTTTAAGCCATTAATACATTTTTACTTGATTTTTGTATATGGTGTGAAGTCAGGGTCCAATTTCATTCTTTTGTACATGGAAGTCCAATTGTCCCAGAATCATCCATTGAAAAAATTATTTTTCTCCCATTAAATGGTGTTGGTACCCTTCTCAAAAATCAAATGACCATAGAGGTATGCATTTATTTCTGGACTTTCAATTCTATTCCATTGGTCTATATGTCTACACCTATGCCATTGCTGAACTATTTTGATTACTGTATCTTTGTGGTAAAATTTTTTGTAGTTTTAAAATTGGGAAAAGATCCCTTCACCTTTCTCCTTCTTTTTTTTTAAATAACTTTTTGGCTTGCAATCCTATATGAATTTGAGGTTTGGCTTTTCCATTTATTCAAAAAAACTTATTGGAATTTGATAGGGTTTCATTGAATCTATAGATTGTTGGAGTAGTCATATTGATATTTTAACATATTAACTCTTCATACCAATTAACATAGAGTACTTTCCATTTATTTAAATCTTATTAATTTTCTTTCACCAAAGTTTTGTAGTTTCAATGTACACTTACTTCACCTTGTTGATTAAATTAATTCCTTAACTATTTTATTATTTTACATGTGATTTTAATTGGAATTGCTTTCTTAATTTCCTTTTTTTTTTGATTGTCCATTGCTGGTAAATTAAAATACATATAATTTTTATGCTGATGCTGTATCTTACAACTTGGCTAAATTTGTGCCTTAGCTCTACTAGATTTTTGATGAATTCTTTGGGAATTTTTATACATATGGGATGATGTCTTTTGTGAATAAAGATAATTTTACATTTTTTAATTCCAATTTAGATGCTTTTTATTTCTTTCTTTGTGGGTCTTATTACTCTAGCTAGAACTTCCAGTATGATGTTGAATAGCAGTGGTAAAATTGGGCATTTTTGTCTTGTTCCAGATTTAAGAAGAAAGTTTTTAAGTCTCTTACAACTGAGTATGATGTTAGTTGTGAGTTTTTAATAAACATGATTCCCCATATTGACAAGTTTCCCTTCTATTCCTAGTTTCCTGAGTGTTTTTTGTCATGAAAGGGTTTGCATTTTTGTCAAGTGCCTTTCCTCCTTCAATTGAAATAATGATATGATTTTTCCTGTCATTCTATTAATGTTGATATATTACATTGATTTTCTTATTTGATCCATTTGTTCTTTAAGATTATGCTGCTTAATTTCCACAAATTGGCAACATTTACATTTTTATCTTGTTATTGATTTCTAGCTTCATTCCATTGTGGTTAGAGAAGACAGCTCATATGTTTCAGTCTTTTTAAAATTTATTGGGTCTTCTTTTGTGACCTAACACATGGCATATCCTGGAGAAGTCTCCATGTACACTTGAGAAGAATGAGCATTCTGGGGGCGCCTGGGTGGCTCAGTTGGTTAAGCAACTGCTTTCAGCTCAGGTCATGATCCTGGAGTCCACTGATAGAGTCCCTCATCAGGCTCCTTGCTCAGCAGGGAGTCTGCTTCTCCCTCTGACTTCTCCCCTCATGCTTGTGCTCTTTCTCTCTCTCTTATTCTCTCTCTTTCTCAAATAAATAAATAAAATCTTAAAAAAAAAACAAGACTGGGCATTCTGCTATTGTTGGTTGGAATATTCTATACATGTCTGTTAGGTTTAGTTGGTTTACAATGCTATGCAAATCTATTTCTTTACCTTCTGTCTAAATGTTCTATTTATTAATGAAAGTGGGTATTTAGTTATTCACTATTATTGTAGAATTGTCTACTTCTCAATTTAATTTTGCCAATGTTTGCTTCATATTTTGGTGGCTCAATTTTTTGGTGTGTATATGTTTATAATTATACATTCTTGATAAATTGACTCTCTACCAGTATATAATTTCCTCCTTTGTCCCTTGTAAAATGTTTTAGCTTGAAGTTTAGTTTGTCTGATACTCATACCTAGCTACTTTTGGTTGCTATTTTCATGAAAAATCTTTTCCTATCTTTTCACTTTCAATCTATCTGTGTCTTTGGATACAAAGTGAATCTTTTTTAAGCAGCATATAGTTGGGTCATGTTTTCAAACCATTTCATTAATCTCTGCCTTTTGATTGGGTAGTCTGATACATTTCTATTTAATGTAATTACTGTTCCCTTATTTGACCCTCATTTTCTCCATTACTGCCTACTTGTATGTTCAGTGTTTTTTGAAAAAAAAAAAAAAAAAAGTTTACAGCCCCTTCTCTTTTGCTTCTGTGTATGTTCATTTGATATTATTTTGTGGTTGCCGTGGGGATTACATTTAACAATCTAATTTTAATTGTTACTAACTTAACTTCAATATTATTCAAAAACTTTGCTAAGATACAACTCTGTCCCTTTGTATTATGGTTTTCAGAAATCATAGCTTTGTATGTTGTGTGCTCAGTAATAAAGATTTATAATTATTTTTATATGTACATCTTTTAAATAATGTAGGAAATAAAAACTGGAATTAAAATCCAAAAACTAAATAATATTAGCTTTTATGTTTGCCCATCTATGGACTTTTATGAGAAATGTTTATTTCTTCATATGATTTTTAGTTACTGTCTAACATCCTTTAGATCAACCTAGAAGTCTCCCTTGTAGGGCAGGTCTAGTGTAAATATATTCCCTCAGCTATTGTTTATCTGGAAATGCCTCAATTTTTCCCTTAATTTTGAAGAAGAGTTTTGCCAGATACAAAATTCTTGGTTTACAGCTTTTTTCTAGCTGTGAAATTTTCCCTTATAAAATATCTTATGGGGGTTTTGTTATTGTTGTTGAAAACTGGATGGACATTCAAATATTATAATGTGGCCAATCTGGAAATTAGATCCATCTATTTCCCCCCAAGGTTTGCTCTTTTGTTGATTGCTGAAGGCTGTAGTATGTATGTTTAGTGAGTATTCTGAACTATTTTTAGAAAAAGTGAACTCCTCATAATGTATGGTCTCTGAAATCTCTATTTCCTTAGCTTACATCTGGCTAGCATTTTGATATATGTCCTTGAATTCCACAAACACAACTGGATACCTAAAAAATCATCCTAAATGCACCATAAATAGGCCTGAAGACTTAAAGAACAAACTCCACAGCTAAAGGCAGAGAAGAGGTCCCATCAAAAAAGGTAAGGAATGCAGAGATAGGGTTAGGGGAAAAACAGATCATGAGTGCTTTGGAGAGAAGGGAGCCATGTTCATGGAGAAGGGTAAGAGAGAAAGAAACACACAGGGAAATACAGAAGGAGAACGTATCCCCAAAGCCTTTGGCTTGGAAAACAAGAGGGGCAGAATTTCATGAATTCTTGCAGCCAGTGGGGTTTGAAGCCTAGAGTTTTAAAGGTCAGTGTGCTTGGCTGGTATAGAACCTGGAGGGCAATGTGCTGCTCCTACAGAGAAGGCAGGCAAAAAAAGCAAGGACAGACAGCATGGAAACAGCAATTTGAAGGTTGCCTGGGGCACACAGCGGGAAGATTACTTGCTCTTCTCAGAGCACCTCACTGAGAGGCAGTGTTCATGGGGACACCTGTCTGGGAACAAAGGAGCTGGCTGCTGCCATTACCCTCCCCACCTCTACACCCCCTCCCCCGCCACCCTCCAGCCTAAACAGAGAACAACTTGTGGGAAGAAGCAGAGCACTGTCACTGGCTACCTAACTTGCTTATACAAGTTAAGCAGTCAAACTTGCCTCAGTCCCAGTGCAGAAAGTGCTTCCTCTAGAAGACCACTGCCAACCCCCAGACACACCACATCTCTGGGCCAGGGAATTCTGCAGGGCCTCAGTTCTGGTGAAGTTTGTGTCAGCTCTCATTTCACAAACAAACTAGAGCACACTTAGTTAAAACTCACCTCATTCAGGCCTGGAACCAAGCACTGCCCATAGCAGCCAAGGAAAGCCTGTGCCGACAACTGGCCTAAAGGATAGAGAAGCCAAAACACAACAACAGATCACATGCAGCACACAACAGAGACACTACCTAAAGTGCAAGCCCTGGGCACTACATGATCTCTTCATAAGACCATCACTTTTAAGAGCAGGAAACATGACTAGATTTTCTAACACAGAGAAGAAGGATGAGACAGATAAAATGTGAAGATTGAAAAATTTATCCCAAATGAAAGAACAAGATAAGGTTCAGGCCAGAGATCTAAGTGAAACAGATATAAGTAACATGCCTGATGGAGAATGTAAAGGAATAATCAGAAGAATACTCACTGGATTTGAGGAAAAAAACAGAAGACATCAGTGTAACCCTTACCACAGAGATACAAGAGTTAAAAAAGAATCAATCACAAACAAAGAGTGCAATAAACAAGATTAGAAACAGTCTTGATGATTGAATTGGAACAGCAGGCTAGATGAAGCAGAGGAAAGAATTAGTGACCTAGAAGCCAAAGTAATGGAAAATAATGAAGATGAATAAAAGATAGAAAGAAGAATTATGCATAAGAGCATAGTATTAGGGAACTCAGTTATCATCAATTGTAATAATATTTGTATTCTAGGAGTCCCAAAAAGAACAGAGAGAAAAGGGGGAAGAACATTTATTTGAAGAAATAATAGCTGAAAACTTCCCTAAACTGGGGAAGGAAACAGACATCCAGATCCAGGAGACACAGAGAACTCCCATTAAAATCACAAATGAGAGAAGAGAAATAACAAAAAAAAACCCACAAAAATACAAATAATTATAAGAGAATATTATGAAAAACTGTATGTCAACAAACTGGACAACCTAGAAGTAATGGATAAATTCCTAGAAACATAAATTACCAAAACTGAAACAGAGAGAACTTGAACGGATCAATAACCAGCAAATAAATTGAATCAGTAATGAAAAAATCTACCAACTAAATGGGAGAAGATATTTGCAAATGACTTATAACACACAACACCCCAAAAATGAATAATCCTGTTTAAAAAAATGAGCAGAAGACATGTATACACATTTTTCCAAAGAAGACATAGAGATGGCCAGCAAACACATTAAAAAATGCTCAACATCACTCATCATCAGGGAAATGTGAATCAAAACTACAAGGAGATAATCATCTCACACCTGTCAGAATGGCTAAAATCAACAACACAAGAAACAACAGATGTTGGTGAGGATGTGGAGAAAGGGAAACCCTCCTGCACTGTGGGAATGCAAACTGGTGCAGCCTCTCTGGAAAACAGTATGGATTTCCTCAAAAAGTAAAAAACAATACTACCCTCAGACCTAGCAATTGTACTACTAGGTATTTACTGAAATAATACAAAAGAATACAAAATACAGAATACTGAAAGAATACAAAATACTAATTTGAAAGGATACATGCTCTGTGATGTTCATAGCAGTATTATCTATAATAGCCAAATAATGTAAACAGCCCATGTGTCCATTGACTGATGAATGGCTAAAGAAGATGTGGCATATATATATACACAGTGTAATATTACTCAGTGATAAAAAAGAATAAAATCTTAAGATTTGCAATGACATAGATGGATGTAGAGAGTATTATGTTAAGCAAAATGAATCAGTCAAAGAAAGACATATCATATGCTTTCACTCATATGTGGGATTTAAGAAACAAATGACCAAAGGGGGGAAAGAGAGAGAGAGAGAGAGAGGCAACACAAGAAACAGACTTTTATCTTTAGAGAACAAAATGATGGTTATCAGAGGGGGATGGGTTAAATAGGTGGTGGGGAGTAAGGGAGACACTTGTCATGAGCACTGCATAATGTATGGAAGTGTGGAATGACTAAATTATATACGTGAAACTAATATTACCCTGTATTAAGTAACTGGAATTTTAATTTAATTTAAACTATTTTTTAAATTTTAATTTAAATTTAAACTGAATTTAATTTAATTTAAACTGTTAATTAACTGGAATTTAAATAAAAACTTTAAAAAATAAAACATTTTCATCACTATGAAAATAAATCCTGTGTACCCTATCAGTCACTTTCTGTTATTATTACAAAGATGGAGATGATATTGTCCCTACCCTCAAAATATTCATTATTTTTTGGGGAACACAGACATGAAAACAAATAATGTCAATCCAGATTTCTGAGTGGAGGAGGCATGAACCAGATCCCAGACTGGGTATAGAAGTTGGTCAGGGAAGATTTCCCAGTAAAGGTGTTCTTTAGCTAAGTCCTTCAGTTAACTTAGCTAAACAAAGGGAGGGGATGACATGGATGCATTTCAGGCAAAGTGTAAATATACATTATGGTGGCCAGAATTTTAATATGGCTGTAGGCCAGGGATATAAAGGTGGAAAGAAGCCGGAGTCTGGGGAGAACATGATAAAGAATGAAGCAAAGACTTACATAATACAAAAAGTTTAGAATTAATCTCATAGGAACTGAAGAGCCATGTAAACCCTAAAAGTAACATTTGGCCAGGTTGAAGACTTTCATGGTGCCTGCCTCTGAGGGATTCCTGCCCAGATTCCTGTTAGAAAAGAGCTAGCTACTTCCTGGGCCCTTGGTGGGCTGGCCATGCTCCCTTTTAAAGGGTTTCTGTTATAAAGAACTCATTACATATTAGACATATTTATAATTCCTCTCTAACACATCACTGAACAAAGCCTAATAAGGCCATAAAAATTAATCACATCTCAGTTCTTATTAAGACAATAAAGTCAGATTTCCAATTTTTTTTAAACTATGCTCCAATTTCCCTTGTTTATCCCCAGGCTTCTCTTAGACTTTCTTGATCTCTCCTCTTGTTCCTCCTCTAGTAAAATCAAAGACCCTCAGTTGCATCTGTACCAGGAGCTGTGTTCACCTCAGTGGTCTGACATTTCCTAAAGTGATTTGTACTAACAGGAATTATTCTTACACGCATACTTTCTAATTGCTTATTCTCCTGCAAATCTCATGAGACTTCTAACACAATGGGCTTTTGTTCCATTTTATTAAGAAGGAGGCTGAGTTTCAGAAGGTTGAAGTCAGTACCCAGTGTCACACAGCATTTCAGGAGCAGAATTAGGCCTTAGACTTAAGTCATCCAATATCTTACCACCAGACCAGACACCCTTTTTTTACCTTCTTAGCCAAACCTTTTGGATTTCTCCCCAGCTGGTCCTTACAACTCCCAGAAGATGTTTTGCTAAAAAGTTTCTACTTATCCAGAGACCCTGTCAAAGATGACTGAGAAAGAGCAGTCAAAGAGGCATCCAAACAGGCCCAGAAGGAGAGCATGTCCTTTCTATCACCTTACCCTAATAACCCAGAACGATGGTGGCAGGTCAGGTGCAGACCTTTAAAGACCCTAAATGATGAACAGATTTTAGCATCCCTGCCCATATATAATAAAAAATAAAAACAACAAGCCAGTGAAATCAGTGTAAAGAAGTTCATTAATATTCTGATATTGCTTATGATGACTAATTTGAAGTCTTTTTAAATATCAAATAGAAAAGTGTTCTTACTTGGGGGAACAGTTCTTGTGCACTTGCTTTGAGGGTGACTATTTATTGGCCTGTCTGCAGTGCATGGTGGGTGTGAGTGCCTAATGACAACACCATGCAAATATGAGGGCTGCTTGGGCTCATTGTCATGCTTATCTTGGTCTCTCAGTCAGTCCTGCCTTTGGGAGGCCCCGCCTCCTCCTACCCCTGAGGAATCCGGTTCCATAGGGTCTACCTCCAGGGCTGAATTCAGGCCTCTAGCCACAGGCTGATGGCTTGATGTAAAAGTTAAGGACAGAACTAGGAACTGAGGCTCCTTCTCTTTTCTCTGTCTCCCACTCCCTTCTCTTCTATCTCTCTCTGACTCTATGTATCTGTTTTGCTCTTTCTTTTAGCCTTTTTATTACCATCTCTATTTATTTCTATCTCTGAATCTTTCTTTTTCTTTTCCCCAGTCTCAGACTCCATTTTTCCTTTTATCTTATTCTTTCTGGTTCTCTCATTCTCTTTTCTACTCCATTTTTCTCACAGCCCAGTGTCTCTTCCTTTGCTCCTTAACCTCTGTGGGCATGTGTCTGGGTTTCAGCTTTTCCTTGTCTTATTTTCTTTACCATCCCAGAACTCACAGGGACTTTTAGAGAAGATAAGCTACTATATTTTGGGATCTCTTTCCAGGAGAGTTTGGGGTGGAGGTTTGGGGCTAAATTTGAACTTTTCAGGCTTGGGTGGGACCTCCAAGGAGACAGCTAAAGAAGGAGGGAAAACCGGCTTATTTAGTAAGAGAATGGAGCCTGGGGTGGGAACTTGGCAAAGACTGTGAGTTCTACTGTTCAGTCAGTGTCCTGGCCCTGTGTTCTCTGACTGAAGCCTTGAGGCTAATTTTAGATGCTTTCAAAATATCCCAGAAGGCTCCTACCCCTCCATTCAGGCTGGGATGCCAGAGGATTCATAGATGATAAAAGAACTGAGGCCTCCTTTCTATTTTTCCTTAGCTCCTACCAGCTCTGAAAAAACAGTACTGACACAGCCCCCAGAGTGGGGCCTGAAGGGAGAAGGGAGCAGTGGCAACAGATAATGATCCAGCCAGAAAATAAGAAGGTTAATAAAGACTTTAAATCCCAAAATCCCTAAGTATCTCAGCTGAGAGGAATCCTAGAGATAAGTTTTGTCTTTTTCCCTCAATATATATGTGTGGGGAAGTTCGGAGAGGGTACTATTAATATCTTTCAAAAGGAGGGGAGGAAAAAAAAAGAATTTCTTAGACCTATCCCCTTCACCTCTACCCTAGTTTATTATTTCTGGCATGGATTGTTGTGATAGCTTGGTTTTTCTGCTTGCAGGCTCTCCCTGGGCAATCAAGTGTCCATACTGGCCAGGGAAACCTTTTATATTTGAGGGGTGGGGGTTTGGGGAGCTGCTTCCACCCCCCCAAATATGATAGATTTCCTTGGCCAGTATGGACACCAATGTTTATAGCAGCAATGCCCACAATAGACAAACTATGGAAAGAGCTTAGATATCCATCAGCAGATGAATGGATAAAGAAGGTGTGAGATACACAGGCACACGTATACATACAGTGGAATAGTATGCAGCCATCAAAAATGAAATCTTGCCATTTGCAATGATGTGGATGGAACTAGATGGTATTATGCTATGTGAAATAAGTCAATCAGAGAAAGATAATTATCATATGATATTGCTGATATGTGGAATTTGATAAACAAGTCAGAGGATCATGGGGAAAGAGAGTTAAAAATGAAACAGGACAAAACCAGAGAGGGAGACAAACCATAAGAGACTCCATCTTGGGAAACACAATGAGGGTTGCTGGAGTGGAGGAGGTGGGAGGGATGGGTGGCTGGGTGATGGACATTGGGGAGGGTATGTGCTATGGTGAGTGCTGTGAATTGTGTAAGACTGATGAATCACAGACCTATACTCCTGGAATAAATAATACATTATATGTTAATACAAAATAAAAATAAAAGTTGGAATGTTTTAAAAAAAAAAGACTTCACTAGTTCTTGAGTACTTTGATAAAATCCCAAACCTCTTAGCCTGACACACAGCCTAAGCCTGTTTGTGATTTAGCCTCCACTTACCTTTCCAAATTCTTCCCCTACTTCCCTTACTTGCAATGGAACCTTCAAAGTACCATTCTCCACATTCTCCTAACCTAATATTCTTTCTCTTTTTCTCTCTCTCTCAAAAACAAATAAAACAACAACAACAACCAAGCCACAATAGTTAACACAAACCTATAGGTAAAAATTCGAACAACATAGTAAAAAGAAAAGTAAAACCCTCAAGATTTCTATGCCCTACTGCCATCTAAAGACAATCACCTCTCCAACCTAATCAGTCCTGTTATTCTATCCCTCTCTGATCTAGCCATGAGGGCCTTCTTGTTGTAAGAACACATGAGCTCCCAGCTAAGGACCTTTGCCCTTGATGATCCTTCTGCCTGGAATGCTCTTTCCCCAAATATCTTGCTTGTTCCCTCAGTTCGTTTATGTTGCTACTTAACTGTGTCCTTGTCAGTGAGGCCTTCTCTGACCTCTATCTAAATTTACAACTGCCCCCACATCCCTTGTTTTCTCTCCTGCTTTATTACATAGCACTTATCACCACCTAGTTTACTATATATGAAACTTATTTATTTGTTTGTTTTCTGTCCCTCTCACTAGAATGTAAGTTCCATGAGGGCAGTGATTTTTCCACACAGCTGTACCCTCAGTACCTAATAGAGCACCTATCATATCATAGGTTTGCAATAAAATATTCACTGAATGAAGTTCAACAGGTGATAACCATAAATTCTTTTATGTATTTGAGACTGTAAATACATGCTATGCTGACCATCTGATTTGTTTTTTCTTTCTTTGGTACCAAATTGCTTCAGTTACTACAGCTTTTTATGGCTGCTATATGCTTTCACACTTCTGACTTGTGTACTTGCTGTTTCTTCTGCTTGGCATGAGTTTTATCCTCCCTGGTCTATGTAGGCAACTGCTGCTTACTCTTCAAGTCTCAGCTCAAGCTACACCATTTTGTGAAACTTCCCTGTTTCTGCAAGGCTGGATTAGATAACCCTCCTCCATTCTCTCATAGTCTCTCTGCCATTGTAATTATCACCCTGTGACTTGGTCATTGATTTACACATCTGCCTCCCTTGGTAAACTGTAAGGACCCTGAGGGACCAGGACTTGGTGATGGTATCCCTAGTGCCTAGCATGATATCTGGAATTCAGTAGGAGCAGCTGTAATCAGACAGAGCTGAATTTAAATACAACTGTGCCAATTTATAGCTATGTGATCTTGGGCAACTTACTTAACTCTGCTGAGCCCCAATTTCCTATCCTATAATATAGGCATCATGATACCCCATGTAGTTGTGATGAGGATGCAATGAAATAAGTCTGTATGCATAAAGGGCTGTAAAAATATGTAGACCTCTCATCTCACTTGTTCCTAAAGAGGGAAGTAGGACAAGTATTTGCCATTTGCAATGATGTGGATGGAACTAGATGGAACTCCATTTTTCAAAGACCCTGTGAAGTTAAAGTGAATTTTCCAAGGATGTAGGATAAATAAGTGGCAGACCTGGGACCCCAATATGAATCTTCTGGATTAGAAGCTTGCTGTCTGTCTGGAAATTAAGAATGTTATGGACTCCAGGATTCTTGGCTCTTAAGCCAGCATGTGGGTATGGTGTGTTGCCTTCAAAGAAGACTGGCACATCCTTGGCAATATTCCTTACCCCACTGAGGAAAATGGAGAGTGGTTTCCTTTTATCCCCAGGCTGCCTTAGCCCAGGTGTTCTTGGTTATCTTCTTAATCAGGGAGCAGGAGACCATTTTCTACTATCTGAAATAGAAGGTGGAGAAATGTAAGAGTTTTCTTCCATGAGGGGCAGCTAAGGGTTGGGCCTTCTCTGGAGCGATTCTCAGAGGGAAGGAAAGTGAGGGAACTGCTGTATATAGTGCCTACTATTTGTCAGCCACTTTTTCATGTGTCCATTCATTCAGGTAGTAAACACATGCTATACACCTACTATTTGTCAGGTGCTATACTGGATGCTGGGAGTATAGTGGTAATGAAATTGGAGGGGGAGAACACATATGGGAAACAAGCAATAACTACAAAGAACACGTAGTCTTCTCATTTTATGGATGAGGTCTCAGAGAGGGAATATGAATTAGCCATGAAACACAGTTAGTGTTGGGACAAAATGTGGATTTGTCTACTTTAAACCTAGTATTCTTTCCACTATACCACTTCCTCCAAATCATTCCTTTCGCCTACCTGTCTTAGTGCTCAAAATAGCACCATTAGAAAGTTACTTCTATGGGGGTAATAATTATATCCAAGAATTCCCTATCCCTATCAGTATAACATACCTAGGAACCTGAGACATATAAGCAGCTATTAGTGTATCTCAGTTTATGAGCTTTAATATAGCAGTTATCTGACAAAAAGCAGAGAAGTGTGGGTACCAGGTGGTGAATTCTGGTGGAGGGCAGAGGTAGAAGAAGGAAAATTATAGCAGCTGGAATGAAGGCCCAATGTATTAAAAGTAAATATGGATTAGTATTTTTATAACTTTGGCAGGGTAAGACAGAAATAACAAAAGGAATATTTATAAATGTTGGTGACATAAAAAACGAACAAAAAAAATATGTTGCAAAAATTAAAATCAGAAGCCAAGGGACAAACTAGGGACAAACTTGCAAGATATTCAACATAAAAGGGGCTGCCATCCTTAAAATATAAAGAAATTTTATGAATCAATAATTAAAAGAGAACATCTCAGGAAAAATTGAACAAAAGATATGAATAAATAATTTATAAAAGAAGAAATATAAATGACTAACATGTAAAGATGTTCAGCCCATTAGTAATTAAATAAATGAAAACAAAGATGAAGAGGATTTTTTTTTGGTGTAGCATATTGGCAAATATTAAAATGACTGATACCAAGTGTTGATGAGCATGTCAGGATGAAAGTACTTGCATGCAATGATCATGGAAATAGAAGTTAGAAAAATTTATCTGAGGAATGTTTGGTGATATGTATCAAAATTTAAAATCTGAAAGGTGCCTGGGTGGCTTGGTCATTAAGTGTCTGCCTGCAGCTCAGGTCATGATCCCAGGGTCCTGGCTTCTAGCCCTGTATCTGGCTCCCTGCTCAGCAGGAAGCCTGCTTCTCCCTCTACCACTCTCTGCTTGGTTCCCTCTATCACTGTGTCTCTCTCTGACAAATGAATAAATAAAATATTTAAGAAAATTAAAATTTGCTTACCCTTTGACTAACTGAGAAATAAATGTGGACCAGTGTATAGAGATTTGCCCAAGATTATTCATCACAATGTTGTTTGATAGTACAAAATTGAAAAGAATCCAAGTGAGCACTAGGTGTTATAAGCAAATAATGAATTACTAAACATTATTCCAAAAACCAAAGAGGTACTATACGTTGGCCAATTCAATTTTTTTTTAAGATTTTATTTATTTATTTGTGAGAGAGAGAGAGAATGAGAGAGAAAGAGAGCGGGCATGAGAAGTGAGAAGTCAGAGGGAGAAGCAGACTCCCTGCCCAGCAGGGAGCCCCATGTGGGACTCGATCCCGGGACTCGATCCTGGGACTCCGGGATCATGACCTGAGCCGAAGGCAGCTGCTTAACCAACTGAGCCACCCAGGCGCCCCGGCTAATTCAATTTAAATAAAAAAAAAAAAATCCAAGTGTCTTTTAATAGCAGAATGATTAAATAAGCTATGGTACATCCATGTAATTAAACCACATTTTAAATGGTGAGTAGACTCATATTAGTTGACATAAAAAGATGTCCATGAAATATTGTTGAGTGAAAAAAGCAGATTATCAGTCAGCATACAGAGAGTGCAAATTATGGTTTGTGTATGCATGTGTGTGATATCTCAGACTATATTAATAGAAATACCATTTCTAGAAAAAGTTTATCTCTATAGTAGGCAGAGTCCAGGTCCAGCATTGGGCATGGCATGTTAATAGGCACAAAGACAAATTGGTATCTGTCCAGAGGGAAGTGAGTGGGCTAGGGGGAAATGGACCTAACTCAGGGAAATAGGTGAAGGTGCTAGAACCAGAGAGTAAAAATTCCAGGGAAACCGATTTTGGCTTAAATAAAAGAAACTCTTTGAATATCCTACCTTTTGTGATTGAGTAGGCTGTCCAGCTAAGGACTGGAGTGAGCTCATCACCAAAGAAGGTGTGTAAGGGGAGGGTAAGGCAGTCAGAGTGCCTCCAAGTCACTTTCCTTCTAGTTTTTGAGGGTCTCAGACTTGACAAATGCTGTGGGCCTACACTGTCTGCCTGGGGCTGATGGGCAAGGCAAGGACAGAGGCCCCTGAAAATAAAGCCCACTGGGACTTGCAGTGAGTTAGAGCAAAAGCCATAGTCATCCTGGCTTACAGGTCAGATCCTTGTAGAAATCTCTCTTTCCCTTGCCTGGCCTTACGGCCCCAGCAGCCCCTCCCTTCTTGCACAACATCTTACCTGTGGAGAACTGTGGAGCTTTCACAACTCTTTCTCCATCTGGGTCATGGTTTAAATTAGTTCCATTAATTAGGCCTATAGGTAGGAGGTTACCTAGGTAATATGATTCCAAGGGTACTCCATCAATCTCCCTGTTTAAAGAGACCTCCCAATGTCTCTTAAATTTTTCATGATTAGTGCTTTGTCTTTTGAATCTTGAATACTTTCCAAAATCCCTTTGCAAAAATGCAGATAATTCCAGGAAGGGGATCCCCTTAAGCTGCCAGGAAAGGGGGAGAGGTGGGGAAGGGCTTCTGCATTCTGCAGAAGGCCTCTTTTGAGTGCCTAGAGGAAATTTTATATGTTGGAAAGCTATGCAAGGCAGAAGAGGGGAGGAGGCCTTTGGGGGAAGGAATTCTTCAATCCAGGGACCTTACCTAATCTGTGGTTAAATCTTTTAAGAGCTAGACTCAGTAGTTCCTAGGCCTGGCTGCACATTAGAATCACCCAGAGAATTTTTAAAAATACTGGGGAACAGGGACTCCTGGGTGGCTCAGTTGGTTAAGCGGCTGTCTTCGGCTCAGGTCATGATCTCAGTATCCTGGGATCAAGTCCCACATAGGGCTCCTTGCTTGGCAAGGAGCCTGCTTCTCCCTCTGCCTCTGCCTGCCACTCTGCCTGTGCTCGCTCGCTCTCTCTCTCTCTCTGACAAATAAATAAATAAAATCTTTAAAAATACTGATGAACAGACTTTACTCAAGGCAGATTTGATTTAGTTGGTCTAGGGTGAGGTCCAGGAATTGTAATTTTTGCAAATCCTCCCAAGTGATTCTAATGTGCAGCCAGAGCTGTGAACCACTAAGCCAAGAGAAGCCCAGTTAGATGTAATCCAGACTGAGGGAGAACAAATAGGGCTAGATTAGCTTCCTCGTCCTCAGTAGTTCAGGACCATGGGTAAGGGATTGCACTAGTCCACTGCTCCCTAGCTATATCTGCTTGCCCTGAGGGTGATCAGGAGCAGGAGGGCTGATTACTTATATAGATGACCAAATTTTCCGGTTTGCTTGGGAGTTTTCTGGTTTTAAAACTGAAAGTCTTGTATCCCTAGTAAAGTTGAAAGGTTGGTAACCCTACACAGGGTGACTGCAAGTACTTAAACCTTAAGTCATTTCAGCACTTGTTGGGACAACCACTTCTTTTTCCCCCTCAGTTTTCTCTTCTGAAGAACACCAGCAGCCTTTAAAGGCTTGTTCTGCCTCTCTCACTGGCTGCTATAAATATAATGCAAGTGAAAGGCCTCGGTGATCTATAAAGCAATGCATGCAGTAGTGGATAGAATGTTATAAATAATAAGCAGTACCTGTCAGGCTGGGGGTCACAGGCTTCTTGCCAGTTAAATCTGTAATGTCCATTGTAGTCATGGGATGGCTCACATTTATCCTTTTCTTTTCTCCCAGGGGTTCATTTATATCTTCTTCCACTTTTAAAAAATCCTAGGATATCAGAGCTGGAATTGACCCACTGATACCTTTCAGTCTTATCCCTTCATCAAATGGAGAGATGGAGGCCTAGAGAGGTAAAATAATTGATAATACAGATAACAAGATAAAGCAGCTCATTAGTAGTAGAGCTGAGACTCAAACTAGGCATACCTTGATGCCCAGCCCCTTCATTTCAGAGTCACAAAACATTGTCAAACCAACTCCTTGATTCCCATAGACCCATATGTCCTTTTCAAGGGCATCATATTTAATTTCTCCTATAAACACTGTCCGAGTTCAAAGAGAAAAGAAGCTCAAGGAACTGTGGGAGCTCAGGGCAGGGTAACAAAATTCAGTCTGGCAAAGTGGCTATGGTCAGGGAAGACCTCTAAGATAAGGTGAGCTGAGACTAAAAGAAAATTACTCATTTTTCAGGTAAATGGGGCAGATGGGCAAGGGGGAAGCCAGCAGGGGAAAGGCAGTTTAGGTAATGGGAATGGCATGCCCAGTGGCCCAAAGGAGTCAGAAAATATGATTTTTCAGTTTTCTCTCATTGTTGTATGAGTGGAAAGTAATGTGATCGTTAGTTGGACAGCTGAGGCTAGTCATATATGCCTTGATAAGGAGTTTGGACTTTAGTTTCTAGGTGTCAATACCGCAGGTTTTTAAGTTTGGGTCAGATACTTAACTCTCTTGAACAACTGGTAACTCCAGGGCAAATAGAGAGGGATTAACAAAAACAGTGTGAAAGTTAGTTATCTTGACTCTCAGAACAAGACTAACACTTTCCTGGCCCAAGCTGTCAATAATGGAACTGAGGTTTAGACATGACTGCCTAATTTCTGTGATACTGGGCTGGAAGGAGACTCAGCTCCTATGTGGAGGTTCAGCCCCACCCTCTTCTCTGTGGGCTGAACCAGGAAAAATCTGGGCCTAGGCTGGCCAACCTTCAGGTTATCTCTTCCAGAGTATGTTTCCCAGTTTGTTCTAGGGTCAGGGGCCCAAAGCCCCTGGTTCCTCTACTCTTGGCCGCTACTGCCCCCTGGGAATGTGTCCCCCAAGATCTTTGCTCTGGTCCTTATTCTCATCTGCATTGGAGGAGTTTTCCCCATCTGTCTTCTGGGATTCATGTAATGACCCTTCATATTCTCAGGTCACCGTAGCATGGGGTTCTTTCTCTCTCTCTCTTTTTAATTTAAACTTCAGTGTTCCAAGATTCATTGTTTATGCCTCAAACCCAGCGAGCATGGGGTTCTCTCTTTCTCCTCTACAGAGTTTATCTAAAGCATGTACATGTAGCTGAAAGTCTAATTGGGGAGGCAGACAACAGTAATTAGAGGACAATGGGAGAGTTTGGTATCCAAAGCATGGTGAGAGCACAGAGAAAGAAGGGAGTTTCTGTGGGTGGTGGAACATCTTCCCAGAGAAAATGACATTTGGCTTGGGTTATCAAGGGTGAGTAGGAGTTGGTCAAGTGGAGAAAGATTATAGAACTGAGGGAATAGTAGGCTCAAAGGTACAGAGCTTTGAACCTTTCTGGTGTTGATTAGGTGTGATTCCAGCAGAGAGGGAAGGCATGGTACAATGAGGGAAAGTAGGGAATGGGAGAGGAAATGCTGAAATGAGACAGCTCAACTACTTCTGGGCATCTCCACCTGGATGGCTTATGGGTAGCTTAAACTCATCATGACCCAAAACTTCTTTTCCTTGCCCCACAAACTGGTCCTTTTGTAGGACTTTCAATCACTGTGTCTTAGCAATTCTACCTCTTTAACCTCTCTCTAATTTATCCTCTTCTCCCAATTCCTAATACTACCACCTTCATCAGAACTTAAGAGTACTGTCTTGTCTTTTACTATAATGAAAACTGTGTAAGTCATCATGTCTCCCTTTCCATATAGACTTCAGGATGCTCAAAGCCAAATTCACAGCTCAACTGTGTGAGTCACAGATACTTCCATATCTGTGCTTTATTCTTACTAATTTCTCCTTTTCTCTCACCATCATCAACAGGGTTCCTCAATTTTGACTTCCCAATTCTGACATCTGTCATTTTTATTTAAAGTTTTTATTTATTTATTTTTATAATTTTATTGCTTTTCTGTGGTACTTTGCCTCAGATCATCTGTGGAATGTGTTCAGAGATGGATAAATTGAGATATGGTTGGCCCACAAGAGATTAAATAGTTCAGATCCTCATTATTTTTGCCTAAATTATTATGATGTCTTCCAAATATGAGTGCTATATTCCATACTCTATCTCATCCCCTCTAATTGGTCTCCTTCTGTTCAGCAGTGTTATCCTTTCTAAAAGCAAAACCTAGTCAAGTCACTCCCCTGTTTTGAAAACCTTAGCAGTTTCTCATTGTCTTGAGAATGACATTAAAGACCCTTAGTATGAGATGCAAGGCCCTTTGCAAACTTACCACTTCTCATTTATTTATACTTACTGAGTACCAACTATACTATATGCCAAACACTGTGTCAGCCACTAGCATTTGATAATGATCAAAAATAGGCACTGTTTCTGTTCTCATAAAACTTATACTCTACTTGGGGAGATTGATATTACTCAACTCAAGACTCAAATAAACGTATACTTACAAATTGTGGTTAAGTTATCTGGAGGAATACTGGCTCTGCGGACATATGGCAGGGAGCCTTATTAAGTTTTAGAAAGTTCCACAAGAAGTAACATTTTTTTGAAAGATTTTATTTATTTATTTGCCAAAGAGAGAGAGAGAGAGAGCACAGGCAGACAGAGTGGCAGGCAGAGGCAGAGGGAGAAGCAGGCTCCCTGCTGAGCAAGGAGCCTGATGTGGGACTCAGTCGCAGCACGCTGGGATCATGACCTGAGCCAAAGGCAGCTGCTTAACCAACCAGCCACCCAGGTGTCTCAGTAACATTTTATTTAAAGGAAGGATTGTGTTAGTGCTAACTAGGTAAATTGTGGGAGTGAAGAAACATGTACCCCTTGCAGAATAAATAGCTGGAAAATATCTTTATAGGGTGGATTATAAGAGGAATGATACATTTTAGAAACAGAAAGAAGGCCAGTGTGACTGGGATCCAAATAGCAAAAGGGAGTGTTGGTTGAGAGGTTAAAGAGGTAGGCAGGAGCCAGACCACAAAAAGCTTTTAAAGACCATGACAAAGATTCTGTTCTTCATCATTCTGTTCTCCATCATAAGAACAAAGAGAAGAATCTACTGAAGGCCTTTAAGCTGGAGAGTGACATGATCAGATTTTCATATTAAAAAGATTCCTCTAAATTCTTTATGGAGAATAGATGGGAGGAGAGCCAGAAAGGATGTGGACAGATCAATTAGGAACCTGCTACATCTGCCCATTCAGCTTGGCTGGGACAAGGGTAGCACCAGCCAAGATGGAGAGAAGTAGGCAGTTAAAAAAAAAAAAAACTAGGTAGGAGGCCCATTGATAGGACTTGGCAATGGACTGGTATGGCAGAGGATAAGGAAGAAGGTGATGTTAAGGATGACTCTTAGGTTTCTTTCTTTTTTTTCTTTTTTTAAATTTGATTTTGTTTTTTCAGTGTTCCAAGATTCATTGTTTATGCACCACACCCAGCGCTCCATGAAATATGTGCCCTCCTTAATACCCACCACCAGGCTCACCCAACCCCCAACCCCCTCCCTTCCAAAACCCGAGTTTGTTTCTTAGAGTCCACAGTCTATGGTTCTTCTCTCCCTCTGATTTCTCCCAACTCACTTCTATCTCCAGTTCCCAATGTCCTCTGTGTTATTCCTTATGCTCCACAAGTAAGTGAAACCATATGATAATTGGCTTTCTCTGCTTGACTTATTTCACTCAGCATAATCTCCTCAGTCTTGTTCATGTTGATACAAAAGTTGGGTATTCATCCTTTCTGATGGAGGCATAATATTCCATGGTATATATGGACCATATCTTCATTATCCATTCATCTGTCGAAGGGCATCTTGGCTCTTTCCACAGTTTGGCAACTGTGGTCACTGCTGCTATGAACATTGGGGTACAGATGGCCCTTCTTTTCACTACATCTGCATCTTTGGGGTAAATACCCAGTAGTGCAATTGCAGGGTCATAGGGTAGCTCTATTTTTAATTTCTTAATGAATCTCCATACTGCTTTCCAAAGTGGCTGCACCAACTGGCATTCCCACCAATAGTGTAAGATGGTTCCCCTTTCTCCACATCCTCTCCAACACTTGTTGTTTCTTGTCTTGTTAATTTTGGTCACTCTAACTGGTGTAAGTAAGGTGGTATCTCAATGTGGTTTTGATTTGAATTTCCCTGATAGCTAATGATGATGAACATTTTTTCATGTGTCTGTTAACCATTTGTATGTCTTCTTTAGAGAAGTGTCTGTTCATGTGTTCTGCCCATTTTTTGATGTGATTATCTGTTTTTAGGGTGTTGAGTTTGAGGAGTTCTTTTTAGACTCTTACATTTCTGAAGGAGAACAGGTTCAATAGTGAAGACTGGAAGGGGTTTTAAAAACGTTGAATTGGAGGTAGAACCTCTTTGTCATACAACTTAGTGTTCTGGCCTCATCCAGCTCCAACATGCTAACTTTCTAACTTTCTGTGATCTCTTTTGCTTCCTTGATTTTATAGATTCTGTTCCTTCTGTGTGATGCAACACTTTCCTTACTCCTGCCCTCTATTCCCACTGTCCAGGTGGAAGTAGTAGCTTGAGGAAAGTCTTTGAAGGGTGTGTGAGTGTGTGTGTGTGTGTGTGTGTGTGTGTGTGTATATAGAATGAGTGAGTTTACTAGTTAAAAGTGGGGGTCCTATGTAAGAGCATCTGGGCTCATAACCAGTCAGCTTCAGTTGTCAATGACCTTGAGCAAGTTACTTAATCTCTCTCAATTTCAGCTTCTTCATCTATAACATGGAGATAATAATAACCATGATTTGAAGCTGTGAAGATTAAATGAGATAATAATTCATATCAAGTAATTAGATGCTTGACACATAATAAGTACTCCATAAATATTGACTGTAGTTGTTGTGTTGAGTGTTTGTCAGGGTAAAGTAGGGAACAGATGTGAATAATGAAGACACCAGCCTGATTAGAAATACCCAGCTGTATTTAAAAAGAGAGATGAAGCTGGAAATGAAAAGTAGAGCTTGGATGTGGATGGGGAGAGAGTGCCAAAGATCAGTTTCAATAAGTCACCAAGTGAGCACTCAAACCTCAGCTGGGATTCCAAATCATGTGACCTTTCTACTCAGCTTAGTGCTGACTTTCACCAGGAGAAAAATGGAGAAAAAATAGTTGCTAAAAGGCAGGGTGTATCACTTCAGCAAGGAGAATGTGGAATGTTCAAGATGTAGTCTAAAGGAAGAGATAAGATAGGTCCAGTATATGAGAGATTATGCATAAGGGAGTGGTGATTCTAATTCTAGCTTTTATAGTCATTAGCTTGCGTGGCCTTGGGGAGGGGTCTACCTTCTCTGAACCTTTTCATAGTAGGGCTAGGAATCTCTACCTTTCAAAAGCAAGGAGTAAATGAGATAGGAAGATATAATGTGTGAAAAAACAGACTACTGCAAATAACCTATGAGCAAGCTCCTACCATTGCATATGGCACAAAATAGTTGCCCCAGAGAAAGTTCTTGGTTGAAAATCAGCATCTGTACTTAAGAAAGTATGAAAAAGAACATGTGTCAATATAGCCTAATGGAGAGTGTAATAGTTTTCTATGATTACGGCAATAAATCACTACAAATTTAGTGGCTTAAAACAACAATTTTATTACAATTCTGGAGGTCAGAAGTCTAAACTGGATTAGCAGGGCTGCATTCTTACCGGAGATGAGGGGAAAGTCCATTTCCTTGCCTTTTCCAGTTTCTTGAGACTTCTTGCATTCCTTGGCTGTGGATAATCTCTGTCTCAAGGTCAGCTGATTAGCAACCTTAATTCCATCTGCAGTCTTGTTTCCTCTTTGCTATGTAATATAACACATCTATAGGTCTGGGGATTAGGATGTTGACATCTCTGGTGGGACCATTATTCAGCATCTCCAGAGACCCTAAAGTAGGAAAAGTATGACACTGAACAGGAAGTAGAAGTATCCCATATCCAGCCTTTCATATGGAGTGGGAGAACTCAGGTAGGAGAAGAACACCTTGTAGAAATAAAGGAGATGATCAAATGACTAAATGTAATGAGGTAAAGTGATTTTATTATCTCCATCTCCATTTTCAATATAATCTGTGAGGCCAGAGCCTTTAGGGATGATAATCAACCCCCCTAGACAAGCAAGCAACCCCATGACACTTGGGGTATACTGTGCTGATCCAGCTCTCTAAAAAATTGAAATGACCAGAGTGTGGAGCACCAGAGGGCCACAGTATACCTGCAGATCTGGTACACAGCCAGTCAGTGGGTGGATCCAGACAGAGGCCTTTGCCCAGGAAACCATCTCTATGACAAACACCATCAATCAAGAAAGCTTGGAGCTCTTCAAGTTTCTGGGAGATGAGAAGAAAATGTAAGCCATAACCTTTGACATTAGGAGCTTATGTTGCAGATCTGGAACTCATGTTGCAAGAGGAACAAGACCTCCCCAGTTTTCAGATCAGTTGCTGGACAAAAGAAGCCCACATTTTCCTGGGTCTCATATCCTGCCCTGAGCCATGGTAGATACCTTGTCCAGGTTTGCTCTTGGCAGAGAGATCCAAAAGCCAGCCTTTATATCTATCTTTCCTCCCTGAGAATCATTCAGCTTCTGTTTTTAGAAGACATCTTCAAAGCAATAGAACTATAGGACCTTTTGTTTTTTAACTAACTTTCTTGATCCTTATCGTTCTTGAGTCTGGAGGCCCAGCAGAAAAACACTATTCTGAGAATCGTGAGAGCTAGGTTTTTCCCTGAGCAAGTTAATTTGCTCCTCTTGGCCTTAGTTTCCTTACACATAAAGTGAGACATGTAGGCTAGATGGTAGGTAAAGGTGTGATATTCTAGAATTCTGATTTCTGTTTTCATTTTTCACAAGGTGGGGTTAGACAATGATGAAAGACTAGGCTAGCTTTTTCAGACTCCGTATTTCTATGAGTTAAACACAAGGCTCGCTCTCTGGGCTTTCTTTCTTCTCCTAAACATTCTTGGCACAGAAAAATTAGCTGGATATCTTCGAACCCAGTATATCTGGCAGCACATTTAAGGTTTTGTTGATCGGAAAAAAATAGAGTCAGATCTCTCAGCCTTGGAAAAGAGGAGACTGAGGGGGTTGGGTAGCGATGTGTGTGTGAGAGAGGAGAACAGCTCCTCCTCTTCCCCTGAGGCATTACACCTGCCAGTAACATAGCCTCTGGAGCCACTGGAACATCCAGGAACACATGTGTAGTTGGTTCTAGGGGGCAAGTCAAACTTGGTGGAGGGCCCTGCATTTTTGTCTATGAGACATATCTGCATATGGGCTTTCATCTGCATGTACACACATGGCTGGGTTGAACATAAGCAAAGTGCTTTTGAGGGGATGGGAAGAAGAGGAAAGGCTCTCAAAACACATTTTGAGACCTGTACTTCTCAGATTAGAAAAATTTTGGAATGTTTTCTGGTCTAAGACCAGGGTTAAGGAATGAGAAAAAGTGTTTCTGAGGTGAATCTACTTATCAGAAACATGAAAACACAAATTAGGCTCATCAACACACATACACTCAAAAGGACACATAAACAGACAAGTATGTGAGTGTATAGACAATACACATATGACCAAACAGGCATATCTAAACCCAGGAGCACCCTGGAACCTACATTTCCACCCACATAGCTATGATCATCCTTTTTCTTGGTTTGCACTTTATGGTTTGCAAAAATGCTTCTCATGTTCAACCTTATATATCCTTCTGACAACAATCCTGGGAGGTATCATTATTATTTCCTCAGGTTTACAGATGAGGAAACTGAAGCTTGGGGTTAATCAATTGATTTGCATAAATTTTTGGATCAACAAATGACAAAACAGAGGCTAAAAACAGGTTTTCTTCCAAATTCAGTGTTCTTTATATTATTTTATGCTGCATTCTAAGTGACATTTTTCTTTCTCTCTCTCATGCATGGACAAAAAAATTATGCAGTTATCTGGATATATATATATATATATATATATATATATATATATATATATATCAACCACATACAACTCTAGCTATTAGTAGAAGGTATTGAGCAGTGCTCTTTTGGAGGCCTCAGTAATTGGGGAGGAGTCTGCTCAAACCTTTGAGGCATCTTCCTTCTGTTCCTTGTCCATTTACCTATGCTTTTACAGAACATTGGAAATAGTTTCAATTGACCTTGCTAAGATTAAGCCTTTGATTTTCATACCTCAACACTCAGGTTGTAGGATGTGAGGAATATTAGAAAAAACACATTATTTCCATAACATTTCTTGTCTGTCTCTTGAATGAGGCTGGGAGCTCTGTGAAAGTAGTGACTTCTATATGTTTACATCCCTGGAGCCTAGTGCAATGCATTGTGTATAGTAAGCATCGACACACATTTTCTAAATGAATACAATGCAGGGCTGCTGAGTAATAAAATCAAATGGCTTAATTTGGGGTTCTTACTGTGGTGTCATCATGGCAAGTGACCTCACTTTTTTGAGCCTCAGTTACCTTATCTGTCAGATAAGGATTGATATCTATTCTAACTAAGATGTTCTTAGGAGTGAATGAGATGATGATTTGAAAGTGGCTTTGTTTTCACCTGAGGTTCTTTAAAACATTGGTTTCATAGATTCTTATTGTATAGGAATCTCTTCTTCAACCTCCCAGAGTGTGGGCTCCTCCAATCTTTGCTCACACATCTCCTTTTTTTGAGGGAGAGGTGGGGAGCAGAGAGAGAGGGAGAGGGAAAGAGAGAATTTTAAGCAGGCTCTACACCCAGCACAAAGCCCTATGTTGGGCTTGATCTCGTAACTCTGAGATCATGACCTGAGCTAATCAAGAATCAGATACAACTGACTGAGCCACCCAGGTGCCCCATGATTTCAGAACATATTCAGTGACTCTCCAGTTTTAGACAGGTATGATAAGAGCCTTCTTCCTTGCATCTCATAACTTTCTCACAGCTCTGTCCTTTGGGGCCATATAGAGCCCATCTGTTACCTTTTCTTATGGTGATCATTCTGAAGTCCAAAAACATAGACAACATCCCACTAAATCTTTTCAAAGTCAAACCATCTCAGATACTCCAACTATTTCTCATGCATCCTGGGTCCCAGGCCCTCTGCAAATAGCTCACTGTCCTATGGATATATCCCAATGTGTGTGTCTCCCCTTAAAGTGGGGGAACCACAATAGCATACAGTTCTTCAAGTGGGGTCTGACTAGGGAAGAAGAGGACAGAACTGTCTTTTCCTCCTGAACCTTAGTCTACTAGGCCTGAATTAACTCTACTGGAAACCACAGCTCACTGTTAACATTTATGAAGTTTATTATCAAGTAAAACTTCAGAGGTCTTTCTTTTCAATTATTTTATTTCATTTCATTTAATTTTTTTTTCATTTTCTTTTATTTACAGTGTTATATTAGTTTCAGGTCTGTAGTATAGTGATTAGACAATTCCATACATCACTTCAGAGGTTTTTTTAACCCATGCTGTATCAAAGCCACATCTTCCCCATGATGTTGACTTTTTGGACTCCAGCACAAATATTACATTTGTTCTACCTTTTAGTTTTACCATTATTTGGGCCTGTCACAAACTTTTGGGTTCTAACACTATTGCGCAGCCTACCTACATTTTCTCCTAGATTCTTTTTATTCTCCTTTGTTCTCTTCATCCCTCTTCTCTTCCTCTTCTTCCTCCTCCTATTCATGTATTCATGTTTGCTTTTTTTTTACCATTTTATATAATTACAAAAATAATTTAGGCTCACTAAAAAAATTAAATACTATAGAAATACATACATTAGAAAGTAAAAATTCTCTCTTTACTCTCCTTTCTAATCCCAGTTCCCTTTCTTGAGATAACAACTGTTATGATTTGCTGTGCATATTTCTCCTTTTCTGGGAACTTACATGTATATAATCACATGGATATTTTAATTCATACTATTCATATTGTTCTGTAACTTCACACTCACAGTTCTTTTCATGGTAGTTCATGGTTTTAAAAAGCTGAACATTGAACATTGTCTCACGTTGAGGTCTTTTATCCATTTTGAGTTTATCTTTGTGTACAGTGTAAGAGAATGGTCAAGTTTCATTCTTCTACATATAGCTGCCCACTTTTCCCAGCACCATTTATTGAAGAGACTGTCTTTTTTCCACTGTATATTTTTTCCTGTTTTGTCAAAGATTAACTGACCATAGAGTTGAGGGTCCATATCTGGGCTCTCTACTCTGTTCTACTGGTCTATGTGTCTGTTTTTATGCCAGTACCATGCTGGCTTGGTGATCACAGCTTTGTAGTAAAGCTTGAAATCAGGTAATGTGATGCCTCCAATTTTATTTTTGTTTTTCAACATTTCCTTAGTGATTCAGGGTCTCCTCTGGTTCCATACAAATTTCTGGATTATTTGTTCCAGCTCTTTGAAAAATACCGGTAGAATTTTGATCGGAATGGCATTAAAAGTATAGATGGCTCTAGGCAGTATAGACATTTTAACAATGTTTATTCTTCCGATCCAAGAGCATGGAATGGTCTTCCATCTTTTTGTGTCTTCTTCAATTTCTTTCATGAGTGTTCTGTAGACAAGAATCCATCAGAATCCTAGAGGAGAACATAGGCAGTAATCTTTTTGATATCAGCCACAGCAACTTCTTTCAAGATATGTCTCCAAAGGCAAAGGAAACAAAAGCGAAAATAAACTTTTGGGACTTCATCAAAATCAAAAGCTTCTGCACAGCAAAGGAAACAGTCAACAAAACAAAGAGGCAACCCATGGAATGGGAGAAGATATTTGCAAATGACAGTACAGACAAAAGATTGATTTCCAGGATCTATAAAGAACTCCTCAAACTCAACACACACAAAACAGATAATCATATCAAAAAATGGACAGGAGATATGAACAGGCACTTCTCCAATGAAGACATAGATATGGCTATCAGACACATAAAAAAATGTTGATCATCACTATCCGTCAGGGAGATTCAAATTAAAACCACATTGAGATACCACCTTACACCACTTAGAATGGCCAAAATTAGCAAGACAGGAAACAACATGTGTTGGAGGGGATGTGGAGAAAGGGGAACCCTCTTCCACTGTTGGTGGGAATGCAAGTTGGTGCAGCCACTTTGGAGAACAGTGTAGATATTCCTCAAGAAATTAAAAATAGAGCTTCCCTATGACCCTGCAATTGCACTACTGGGTATTTACCCCAAAGATACAGATGTAGTGAAAAGAAGGGCCATCTGTACCCCAATGTTTGTAGCAGCAACAGCCACGGTCGCCAAACTGTGGAAAGAACCAAGATGCCCTTCAATGGACGAATGGATAAGGAAGATGTGGTCCATATACACTATGGAGTATTATGCCTCCATCAGAAAGGATGAATACCCAACTTTTGTAACAACATGGATGGGACTTGAAGAGATTATGCTGAGTGAAATAAGTCAAGCAGAGAGAGTCAATTATCATATGGTTTCACTTATTTGTGGAGCCTAACAAATAGCATGGAGGGCAAGGGGAGTTAGAGAGGAGAAGGGAGTTGGGGGAAATTGGAAGAGGAGGTGACCATGAGAGACTATGGACTCTGAAAAACAATCTGAGGGCTTTGAAGGGGTGGGGTGTGGGAGGTTGGGGGAACCAGGTGGTGGGTATTGGAGAGGGCACGGATTGCATGGAGCACTGGGTGTGGTGCAAAAACAAGGAATACTGTTATGCTTAAAAAAAATAAAATTATAAAAAAAAGGCTGAACAGTGTCCTGTTGAATGGATATACCATAATGTATACTGTATATAATTAGTCCCCTAGTCATGGATATTTAGTTTGTTTCCTTTATTATAGTATCACAGTAAATGTTCTTCTACATTCTTCCTTGTGAAGTAGAATGTTTTCCTAAGGTAGACTGGTAGCAGAACTGGCGCACACACACACACACACACACACACACACACAGTGCACACAAAAGGGAGGAGAGAGAGAGTTGTAAGTGGGGACAGGAGTAATGAGACAGGAATAGAAGGCTCTGTTCTATTAGTTTTGTCTCCTAACAGGTGAACTTAAGTCAGTGTAAGGGGAAATTTGGGCCATTAGAGAATTAGAACATAATACAATTTGATAGGCCTGTAGGGCTTGATGTGAGAATGGTGGATCCCTCTCTTTCCCTGGCCTAGCTGAGCAATTTGTCCTGAGCTCCAAAGATATGCCTGAAAGTGTGTTGGGCTCCTTTTGCCTGGTACACAAAATGTGATCCCCTCCCAGGAGCAATTATAGCCTTGCCTGAAATGGAGGGAAAAAACCAAACAAAACAAAACAGTAGTTGACAAGACAAAGTGAGATGTGAGAGGGAAACCAGATGCGCACAGCGGACCTTGCACACTACAGGAGCTGGGGAGAGGCAGAGAGTACAAGGAGGGCAGGAGAGATCAAGGGAGGGCTTTATTCAGAGACAAGAGTGAGCACACTATATTGTGTACATGCTGTAGGAGTAGCCTGGCTCCAGGTGAAGGGCTGTGCTGGGAAGCTGTGGGAGGAAGAGAGGAAGAGAAGTGTGCAAAGGTTAAGTGTGTGTGCTAAGAAGAGGGGGTCATCTGACGACTCTAAGCACAGGTGATGGCTGCATTTCTGAAGATCACCATGGTGCCTGTGTGGAGGATGGCCACATGGAAGATGCAGAAGATGGCCTAGATGGGACAACCTTGAGGCAGGGAGACTAGGGAGCTGGTGAAGGTTGACCTAGGGCACTGACCATGGAGATGAGGAGGAGAGAAACTGTGAAAGACAGAGAGCAGGGCTTGGTGACCCATGGTAAGGGTAAGTCAGAGGGGAGTTAAAGATGATAACAGTGTGCATGCAAATGATGGTGCTACTAGTAAAACCAGTTATACAGAGCCAACAGGAAGGAGAGCTCCTAAGAAGGAAGAAGGTGAACACCCCTTGCAGAGGCTCTTATAAGACCAGGGATCTGGTCACTGCTGGAGGTGTGGTTGGAGTGGACAAATAGTTTCCTTCTAGGTGTATTGAGTCGTGAACTGAACTGTGAGTTATTCATGGATGTTGCCATTATGCTCAGCAGGCTCTCTGGCCCCATATGGTCTTTGGTCACTGGGGATGGGGCTGGGGGCTAATGACTCTATCAGAAGACCCTTTCTGCAGGGTTAATTTCATATTCTAAGAGGACACTGACTCAAACTGAATTGATATTGGCTGCCTTAGGGAAGCTATTAAAAAATTTCCAGGCTTTTTAGAGGAAAAGCCAGAGAGAAGCTTTTCCTTCTCACTGTGGTCCGTTATTAATCATAAATATTCCCAGACAGTTGATATTGCCAAGATTCTGTTATCACCACTCTTTATTATTACCCACCTGCTATCTCAAGCTATCTAGTGTGACCACTGAGGTGTAGGGATGATATGAATCTTAAAATGCATCTCTCTCCTTGGGTTTGTCTGGTCATAGTTCAGGTTGTGGAAGAATGTGGACTTTGGACTCACATAACTTGGGCCCAAATCCTTGTCCCACCATCAAAAAACTGTAACTTTTGGATAAGTCACTTCACTCCTCAAAACTTCAAACTCCTCATTTCTACCTTTAAAGTTTTTTTGCTAGATATTGAAATGTCCTTATCAGTGCTCAACACACAAAAAGTGCCTTATTAAATTTATCTTCTCCCCTTTCACCCAAACCCTAGCTTTTGCTTCCAAGAAGTGGGTAGAAGACTGAGGGTGCCTAAAAACAATATTTTTCTACTGCCCAAGTATACTGTACTCGCAACCATATTGTACCAGGAGGACCTATTTCCTTTGGGGGAGATAGCAGTATATTCTTGTGTTTATTCTCTTGTGTTTTTTTTTAAGATTTTATTTATTTATTTGACAGAGAGAGAGAGGTCACAAGTAGGCAGAGAACTAGGCAGAGAGAGAAAGGGGAATCAGGCTCCCTGCTGAGCAGAGAGCCCAATGCGGGGCTCGATCCCAGGATCCTGAGATCATGACCTGAGCCGAAGGCAGAGGCTTAACCCACTGAGCCACCCAGGTGCTCCAATTCTCTTGTGTGAAGGGTACAGATAGTTTAGTGCCTGGGCTACTGACCCAGAGGAAGGAAGAGAGAGAAAGGCCTTAGAGTGTGTGAACTCAAGCTAAAGTTTTCTCTCATGTCTGCAAAATTTCTCTTTTATGAACAGGGGAAGTAGTCATAACTGGGTGGCTCAGTTGGTTAAGCATCAATTTTTTTATCTTAGCTTAGCTCTTGATCTCAGGGTGGTGAGTTCATGCCGAGTGTTGGGCCCCATGCTGGGTGTGGATCCTACAAGAAAGAAAGAAAGAGAGAGAGAGAAAGAAAAAGAGAAAGGAAAGGAAAAGAAAAGAGGGGAGGAAGGGAGAGAGGGAGGGAAGGAAGGAAGGAAGGAGAAGAAGGAGGAGGAGAAAGAAAGAGAAAGAGAAAAAAAAGAAAGAAAGAAAGAAAGAAAGAAAGAAAGAAAGAAAGAAAGAAA